>NC_092629.1:14937514-15251373 GCF_039555335.1 Amphiura filiformis
TATAATAATACGCTATTCTCTAGATCTGTATGTAGGTTTGTAGATATTAATGGATTTGTCTGTAGATTTGTCTGTTTGTCTGAGGCCGTCGTAGGTTGTACGGGGCTCAAACCTCAGTGGGTGGGTGTAGTTCTGTCCTGGCAAGAAGTTGATGTTCGTAAAAAATCTCGGCCCCAGGGGCCCCTCCCAGAGAGAGTCGTCACTCTTACTCTCCATATGTTGCAGTTGTCCAGTGCTCTCTTATTGACATAGATTGAAATTCACAATATGCAATTTGATTAGGGGAAAGCTATTCCAGAGGGAGTATGTAAATTAAATGGAACAGCCATTTCAGAGAGAGAGTATGTAATTAAAAGGAACAGCCTATTTTGTGACCATTTCAGAGGGAGTATGTAAATAAAATAGAACAGCCAATGGGTATGTTATTTAACTGAAATCTGCCAGTGTTGTGGGTGTATAGAAGGAGTGGCTCAGTGTTCAAGTCTATAGTAATGAATCAAAAGAAAAAGCCTTTCGTGCCAACAGTGAACATTGAGTGCTAAACTTCACAAACAAAAATAAATGCCACTGTTATAGACACATACAAAGGAGTGCTGTGAAACAGCTATTAATCTATGTACACTTACACTGTGCTGACAGTGAACATTCAGTCTCTGAACTAACACATGAATATGCAACTGCTATGGACACATACCAAGAGCAATGTGGAACAATTATATGTGTACACTTACTTATGCCTGACAAATTTTGTCAGCGCTGGGACAACGCTTCGATGGAGGAGGGGGGTGTAACGAATGCACCGCCTGATACAGCCTCCACCGCCGTATAATCGACCTGGCGCCATCACACACCAAAGTTGACCAGAGTTCATCATCAAAACCAGAGTTCATCAGTCGCGCGATATTGTGCTCATTCATCGCTGTTATGTGGCTAGCGATGCGGTATGTACGTTAACTGAACTTGTGCCTTGCAGACCCGAATGTTTTTCGAAGGAGAGAATTTAATGCGTGACAACAACATGAACAAGAATATGGATGAAGATTATTTTCAATGATATTTCTTTGATTATAGTACCAGTTACGAAGGAGGAATTATTACATAGCCTGCTTATTTGATTGACGCAAGGATTGCTGATATGTGCTTCGATGCTGAAGGTATATGTGGTAGGTTGCAGAGATATTCTGCAGAATATATGGTACTCCTGAATTATTTTGACATTTTATCATGTTTATTATGACATTGATACCTGTTACTGTGTTAGAGCTATCCATGAACAGAGCGATATGTACCAAGGAGCTTGGTTTCTTTGGTTTTGATCGTATCGTAAGGGTTTCGCTTGAAGTCCACGTCGGTCCCAATAGTTTCTTTCAGATATTAAAAGATTAGATTCCCCTAAATACGAAACAGTAATCTTTAGTCGGGACCTACGTAAAATTTACATACAATTGAGTGTTAATTTTGACTAAATTCAGAAAATATTTTGACGTATATAAAATTGAAATATAATTCTCTGCCTCCTAAACCATATAAAAGTCCTGACTAAAGATTACTGTTTGTCTTTATGGGAATATAATCTTTAATATCTGAAAGAAACTTTTGGGACCTATGTGGACTTTTTCCTATAAATTGCAAAATTCAGACCGTCTTACAAGAAAAAATGGTAGGCTGACTGGGCTCCATACCTCGCAACCGACGCGATGTCCTGCCGAGCACGTGGCCGAAATCAAAATCGATTTATGTATTGTGTATGTATCGAAGTCCCCTCGTATTAATTGTCTGTATGCGCTTGAGAATTCAACAATATTAATAATGGTAGCTATATTATAATACACATTAATGTTTTAAACAGATAAAATTCCAAAATATGGTACGTTTTTTGTCTTTGCTTGTCACGTGGTATGTTGGAAGTAATTAAGTTGCGTGATTATATGTTTAAATTTTCACGAGGACACCATGAAGTCTTGTGGCCGAGCGGTCTAAGGCGCTGGTGATATGTCGATACTGTATATACATGATAGCGGCGCAGTGCAGCGTGGGTTCGAGCCCCACCTCTGCCGAACTAAATTTCCTTTTTTTTTTTAAATTTCATAATTATTATGTTAGGGAAATGTGGCTTGAGAATGTATGTGCCTATGACGAAGCGTGGTGTGCTCTAGGACCTGGTCACTCCATAATGCTACAGGGAGCACACTACTTTGACAATGGAATGAAAGACTCATTATTGATTAGCCACGGATTTTAAAAGGATAGCTCCTGTGCGTGTATAGCAAAAAATTGAATAGAATGTTTGAACTTTTGTAAATTCAAAATACTAAATGCATTTTGCAAAATGTGCTCTAACCAATTTATAAATCATTCATTAGCTTTAATTTGACATATTGCTTGACATGTTTAGAATTATGGTAAATCATTAAAAAATATTAATCAATTAATTAATTATGTCAATTAAATAAAAAAATTAATACAAATATCTAGATTTTGTGTATATGCACTTTATTCCGTAATCAATAAGTATGATAAAACAAACACCTTTCTGTCACAACGACTCATAGCACAGTGGTGTAGGCAGTGGACTATGAATCCATAGATTGTAGGCTCGAACCCCAGCTAAACCCTTGTAGAATTTTAATTCTTGTACATTTCTTTTTATTTTATTAAGTAAGAGTTATTTTAAGAATTATTTCAGTATCGAAATAGGAACAGAAAGCGTACGATGTACACATTCCAGAAAAATGTAAATTTGTTTGTTCTAGCATTCTGTATCTCCACAAAATTATCACATTTTGTCTCCAAAATCCTACCTAAATGATTCTCAATGCTACACAGAAATTATGTTCTACAAAGGATAGACATTTTACACAATAGGGTGCTTGCACGGAAGATCATAAGTTCAAATCATCCTCCAGACATGCTCCAGAAGACATGCAAATGCGTGGGTAATACCAATCACCTGTAAACTGGTATTGATCAAAGTAAATCTTTATACTCCATGCATTAGCATATCTAAAGGCCGACTTACACGAGGCAATTTTCTGAAGCAATTGCCTGTTGCACAGACCTTGGAAAAAGATTGCTCCGTGTATTTTGGATTTGCAAGAATTAATCCCCCCCAAGCATCAGGCAAATTAATCTCCCGCGCATCACGCAACAAGGTAGAGACATGCTCTACTTTCAAGGTTGTTGCATGCACTCTAACCTCCTTCAGCCAATCAGCTGAGTGAACACGAGCTGGTCGCTGCATTCATTTGGAAATGTAGGGACCAACTTGATTCACCATCCACAACATGATAAATGTGTGCACATGCTACATTATAATACACTTGTAGGCCTATGTTGTTGTTGGTGGTGTTTAGCCCTTTTGATCTTAGTTTTCCTTAGCCTTTTCTTTATGGAAAATTGTATAGATATACAGGAGAGGATAGCAATCTTTTGCTTTCAGGACAACACATGAGCCATTTTGATATTATTACGAAAATCATTAACCACTGCTTATGTTTTGAGTATATCCTAACCTATGGCCACGCTCAAGGAATTGCAAGACCGAACATTGCTTGTCTATTTTGATCAATTGCACAGCTTCATGGTCAATGAGCACATAATCTCACCCACTAAGTAATGGACCTTGCAATGGAAATTGCCTCGTGTACGCCCACCTTTAGTCCTGTATCTCATGGAGCGTGTCTGGAGGATGATTTGAACTAATATTATAACCTTCTGATGTGTGTTTGGTATTTTGTAAGGCAACATGAGTAAATAATAAGAAATAAAACATCGCGCCCTCGACGCAACTCCATGTAATCGAAGGTCGTAAAAGAAGCTGATAACAATAGCTTGACAATAGCTATCAATAATCCGTTTCAGTAGAGTCCTTCATACACGTCCCTGGGTATGCATAGAGAATATGTGTACAGACAGATCACTGTGTGGGTATCATTATAATAGAGGCGTGTCCAAAATAAGTTCACACCCCTTCAAATAACGAAGATATACTGCAAGCCCTATGGAATTGTAGCTTAAATGAAAGTATACAGCCTGTGTATGAATTTGAATCGCCAAAAAAGTCGCATTTTTATAATTAACGAGAAAATAGGTCCGCGTATTAAAAAATGGGCAGAAACAGGTTTGCAGTCTTGAGAGCATGTCAAAAACAGTGAGGGCGCTGTTCAGTGGCTCCTACCGGGAAAGCGAGGTGGAAGACTACCCATACATTGAAACATATGTTAAACTTTCATCGATTTGCAATCGGCTGGTTATCAGTAAATTTCTCAAAAGCGCCGAAAAGGCCTCAAAACGAGCAAAGAAAACTGGTGTTTCTACACGTATTTCAATGGGGCGATTATTTAGTGGTGTGCGCCCTTATGGTATACGCACAGAGGAGAGAGAAAACAGAGCCCGTACCATAGACATACCACCTAGACCTATTACTGCCCATCCCTTACCACAGCGGGAGGAGAAGCCCCGTATCCAAGGTGATTTTGGTCGGGTGGTCGGACGCGGAGAAATAAGCGTTCATGTCTGGAGAGAAAGACGCGCTCATTTGCGTAATTATCGCTCGCGTCAAATGCGACATGTTCCGTAGACGCGAACATATCTGCTTGCTTGCGTCGACGCGTCCGGTTATGCGTCCTTGTCAAAGTCGTTGCTAAGCAGTCATAGGTCTCAGGTTCTTGTTTGTCTGGGGCCCGTACCACCAGTCAAAGTCTCCGCATCATCCGATAATGAGGGCCGATGGTTCCATGAAATGCGGCAGGCGAGACTGCTACGCAATTACCGCGTATTTTTTTGTAATTTAAATAAGGTGGAAGATGAATTTAATTTTGTAATGATATGTCCTTTCTATACCAACCCTCGCCAAGATTTATTATCTACAATACATGAAATGTATGATATGAGCCTAGACGGTATGGTAGACCCTGACATTTTCAAACTTATAATGAGTGCAAGTGATTTTGACAGTATTACTTCAATAACCAAATTCGTCAAGTCAGCTTTTGATTCACGTACGAACATGGACTTATAGATAATAATGAAGTTCCCCTTTGGGCTTAGAGCAGCGACCCCCTGTCGTATTTTCATTCCAGGGCTCAATGCAACGTGGACCTGAGCGCCATTTTTAATATTGTCTATTATTATTAAAACTAATTTATATTTCTTTTATAATAGTAAATATTTGCACTTGTAACTTTAATATTACAACTTCAATTGTAAATATTTGTATTAATTTTTGTAAATATTAACTATACGAGTTTCTTTGGAGAATGTTAATAAAATATTGATTGATTGTTCATGGTCTATCGCGTAATCGCGAAAGCACGCAACAACTCTATCGCCTATACGCGAAGGCACGCAGCGCTGGCGCGATTGTTTGACACGGAACGATCGAACAATTGGCCCTCATGAATATGCGAGAACTCACCGTATACAATACACGGGGACTTTGACTGGTGGTACGCTCTCTGTTTTCTCTCTCCTCTGTGGGTATACACTAGGATCACAGAGGAGAAAGAAACAGAGCGCGTGCAAGTCTCAGCATCACCCGATAATGAGGGCCGATTGTTCCATGAAATGCGGCAGGCGAGACTGCTACGCAATTACCGCATATTTTCACGGTCTATCGCGTAATCGCGAAAGCACACAACGCTCTATCGCGTATATGCGAAGGCACGCAGCGCTGGCGTGATTGTTAGACACGGCACGATCGAACAATCGGCCCTCATGAATATGCGAGAACTTACATCATACACAATACACGGGGACTTTGAATGGTTTCACGCGCTCTGTTTCTTTCTCCTCTGTGACTAGGATCCACAACATGCTCATCTATCAGGGGGGAACAGATCTTTAACCCCTATACATTTGTACATGACATTTGAAAATTTGGGTACAAAATCTCATACTCTCATACTTGAGGTCAAAACTATGCCACTGGGATGAGGCCATTGTGGTCCATAGTGATAGCTTGAGTTTTTAGCGTGCACATACCTTCAGGACATGTAAAAACCGGAACCAGCAGCACGAACACAACTCGTCTCGCATAGGTCTCTATAGAATGTCCCAGAGGCGGGCCCAGAGGATGGTGTGAAACATTCGTCATCACAATAATTTCTGCACCACCTTTCCAAATTACTTGATCCTGAAGAACTTGAAGAACCTGAAGAACTCCCGGAAGAACTAGCAGAAGAATAAACCCCAACGATAGATATAACTAGCACGAAGGCAACAATCATGCTCAGAGGATGCGCCATGACTAAAAGTAGAGCACTGGTTGAAGTTAAGATCTGAAAAATAAATAAAACAAAATGAAAGTAAATAAAAAAAGCAAACCTTTACAAAACACCCCAACAAACAAATAAACGAATAAACACACTATAATAAACTAACTATAGATTCAAAATTTGTTTTCATCTATCGCTATAGTAATTAGGCCTACTCTGCTCCATATTCCAGAACAATACAGCACTAATTTTTTTAATTAAAAAATATTATCTTGTTTTGCCAAATGAAACATACATACAGATCTAAATCCTAATCCTTTAGTTAGTTCTAACTGGCAATAAAAGTCCAATTTTAATATTTGAACAATTTGGGAGAAAAATGGGCCAAAATTTTTCATGTTTTCTTACAATTGTAGTCACAAAATTCGAAGACTTTTAATATTTTATGTTATTTTTGATAATTGGTTTCTGGGAAATATTACAAAATGTGTTTTCCAAAGTTAGAATGCATAACTTGAAGTCTTTGTACAAGTCTTTGCGCTTGATTGCCACACCATACGAAAACCACCCTAAAACGCATGTTTTTTACCATGATTTCCCAAAATTGACCAAATGTTACAATTTAACTTTCATTGGCAATCCTGTTACATCCAGGGCCGTCGCTAGACCATTTATAAGGGGGGGGGGGGGGTCGAAAATATTTTTGCTGGATATTACCGGATTTACCTTTGATGGCCCTGGGCACGGCAACATGATTGTCACCTCTAACTCTTCCAATAGTTTTTTTTTTTTCAAGCTGTCCCCATTCCCTTACCAGGATAAGCGTATGATGATTTGAAAAAGTTAGCGCGTATCGGGCGAAAATTTGCTATTAAACATGTTTAATGCTAAAATTCAAAGTATACCGAAGTCACCGAGCAGAAGCAAAATTTCCAAATCGTCCCACTGATCTGCTACTAAAGAACGTTTTACCGGGATGTAGTATATTGGGAATACGCCCATCCCTACTTATCATAATACGGACCTGATATCGCCCAGGACGTTGCCTTCGACCTTTTGATTATCACTGGACTATATACCACTGATGGTAAGTCCCACCTAAATACATAATATTGGCGACGAGATTCGTTTTATGGAACCTACAGCAAAGTTTCAGGTGACGGAACTGTTATAGCACCTACGGATAACTTGGCTAACGTACGACGGACATTTTGGGACTTTAAAACAGTGATTTACGATCGCGAATTTTTGACTCGCGAGCAGACGACACACGACTTAACTGCAGAATTTTGAACCGAAGAGATAAGCTTACCAATCGACGATCTACTCGACAATCGCGATGTCACGAAGGCCAAAAAAGGACAAAATATTTTCTAGAATTTCAGAGAATACTTTAAATGTAGCCTGTACCGTTTTTTGTAGCATCCTTCAGAAGTGAGCGGTCCGTTACCAATATTTTCGGTCAAATCTCCATTCAATTAACACGGGGAGTTGGCTAGCTCATGCCTTGCCCTCACTCATATTTTACAAAAGTGCGACTATTTCTGAACATCTAACCTAGCTGTAATTTTAGGTCATGTTAGAGAAATATATTTGCTAGAAGTTTGGAGAATACTTTAAATATTGGCCGGTTATTTTTCACACAGTGATGTTAACTAGGCAAATGCATATACTTCTAATATACGCTATTTGTAAAGGTCGCGCGTCAATGGTGAGAGCACTGTGTATTGTGTATAGGAAAACGGACAGTAACTGCAGTATGTGCACCACCATTATTTGGTAGAGATTGGTTAGCGGAGATAATCTTAGACTGGCATAATTTGTTTCCACAACAAGGTCAATACAGTGTCAAGAGTTCATGCACGGTGCCAAGCTTTGGCAGGATTGGATTACACATGTGCGATTATGGAGGACATTTTAGTAAGCGGAAGAAACGACGAAGAACACCGTCACAATCTGGAGAAAGTACTTCAACGACTGCAGAAGTATGGACTACGAGTAAAACCAGAGAAATGCAAGTTCATGGAACAGCAAGTGGAGTACATGGGTAGAAGAATCTCAGCTCAAGGAATTCAACCTACGGATCACAAGATCAAAGCTATCAAGGATGCACCACAACCGCAGAATGTTACAGAAGTGAGATCATTCCTTGGCATGGTGAATTTTCAAGCACAGTTCGTACCTCATCTATCTACGGTGATACATCCACTGAATGAATTGTTATGTGATAAACCATGGAACTGGACAGACGCTTGCACGACAGCTTTTGAGACAGTCAAGAACATATTGACATCTGAAAAGATACGGACACACTACGACCCACAATTGCCGTTAGAGTTGGCAGCGGACGCTTCACCATACGGTGTTGGAGCGGTGATCATGCATGTTTACGAAGACGGATCACGACGACCTATCGCATATGCATCACGAAGTCTGGACAAGCATGAGAAGGGTTACGCTCAACTCGACAAAGAAGCCTTTGGCAATTATGTTTGGACTCAAGAAGTTCAGAATGTACCTTTACGGATGATTGATTGATTGTTCACAATTAATTCTGACTGACCACAAGCCTTTGGAACGAATACTAGGACCAAAGACCGGTATACCAACATTAGCTGCACAACGTCTGCAACGATGGGCTTTACGCTTTCAGCATTCACATATGATATCAAGTACATCCCAGCAAAGCAGAACACGCTAGCAGACGCCTTTACCAGTGATAGAGAAAGAAGAAGACGCAATCATCAGAGTAGAAGACAAGATGTTGGAGAATTTACCAATAACGAGCAAGGAGATCCAGAACGCGACACAACGTGATCCAGTATTGTCAAGAGTACTAGAGTTTACTAGAACTGGATGGCCACAGGAAGTAGACGATTTACGTTTGAAACCCTACTTCAATCGCAAATATGAACTCTCAGTAGAACAAGACTGCATATTATGGGGCCTAAGAGTGATTGTTCCAGCAAGGTATCAACAAGATATATTGCAAGAGCTACACACTGCGCACCCAGGTATGGTTCGAATGAAGGAGATTGCACGCAGTTGGGTTTGGTGGCCAAACATGGACAACGAAATTTAAGAGACGGTCAAACGGTGTTCCAGTTGTCAACAAGTAAAAAACAAGCCAGCAGTAGCACCTTTGATGCCCTGGATGTGGCCTGGAGCACCATGGCAACGAGTACATATAGATTTCGCTGAGAAAGATGGACAAAATTTTCTAGTCATTACAGATGCATACTCAAAATGGCTAGAGGTAATACTAATGAAGAGTACGACAGCACAAGCGACAGTTAACGTGCTACGACAATTATTCACGAGATATGGGTTACCACTTCAAATCGTAAGCGACAACGGTCCGCAATTCAGGAGCGAGGAATATCAAAACTTCCTGAAGAAACAAGGAGTAAAAAGTATAAGAGTATCACCATATCAACCCTCTAGAAACGGAGCAGCTGAACGAATGGTACAATCATTCAAAAAAGGTATCAGCGCAGCTACAGGGAATGTACAACAAAGATTGGACAACTTCTTAATGACTTACAGATCTACCAAACACGCAACAACAGGATGCAGTCCAGCGAAGCTGTTTATTGGACGAGAAATCCGAACACGACTATCGCTATTTCGTCCAAATCTGCAAGAACGAGTCATCAGTAAACAAGCAATGCAGAAAGACCATTATGACATGCACAGCAAATACAGAGAATTCTTTCCTGGTGAAACAGTGCTGGTGAAAGATTGTAGAAAGGAGCAAACATGGTGGCCTGGTACCATAGCAGAGCGGTCAGCATTGTGACGCTTACGGATGGAAGAGTATGGAAACAACATGTAGATCACTTACGGAGAGGAGATGATGCCATCGCGACAGGCTAATCAAGGCAATTTGCTACCAGCTACAGAGAGTAATTTGCCACTAACGCCGTTTCAAAGATCAGCTCCAGGTGAATGGACTCCAAGAGAAACAAGTCCAAATCTTCTGTCTCCAAGTGAACACACTAGTGACAAGACACCGGTAGATGTTCCAAGTCAAGCGATAGTATCTCGCGGAACTGTTCCGGAAGCAGCAGCTCAAAGAAATGCACGTCCAAGTCCATCATCAGTGCCACGTCGCTCGAGGAATACACGACCTCCGCGGAGACTAATTGAGGAGCTGTAACAATGTCACAGAAGAACTATGTATTATACGTTACATTTTTAAAGTTTAAAGTTAGCCAAGTTACGCGTTTCAAAAACATTGTTCTACAAGTTTGGAGTTGAAGTTATAAGAATTTATGAACTTTGCTGAATACAACGAATTACCACGGGACTAGCTAAGAAAGGAGGAGTGTAGTATATTGGGAATACGCCCATCCCTACTTATCATAATACGGACCTGATATCGCCCAGGACGTTGCCTTCGACCTTTTGATTATCACTGACACTATACCATAATCTGGTAAGTCCCATCTAAATACATAATACGGGACAAATGCAAAAACATGCAATTTCAATACTAAAATGAACAAAATTGAGGACAATACCATGAATATGGTATGTGCCCTAAAATCGTGGCAAAGAAAGATACATAGGCTTCGAAAAGTGTTTTTAAAAAGAAAATATATTTAATACTAATTTATTGCACAAGCTAAGGAAGACTGCTTGTCTTTTAGCCTAGGGGTTTTCAATGAAATAATTTGTGTGTAAAACTGAAGCACCATTATGTATGAAATAATATTATATATGAATATTAACTGTACATCATAGCCTATGTAACGATTCGTGATACTCAATCGCGGTACAATTGATCTGGTTTAGAAGGCAGAGTTTGTTTTTTATTGAGTGAGAAATTAATGAAAACTAAAAATTTTCTGAAATTAACTTTGTGTTTCTATGCGTATGTTTTGTATAAAATGTAAAAACCTAGAGCGTGTTCATCGTAAAAATGGTATGTTGTAAGCCGGTGCGGTGACCACCTCCACCGAAGTCAAAATGATCGATATGAATTATGTTTTGTGCACCGAGACCCTTATGTATCCGGAAACACACAATTACTATCAACAAATGAAGAGCTTTGTTTCAAAACCCCTTACATCCCATTTGGAATTGGGTTTGGAAGATACCTTCTCCTAACCACCAGCATCCATGGTTCGATGTAGAGACTCTTTCCTATTCAGAGGAAATATTGCAATTACACATCTTATTGCCTTTAAAGGTGAACCTCATTGAAAATAAAGTTATATATCAATGAAAAGCTTATGATGTCAGGATACTAAAAATGATTTTTTCCGATTTTTTTGATGGCCAATAAAGCTAAAAAAATAAAAAAATGAATGAATTTTGGTCTTTTTAAGGCGCCCAAAAGCACCCAAATCAATCGTCTATGACCTTGGGAATGCTCGTGACGTAAGCTCAGGGTTCGCAATCACGTGATCCTACTCGGAAACACGTAAACAAGACTTGCTTCCTGTACTTTGGAAGCTGCCCGGCAAGTCTGCTTTTCACAATAAACATGATAAAGCTTGAAATTAGAGGAATCTTCAAGTTGCTGGTTCCTTCTATATATATTAGAAATAATAGAATTATTGTCAACACATAAATTTTCCGTAAATTTTTGACAAAATCAGTCATAACTGGCTGGGTAAAACTGGGTATTGAGTTTGAATTTCGCGCTGGGATCAATCCCATGCGCAAATGCTTGCTGCTACCGAGTACCGTTCATGTCATGGACTGAATCAGGACTGAATAAACATGATCGAATAACAAATTAAATACTTGTTTGTGACATTCTCTATTCTTGATTCATTTTAAAATATCTGATTAAAAAAATATCGTCTTGCAGTAATCAAAAAATTAATAAAGAACCGTCGATTTCGTCAAATCCAGCCCATATAAAGGTTTTCATATTTAGCGCATTGCGGTAATATACATTCTTTCCACACAATCACGATTGAAAGAAACAGATACTCAGGCAGATACTTTATGATAAAATAAATACAATTTAGGCTTAGTAGACCGTTATTAAATGGAAATCTGAATAAAATTAAAACATTGTCACTTGTGTCACGATTCTTTAATGATAGTACAATCAGTGTACGGTACTGAAAAAGTGAAACATTCATGTTTTATGGATTACCGAACACGATGCGTAAATTGCTGAAGAAATGGCAGGGACGGATATGCACAAACACAGCGAATCGCTTCGTGGCTGATGAAGTAGCAATAAGTTGGAAATATCAGAATGTGAATATCAAATCGGTCATTTTGTCTGCAAGTAAGTACAGTAGGCCTACAGTCGCGGATACTGAACACTCGGCGTAGTGAGACTCAGTCAGTCACTGAGCTCATCCCGTATGTATCTATATACAAGTTCGTCTATCATACATGACCGGCCATGACCGGTTGTAAAGCTAAGAAATAATTAAAAAATCCTGTACATGTACCTTATTCGTGCTTTACTGTAATATTCCCTATGCATATCGTGGATGGCTTGGCCTATCCCAAATCACCCCGGCCAGCACTTTTCCCATCTTTAAATCCCCACACTTTATTCAGGAACTTCATTCTTGATTTGATCATGATATTTCCTTCATGTAATTCATATTTTATTGAAGATATTTTTCATGTAAAGTTGACAACGACTGAATTGGCCCGATGCATGCCACAGTAATACACGGACATTGTGTTTACAATCAAACCCGGAAGTAACTGTGTGTCCCTGGGCTGACGTCATCAACGAAAGCGCCCAATTTGAACGATTTCGTTTTGTAATTTAGGGGGGGGGGGGGTGCCAATATCCAATCTTTGCAAGAAGATTATGTCTAGCCTGGTACGCTATGCAAATAAAAAATATTCTTTTCTGCTTCCTGACATCATAAGCTTTCCATTGATATATAACTTTATTTTCAATGAGGTTCACCTTTAACAATAACCAATGACACTAGCACATAATGTGACCATCCATCTCAAACCGCTCGTAAAGTCGGCAAATTGTATTTCGAGTTAAAGTGCAAAATATGCATAGAGGTTGTATTCATATGTCCCTAATATTTGTCCGACATGTTTCTCATCTTAGTCCAGTCAAACACCTATCTTTAATCCAATTGTTGAAGAGGATAATAAGCTTATACTTATGTATAGCATTAGTAAAATGCTTAAGTCTTTGTTTGCTTTGGCTAAATCCTGTTCAAGTGGTGGGTTAACCAACAATTTAGGACATTCCTGAACCTCGTTCAGTTGGGGATGATTTGAAGTGATCGCCAATTATGACCATTTGATATTTAATATCAGCAATGTGGAAAAAAAGAAATAATGTAGTGCCAAAATAATGTACCCTTTTACGGAAGGAGCAAAGTTTAACAAGTTATAACTACGCTTCTGCAGTACGAATGTCAGCGGCGAATGTCAGGTTATTATTTCCCAGTCTTGAAACAAAATTGCAGGCAGAGGTGGGAATCGATCTTTGATATTGCTTAAGGGGTGGGGTATGAACGTTTGGACAGTATTTATTGTGGGACATTAGAGCACATCAGACGTATCGAATTGCATTCTGAATACGAAGAATGTCCTTCTGATATCAAATAATTTTGATTTTTTGAAATTCGCAATGTAATACACATTTTATGTCAAATGATTAAAAAATTGATATTTTGATATTTAACAGTACTCGAAGTAAACTTTATAAATCTGATGATTTATACTTAAGGTGTATGTAGGTGGGATGAAAAGCCGACGATCAATTGAAAATTTTGACCTTTCTTATTGAAGATATGGATTTCTTTTCCCAAAACACCAAAAAAATTAGGTCTCTTTGGGAAAAAACTCCATATCTTCAATATGAAAGGTCAAAATTTTCGATTGATCGTCGGCTTTTCCTCCCAGCTACATACACTTTAAGAATATATCATTTATAGATTTATAAAATTTACTTCGAGGACGGTTATATATCAAAAATGTGAAAAATATCAAATTTTAATAATTTGTCATAAAATTTGTATTATATCGTGAATTTCAAAAAATTAAAATTATTTGACATCAGAAAGATATTCTTCGTATTCAGAATGCAATTCGATATGTCTGATGTGCTCTCATGTCCCACAAAAAATACTGTCGAAACGCTCAAAACGCTCATTCCAGATCCCTTAATGGAACAAATCGCGGAATTAAATCAGTAATAAAAGAAGTAGATTCTTATTTAGCGGTCAAATTGGATAAAAGGGAAATATTTGTCCCTGCTCTAGAGAAAATATAGGTTAGAAAATTATCAAATAAATTTTAATTAAAAGTTGAGATTTTATTTTTATTTATTTCACGAGGCGGCATTATCACAGACAAACACTGTATACGCTAACAACTCGACCCTCATCACTAGATGCTGTCATAGCTCAGTGGTTGAGCATCAGACTGGTAATGTCAATATCGTTGGTTCGAATCAGCCTGCCAGGAATGGTTATATTTATGATTTTAATGCTACGCTACAATTTGTTCAGTTTGCATCATACATAATGATCAGTACGTCCATCATGAGTGAACACCGCCTGGTCACTGCATTCATTTGGGAATGTGTAGGGACCAGCTTGATTCACCATCCACAACATGATAATGTGTGCTCATGCTACATTATATAGAGGAATCCAACGAGCCAAGTCATGGTCAGGATTTGGTCGGCCATTTTTGGTTTCCCGCTAGCACCAACCTGGGGTTTTGAGCGCCTGATTGTGCAAATAAAAGCCGCCTAACACCTAGAGAAGATGCAAAGACGAGGAGGGTTAATAGAGTAATATATACAATAGAGGTAATCTTGTCGCATCTATTCATACACAGTCCTTATGTTCATCCATGTGTACATCTATGAATAGATGCGACGGGATTACCTGCGGCATTATCTCTATTGTATTATTCTATTAACCCTCCTCGACCTTCTCTAGGTGTAAGGCGGCTTTGTAAACTTAAATCATTCATTTGTCTAGCTGTGTTTTCGCGGAAGGTGTAAAACGGGTGATGGAATGCAGTTTAAAATTTCCGCCAAGGCCGAATCATTTCACATTTTGAGTGCATTGTAGCCGACGGCTACCCAACTAAAGGCTGCTAGTCAGGTTTAGGAATGCGTGTATTTGGATTCCTCTATAGACGAATCAACGAGCCAAATCATGGTCAGGATTTGGTCGGCCATCTTTGGTTTCCCGCTAGCACCAACCTGGGGGTTTGAGCACCCGATTGTGCAAATAAAAGCCGCCTAACACCTAGAGAAGATGCAAAGACGAGGAGGGTTAATAGAATAATAATATACAATAGAGGTAATCCTGTCGCATCTATTCATACATAGTCCTTTTGTTCATCCATTTGTACATCTATGAATAGATACGACGGGATTACCTGCGGAATTATCTCTATTTTATTATTCTATTAACCCTCCTCGACCTTCTCTAGGTGTAAGACGGCTTTTATTTGCACAACTGTTGGAACTGTATTGTGTTGTAAACTTCTTTTGTCTACCTGTGTTTTCGCGGAAGGTGTAAAACGGGTGATGGAATGCAGTTTAAAATTTCCGCCAAGGCCGAATCATTTCACATTTTGGATGCATTGTAGCCGACAGGGACCCAAAAGGCCGCTAGTAAGGTGTAGGAATGCGTGTATTTGGATTCGTCTATACACTTGTAGGCCTATGTTGTTGTTGGTGTATAAGTAATGGGCCTTGCAATTGAAATGCCTCAAGCTTTTAATCCGATAAGCTGATTATCTATTTGTTTTCATGAATTGGAAGACATTCTTTGATGTATTACTGAGCTCAATCATCTGAAATTACTGGAGCGTGAGGTCAGCATAGTATTTCATTAACAGAAGGTTTTCTCCAAATTCATTTCCTAATGATTGCCCAATTTTGAGAACACGTCAAATAATCATAAAAAAGATCACTGATATAAGGGTTTTTCAACAAAAGCAGTTTTGGCGGGATGCTTGGGTAGAATGAGCATCCCGCTATATTTGCTAACTGCATGTAAAATCAGCCGGTTTAAATTCTCCTCGGTGCTTACACGGGCAAGGTAAAGAGGTAAATACAAATTTAACACTTTCAACGATAAACTTAACACATAGACATTTAATAATGAGCACATCAAATCAATAGGACAACGAATCAATATTCACGTAAGAACCAAATTGAACTTTCTCTTTATTGAAACTTTTTATAAATGCCACACTCAATATTCACCTTTTGTGAAAAATTTTTACGGCGATACCCAATTAAACTTTTTGTCCACGAGGCACCATGTATTTTGAATGAGAGCAGACAGTGCGAAATAAAGACACCAGATCTGAAACTGAATTTAACTTAAACATGTTAAATCAAGGTTGATTTATGCGTGTGTTCTTTCAATTCCTTTTTTCGGTTCAAACTAACTTTCTAATATTACTTAAGTCCTTCATACCTCACCCAACTCCAACTCCAATTTTTTAATTCCCTGCAATGTGTCCAACTTATACTGTATATTTTGTAATTCACACCAGCACACCTCAATTTGCACGCATTCGTTTCAACATTTGAAAAACCCGCCCACAAATTTGTAGCCTATGTTTCTTTTCTAGAAAATGAACATTTTTCATGTAATGGTAAAGGTAAATATGAAAAAAATAACAACAAAGTAATATTTCCTCTACTTATACAAGACCAGGGACAATAAAACTTTGGGTGGTTCATTCTACTTCAGTGCCAATGAGGTTAAGAAAATGGCAGTTGTTCCAAATCTACCTAGTACCTTACAAAAAATGTGTCATAAAAACAGAACGGTAAGTTTTTTCACGCAAGATCAAAAGACCTAAAAGTTCAATCTGGTTATAAAATAAAGATGGGTTCTTTGCACTGTTGCACTTTTTTTTTACTCACCCTGTATATTGCTTGAAGAAAATAAACACCCTGTTTATGGGCTGAACATCTTGGTGTTTTAAGTTAACCACTATAGACATTTAGTTCATGAATAGTGTGTTTAAGGGGGTACTACACCCCTGGCCAATTTTGTGCCTATTTTTGCATTTTTCTCAAAAATTATAGCGCATAGGTGACAAGTAAGATATGTATATTATAGGGGCAAGGACTACAACTACTCCACTGGAAATTCAGCAACTCAGGGCAAGTAGTTATTGCTTTGCAGAAATGTTATCACATTTTGAGAATTTTACGCCGCTGTGCGACATGTTTAAAAGAGATGGTAGGGACACGTACGCATTTCATTCTATATTTAATAAAGGTTCTGTGTACTTTTATCATCATTGCCAAAAATGATAATTCAATTAAATGGAATGACATTAAAATGAAACCTACGCTTCTATATAAGTAAATCAAAACGTTTATTATTATTTTATTATTATTACATTTTAGAGATATTAAATTCGTGCAATTGTAGGCACCTGTGTGCATTTTATGCATTTTTCAGAGTTTATATTCGTTTTTTTGCATTCTGGTTAGCATTGTTTGAACATAATACCATAAACTTAATGACATTATTGATCCCAGTGTGTACTTTCATGGAGCTGTAGGTAATTAAAAATAATGACAAGTCAATTAAATGAATTAGTGAAATACATTAGTGAACCAGACATGTATGTGTACTTTCAAGAAGTGGATTGACATTTTATATGAAATCTACCAAGAAACAGTAACAAATTGTCCTTACGATGATATTACGTTTTTTGGAACAAGTATATGAATTATATTATTGAATTTTAGGTTTTAAAATATAACCTCAGGTGTACCACACGGGTAACTTCTTTGATCCCTATTATATTAAGGGGTACTACACCCATTGATTATTTTTTTTTGCATTTTTTGCATTTTGTGAAGAAATTACAAAAAAATTGGACAAAGTGGTATGCAAAATGAAGGGCAAATCTTCTCGTTTTATTGGTGGCATCGGTATCAACGTAGCTTACATGCTTTTAAAAGTAGAAGCCAAAAGGTGGTACATCACTGATGATTTAAATTCACTTCATTTTGGAAAGCTTACTATCAACGGATTTCGTTAAAATTTTGGATAGGCCTATGTGTTGCTAACACGTTAGGGAAATAAAGTTGATATGTAAAATGGGAATAAGTGGTTCCTGATTTCTTTTATGACTTCATGAACTTGGTGCTCCACAACTATCAAAAAGGAACTGGTTAAAATGCTTCTATTTTCAATGTTGAGCTATATTTTGTATTTTTAACTTGCGACATTATTTCACTGAAACTTAATTAAGCCACAGGTAACAGGTTACCACAACCATACTGCAGCAATGTTGAAAAAAATTGTATTTCTTGTCACCTATACCACCATATTGGGTAGTTTTCCGTAAGCTTAACTTTTGTGATTTTGGTAACTATTTTATATTTATTTGTGAAATCTATCTCAACTAGGCATTCTAAATTGTACTCACCATTTACATCCCAAGGTATATTAGTATATCCACCTTGCACTTCTCGATATATATCCAGTTAAAGACAGAATATCAAAAATTATTCCTCATTATGATATCACAGACTCTTACATGTGTATTCAAAATTGATGCTTAAATTTGACCTGAACCAATTGACCTATAACCTGACATACGGTGACCTAATAGCCTTTTCTTCTCCTAACAACACATTATAGTATTGAATTGACTAATGACTATGTATCCATTGTGTAAGTGTTTATTTAATTTATTCAGTGTTATATATTTTACATGCACCACTATAGATTTTCTATAGAGAGTATAACAAAGGATTTAATGTATTCTATTCATGTACCCTACTTGAACTTGTTCAATAGAATAAATTATGGTTTGTTATGAAACACGCATCTGAGTTAGGCCCAAAAAAAAAAATGTTTGCTTGCCCTCGAATGGATTTTAAAAATTGGGTCGATCGGTCGGGAAAAGTTTTTTCTTTCTTTCCGTTTCCCAGAAACAGACATGGCGAATACCGAATGCAATTAATGGTTCAAGCATTTCCGGAGCAGCAACATCACGCCATGGTCCCGCATCTGTACACTTGCACCTTAATCAATAGTAGCTCTTCTACATGTAGGCCTACGTTTAATGAAGTGTACAATTCTCCTACATGTAGTGTTTTCTGCTTTTCAAAACTATCATATTAATCAGCGTGTTCGGTCCCTTGCTTCACCTGTACAGCTAGCGCTAGTAGGCCTACTCGTGTTGTGTCCGCCATGTTTAAAGTGAAATCATATTTATACCGAGCGATTTGTGCTCTTAATAAAAGTAGCCTCTACAAACATGTTGAAAAAAATAGTGCAATGTTACTTCCTAGTCGATACGAACAAATATCATGAATCTAAATATTTATAAACAAGAAATGAATATCTGGTACAACTGTTTTCAAATTTTATCTACTTTTACCATATTTTAACATCTGCTATATTGTATCCATTCTTGCACGATATGCACGGTTATATTTTGCCTGTAAATAAACTCATCCCTAGATGCGCCGTCCGAAATGTGCAGGTGGATAGCAAATTGTATTAGAGCTTAGACGCTGAGGTGGTAGGCCTATACGAAATTGCGGAACCCGACAGTCAGGTACAGCCGGACACGTAAACATGCAGGATATGGTATTTTACAACGTTTCTTTTAAATCATCGGTTTTTAGGAAGAAAAAAATAAATAAAAAAAAAAAAAAAAAAAAAGTTCTACGGTGACTGCCGAGACGGTCGGTCGGACGAGGGCAAGCAAACAACTTTCTTTTTTTTTTGCCTTACTAGGATACACAGTAAACAAAAAATACATAGGGCTAAAATGACTTACTACAATGGTGTAAAAGCACTTTTTTTTCTTCTTTTTTTTTCAATTTTTTTTTATTTCACATGATCCGTGCATATATCGCATAGCTATAAATGAAAAAATGGTTTTTTTTAGACAAATCAAACCAATATATGGGTGTAGTATGCCCTTAAATACATCAAAGAAGTTTCTATTTATTCTCTCTGCTGATTACACAACAAATTATATTATATTCACTTTGGAGAAACGTTTTTAAACACAAGTCTCCACATAGGGCCTATGTAGGCCTATATTATGGCAGCCGGTGAGAAAATTTCATTGACCATGGCCTGGGACCTTCGGCTGTACTGCAACAATCATACTGTGGGAAGGGGAAGATGCGTCCCCGGCTCCAAATACTGAGAGAAAATTTACAAACATTTGCAAGCAGCTTTAAATGACCTGAAGTTTAGAATTAAAATGCGCATTTTTCTCGCGCTTACTGCGCATTTGTCTCAGTAAAAACATTTTGATAGTAGGTCAGCGGGAATTTGCAATTCGGATACCTTTGGAAAATCATTTTCAACTTTAAAGGGGTACTACACCCCTGGCCAATTTTGTGCCTATTTTTGCATTTTTCTCAAAATTATAGCGCATTGGTGACAAGTAAAATATGTATATTAATGGGGCAATGGCAACTACTGCACTGAAAATTCAGCACCTCAAGGCAAGTAGTTATTGATTTATTGATCAAATATTGGTTTTCCCTCATTTTTGACTGTAACTCCACAACTGTTGTCTGTGCTGAAATAAAATTTCCAGTGCAGTAGTTGTAGTCCTTGCCCCTATAATATACACATCTTACTTATCACCAACGCACTATAATTTTGAGAAAAATGCAAAAAATAAACAAAAACACGGGTGTAATACCCCCTTAAGTGTATATCATTAGATTTTAAAACTTTACTTCGAGGACTGTTAAATGTCAAAAATATAATTTTTTAATAATTTGTCATAAAATTATTTGATATCATAAGGATATTCCTCGTATTCAGAATGCAATTTGGTATGTCTGAGTGACGTGCTTTCAGGTCCCATCCGAGCCCTTAACGTCAAAAACGGGTCAGTAAAATGCGTGATTTTAACGCGTGATTGGTAAAAGTTTACAGAACTCGAGTGGAGACACAAGCTTGTCTCCGCTAGCTGATCTTTTAGATTTTACGTTTGCTAACGTGCAGTGACTTTTTTCTCCTAAAATAGCCCTGATTGAATAATTATGTTATTGCTATGCAATATTTTAACTTTTTTGGGGGCGTACGAACTCCAGTGAGTGCGCTCTGTTTTAGTACATGTAGGCCTATGACTTTTGACACGCCCTGCTCGCCGAACCGATGAGTCGTCTGCTACTGGATGCTTGTTGCCGGTTCGTTATAAATCAAACCGTGAATTGCCCGCTATGAAATAAATACGGGTCTAAAAGCAGCATAAAATCTTACCAAATTAGTCAATATGCCTATATCTAATCTTTTGTGTACAGACAGACGAAGTTAAACAAATAATGCATTAAATTGCACAAAAATTCCCAGTTATCCTCATTTTATGTAAATATTGCTAAATTAAAGGAATGCAAGCACATCCTCTGATGAACAATGTAGGTTTCGTATGACATGGGAAATATGTAAAAATGAACAGATTTACATTTTTATGGTTTACAGTCGTTTGAAGTAGGCCCCTATACGCTAAATTATTTAAAAAAATAGTAATAGGGCTTAGGCCCTATGGTTTTAATGGCAGTGATACGATTTTAATGCTTCTATAGGGTCCACAACTTATAAGTTCCCCAAAAATATTTTTTAACATAAATCAAAAAATATTTGACAAAATGCAAACGTGTAAAAAGGTATGGGTAGACGTATTTGCTTTACACATATGGACCAAATTATAGCGTCACACGTCATTGCGTTCAGTCACAAATATGGTTCATTAGGTAAAAAAAGATACTGTTTTAAACAGCACAGTTGCATCTGAGTCCATAGGAGTCAGCTCTCAAACAATACAGTAGGCCAGGGAACTTCTAATAGGCCTATTATCGGGAATTGCCTGTCACACATGATCGCACACAAGGTCGTAGGCAATTGGTCGGACCTCACAGGGCCGTAGCAAGGTTGAAAAATGTGGGGCGGCCATCACAAATGTGGGGCGGCCAAAATACAAATATTTGCCCAAATTGAAATAAATATATAAAGAAAAACATAACTAATTTCTCAAAAAGTGGGGCGGCCATGGCATCCCTGGCCGCCCCGCTTGCTACGGCCCTGGGACCTCATCTGCCCAGAACATATTGACCTAGGTCAGCATACCGCCATATCCTTCCCGACATGCTTAGTAGCCAAATCCGTAGAAGATTATTATTCTTGTGATCCACACACTATGTACACATATACATTTGGCCACATTTTATTATACGATAAATACGAATTTATTGAACATGGTAACAAATATTCTCTAGCAAATCGGTTATACGATCGACATCATAAACTTATCCCTGTGTAAAATAAAATTCGACCTTTTATCACCCTAATCCTGGTTAAAAACTCTTTGCTCAACACTGATCTAGGCCAATCAATAACTGTTTGCCTATCACAAAGGCACTCGCCAATTATGACGTCAATAAATCAATAACTGGTCATGCATTGGTCTGCTGACTTGGTTGAGTTTGGCTGGGAGGGCCACTAACTGAGGAAAAACTGTCACTCATACAAACAGGGCGACTACGTTGAAGACATTGACCAATAGAATTGCTTTTTGGACTCATGATAGAGAAAAAAATGACGATGATTGACATGTGAGTTTCTAAGGAATCGAATTTATGATTCGCTTGTGGCGCTGTTGCAAAGTCAGAGAAAGTTTCAGGCCGTGGAAGGCATGAAATCCCCATTCAATTAGTACACAGATTCTTGAGTGATAGATTTGCACAACATGTCATATAAACCCTACAACTACGTTGAAAACATGCTCTATTTTATTTTTTGAAAAGATATTAGTAATCACAACAAATTTCTGCAAATGATGATCTGCGTTTCTAAGACATTGAATTAAAAATAACATCAGGACGACGTTCTAAAAAAAGTTTCCTATACCTTCAACACAGAGCCGTGTGCTGAGGTCACGCGTCAATTACAGACACACTGTGTAGCTAGTATAGGAAAATGGACAAT
Source organism: Amphiura filiformis (assembly GCF_039555335.1). Classification (NCBI taxonomy): domain Eukaryota; kingdom Metazoa; phylum Echinodermata; class Ophiuroidea; order Amphilepidida; family Amphiuridae; genus Amphiura; species Amphiura filiformis. Next base: position 14,960,655 of record NC_092629.1, read on the forward strand.
AAGTTTACAATGAACTGGTAGGCATATTATAAATTCGGGATATTAAATATCCCCGGTAAATATCTTCCTGACCAGCCAGATCAGCGCATGGTCAAAAACGATTCCTTACTAGCCACAGACCGTCCGCTGGAATTAGTTGAACAAGAACCATTCGTTATAACGGCTGTTGGTCGGACCTCATCTCTCCACATCGATTGTATAATTGTGACCTTTAATCCCCGGCATTGCTCTTATGAACTCACATCCACCTGAGTAGGCCAGGTCTATTCATGTGTTTGTTAAAGAAAACCTGACTGCTATGGACTCAGGTACAACTTTTAAAACGGCCTCTTTTCTTTCACAATTAACCATTGTGACTGAACGCAATCACGTGTGACCACATGTGTAAAACAAATAGAGCTATACATATCTTTCTACATTTTTACATTTCGTAAAATATTTTTTGACTTATTCTAAAAAGTATTAGGGGGAACTATAAGTCCTTGTAAATTCTTATCTCGACTTTAAGGCGTGGGGTATGAGCGACCTTGAAGTACAGGTATCTGGAGAAGGGAAGCAATGAATTACCCCAAATCACAGCGACAGGTAGTGACTTGGCCGCCGAGTGTTAATATATATTTATTTTGGAAGGTTCGTGTTTGTTTTAAATGTTGGGGCGTTTTTCCAAAATTTGATATTTTTGGTGATATTTCAAAAAAGCGACATGCCAAAAACAAATCTTTTTGCACATACTTAGTTATTGCTAATACAACTCTTTTCTGCATACCTACGTTACAATTCGTTTTGGTGATTTAGTAATATTATAAATTTTGTGACTGCATGTTGGCGTTTTCGATGCGATTTTAGGCTTACCGTGATTTAACGTTGATATCTGGTCTTGCTCCTTTTATAATTTCACTTTGATCGTCGGCTTTTGTAAATAACAGAATGTAGATTGGCTCTGAATAAGTCTCGTAGTCCTCTTGGTGGGTTTTTTCATGATATATTTAGTTTGTATTTGCAGTAACAACCCAAAACCGTCGCGACCTCTGATTTCAGGGTTGAAGGTTGTTTTCGGAATTTCCGTGGACTCAAACAAGTGCACGAGTGGCGACTATGGTTTTATACTTCCCGCATTGATGATTGCGTCTACGCCTAACAATATACTTCTTTTTATATGTTGACTGTAGCTGCCTATATGCACTGGTATACAAAGAATTGGTTACATGTCAATGACCATTAACTTCAGGGATAGACCCTTAGATTATTTATGCGCCTTTCTATCATGCAGTATCTTTACCCGCAGACATGGGGGCAGACATGTGCCCGTGTCATGTGCCAATATTGCGTAACGTTAAAGGTTAATACATTTCTTTGACTTCGAAGAAACTGTGTGATTCTATGGCCTAGCGGTCTAAGGCGTTGTGGTGTCTAAGTTGCTCTCATGTTCTTGGCGTCGCTTGTTCGAAACCGTGCGTCTGTCACTTTTCTTATGCTGCTTTATTTTTCCAACGTTAGGGCCTGAAAAACTAATTTATAATTTATTTTTGTATTATTTATTTATTTATTTATTTATTTATTTATTTATTTATTTATTTATTTATTTATTTATTTATTTATTTATTTATTTATTTATTTATTTATTTTATTTATTTAGGGCCTCGTTTTGGGGCTCGAGAGAACGGACACATTTATTTATTTATTTTTCGATTGATTATTTGATGAGTGAGTGAGCCGATTTATCGATGGCTACTTTAGTTGTGGGATTTCTATTTGATTTTGAATGACATCGTACATTAGTATTGATTTTTCCGTTAAGCATTATCAAGAATTAATATCACAGGTTTTAGTGCAGATAGAAAGTTGGCTTAGTGATACTATCCGTTGATTCAGAACCTATAGGTGCCGGGTTCGATTCCCACCTATGCCTATTTTTTTAAAGACTTGGAAAATTTCTGCAGTAAGTTTATTTGGCGCGCGATCTCAGTTATTCATTTTCTGATGGCTGTGCCTCTTACAGACACCCTCCCTCTGGAATCTAAACCACGGTTCGCTCATTACACCTCCCTTAATTGTTTCTTTCGTTTTGTTTGAATGATTTTACCGAAGGACACTGGCAAACTATTTTGATCTCAACGTTGGTGAAAATATCGTTCTTCATAGTTAGATGTAGGAATTAACTGAGATGGCATTTAAATTGAGACAGGCCTATGACTATTTTTGACAACTCAAAAGATGACATGTTACTTGAGATTTTAATTATATCATGTAACAGATATCATGTAACAGAGACGCGAAAAGACATGGGTCTAAACAGGCACGAGCTTATCACGCATTTCGATTCCGATGAAGTGTGTATTGATGTATCGGTCGTGAACATGTGTCCCCGGTTATATAGAATTGAAATGGGGTCCTCGTTTGCAGATATTTAAAAACAGGAGTGTGTTTGCAATATACAAAAATGCGTCACCTTTTACTCACACTGTTAACCTTTTCAAATCGTAAAATAGGCCTACTACACTAAAGTGCTTCCTTATTTGTTTGTTTCACTGTTCACTCATTCTTATTATTATTCCCACTACTGATGTCAAAAATTTGGTACGCCCAAGTTTTCAAAGGAAATTTTATTATAGGGCGAACTTACCCCGCCATATACGGGCGAACCTGCCCCAGCTCGCAAATGTGTTTGCTTTAGCCTACTCTGTTGCTATTGTAAGGCTTCAGTCCTAAGATTGGGGTCGTTATGTAGCATGACATAGGGCTTTGCCGGCTTTCACATGTCACACGACACGGTCCAATCAGGTTCCTTCTAACCTTAAATGGACATCGCTAGGGCGAACACTCCCCGCTCTCCCCTATATGCGAACATGACTAGGTTTCTTTCAAGCAGTAGGCCCTACAGGTTACTTTTAGGAGAGCCTGATTTTTTTTTCCACCCCGATCCTAGCGTTCCTCAAATAATACCAACCCGACCCGACCCGTCCCGACTCGAACCGAAAGAAAGAACCCGGTCCGCTTCAACTCGATGGTATATGGCCCGATCCGTAAATTTTGATAAATTTTCAATCCGATCCGCTTTCGGTCCGGGGTATTTTGGATTTTCGAATAGCCCCGCAAGGCGTTATCGCGGATTAGTTGCCTTGTTTGTGCTGAATTTGACACGTTGCCTTATATATACTCTTTCTTTTCTGTTTGTGTAACTTGAGGCCTACTCACTCAGAACTTCAAAATTGATTAACTCTCTTGCCACGCGGGTGTCGACTGCAAGCGACAAATTTCTTTTTTTTTTTTTTATTCAAAATTTTCATGACCATATTTGGAATCAGCATAAACAATGCATTAAAATGAGTACAAACAAGCCTAGTATATTGGTTCAGTGGTTCTTAAGATCGGGTCTTGATATTTTGAGAAAACATCTCAAAACTTGGGAGTTTTTATGTTGAAGCCTATGGTATAACATGTAGAGCATTAAATTAAAGTAAAAGTTTACATAGTTCAAAAGCCAAAACACTTTGATTTACAATGGAGGAGCGGGTCAAGCATGAAAAGTAAGATAACATACCTCATGTACCTAGCAACATCAAACAGTTCACTTTCAGAGTAAGAAGAGAATAATTAAAAGTCGTGTACTTACGTCAGCTTGCGGTTATTGGTTGGTCTAACGATGTGCAGAAGTCAATTGAGGAGAACCTTACCAACTGGGTGTATTATTTTATATAGGCCTACTGGCAACGCGGCTCACACTATTCGAACGAAATATCGGGGTTATTTCAGATGAAATCCATACACCCTCTATGGACGACATGACCTTAATCTCACACACATGGGGTGTAGATTTCAAATGGAGGCACCCATTCAAGTAATTCCATTTGAAATTCACACTCAATGTGTGGAGGATTAAGGTCATGTCTTCTATAGGGGGTGTATGTATTTCAACTGGAATAGCCCTTTGTGGATTGATAATTAATTTTTGCAAAATTCCGGGGGGCACTCACTTTTGAAGTGACGGGTAATAATGTAGACCTATCCCATCTGAAAGTATATAAGGTCACTATCTATCGGTTTGTCATAAAAAAGGGATCATTGGGTAGACTATTTTGAAGGAGGGGTCACTAGTTAGCACATTCTCAAAAAGGGTCATTGGGTAGACATTTTTGAAAAATGGAACTACGTGTTTAGGCCTACTGCAATTTACCGTACCGATTTTTAAAATAATATTTGCAAAATTTCCAATTTTGGAGCAGTTTGATACTGATATCGCATCCAAGAATTATAACCAGCAAACGTATAGCCAGTACGTTTTGAGAGGGTGGGCAAAGAAGGGGCAAGGCAACTTTCAGGGTGGACAACTTAGATGAAAATGGTCAGAATGGGCTAAACGGTACACAAAAGGCCTAAAAATCTGATCAGGGCGACCAGCATCCCACAAGGGGGGGGGGGCAAGACCTTTCACGCCGCTGCCAGCAGAGAATAGGGTGGTCATTTTGTAATTATATTCTAGAAAATAAGTCATTATAAGGCACTTAGATATTAGGGTTCTTTTAAGTGGGTGATTTGATAATATTTCACAGGCTTATTCCATGAGGGAGTGTCCCCCGGGTTTCTATTAGGCCTATAATATTCTACTGCTTTTAATACGGAGTGTGCGCATGCGTTTTTCGTATTCAGTCAGTGACAGTGGGAGTGTATCAGTAGCTATGTCACAGTGGCTGCACAATAATTCTGCTACACTGTGCATGCAAGCATAACAGTGAATTGAAAAGCGCGCGCTTCAAAGTTGGCCAATTTTAGAAAACATCCATGTCGATGAATTTCTTCATATGCTTCATTTATCCAAATTGTTTGAATTTTTAATATATGGTGTGTGAAGCCTTCCCGAGGCTACCATCGGGTCCCCCAAAATTAAAAATTGTTTTGTTTAAGAGCTACTGCCTGTTTTTATGGATTTTTGAAGACCGCTCATAAATCAGTAAATATAGGCCTATTGAAATAAAGGGACCTACCACCATTTAGCTGAAATACTAATCTTTCTTAGCATGTAAATTATTTCCGTCGACAACGAATGAAACACTTCGAGAAAACTAGTTGAAACAAAACATTATATCAAAGATATTTTTAGGGAGTAATTTTCCAAACCTCAATAGCTCTAAGCCATTTTGTGTGTCCAAGGCCATACTATTTTTGTATACGCGGTACAGTGGGAATGGCTTTTCCGTTTACCATTTGTCATCCCATGTTAATCCAAATGTTCATTTAAAGTCTCATTGCAAATGAATTATGATTTTTACTTTTCGGATTTGGTTTTGAGCAATGGTGACACATACATACTATTCCAGACATCGTCAAAATGTCAAACTTTGTATGTTTTGTATTATATTTAAGTAATTAACTGCAGTTTCTTTATTCAACATCATAACAGGTTCATACTTGACATATTTATGGTGAATGAATAGACTTTCATTAAATATTGAAAAAACCCAAAATTACTCATGCCTAATTTACATAAAAATATCATGAATACATAATTACCTGTAATTAGCTAATTTGCATAATTAATTACTTTTTGTGTATTTTTTGTTATCAATTGAAATAACTTTGTATACATATGTGTGCAAAAAAAACCCCGCACCCTGATATCATGTACGGTTTTCTATTGGCATCAATTTTGCATATTAATTAGCTGAACTTAGTCAGTTTTTCACCTTTAATTTGTTTGCAGATTGGCTGAATTTGCTAAAATAGTATATTTGGTTAATTTATTATAATTATTCAATGATAGATTTTTTGTTTTTGTTTTCTTTAACGAAGTTAGGAAAGATAGGCATTTAACCTGTGGTACTTAAATTAACGCTGCTTTTTCAAGCAAGCGTCCAAATAAACCTTCAAAATCTCGAAATGTGCCAATTTTGTCATTATAGCCATTGGCAGGTTTTAATTCCATTTACGAGCATCTTAAAATTGACACTACATCACAATGCATTGGCCGATTTCAATTCGGTTTTTTGTTTTTTGATGCGTTAATAAAGCTCATTCATGTAGAAACATTAAATAACGTTTTTCTGCTGCGCTTATTTTTGAGGTGATATACCTAGTATCAGTTCCCGTCTTTTCGGTGGTTTATAATTAAGACCAAATTCGCATACATTCACTTACACGGTATGATTTTCCCGGTGATTTTCATGTTTCTTGAAGAGGTGCAGTGGCGTAGATATAGGGGTAATGAGAGCATGGCACGTGCCTACTAGTGGCACGTGCCTTTTGCGGCATTTTCGCCAGCCCATAGTTCTGGTATCTAATTCTGAGATGGGATTTGTGTACACTAAAGATTAGCTAAGATTATAGCCTTCTTCTATTGGTATGAATTATTTTTTTTACTTCTTGTGGTGGAAATGTTTTTGATGTCTGCTAATTCGATTTGCAAGGAAAAGAAAGTATGTTTTGCCGTTTCAACGAAAGAAAACGATTGAGTAATGCCAAAGTTATGTTTGAATTAATTATGACTTAAAAAGTTATCATAGGTTAGGCCTACACATATAAACATAAACTTGTTCAGCAATCAGCATATCAAAAAAATGACATGGTCAACAATTAGTAATTAGTGGGGAATGATCACTGGAACAAGGTCATATCAGTGGACTACTGAGCATAGCATGATGTTTGGTTGCCTGTGAGTGCATAATTGATATGTTGATAACAGATCTAATAATGTTGTAGAATCAAAATCTTCATTATATGGACCACATTGAAGTCAAAGTAATTATCTATCCTATCCTGTATCGTTTTATGGATAAAATTGACTCAAAATGTTATTGATGATATTATTGCTATCTTTAACATCAGTTTTGTCTTTTCAACGGGAAAAATCCGATGGAAAATAACGTTTTTAGGGGCTAGCTATAATATTGAACAATAGGCCCTATATCCCATATTTTGACATGCACATATAGAAAATAAATAAATTATTGTCTTACTTTATAAATTATAAATACTGTAAAATGACACATAACTAAAGTGAGGCCACTTTCTATCTTTTTTATTTGATTTATAAAATTACATTCAACAAAATGATTGAAGACTGAGAAAACACATAGTGCAGACTATTACAGAATGGAGTAGGTAAGATGCCATGCATGATGCAGTCAAGTCTACAGTAGAATTCATCTCGACCTTTGCAGGACTTAACCCCATTAAAAGCTATTAAACCAAGATAACACTCATTGAAACAGCTCAACTGATTAAATCGGATCTTCTCTGGTTGTGCACAAGTGTCTGTTTTCATGTGCGATATCGCAATAAAGCTGGTATTATAGCTTCAGTTGGGTAACCGATTATAAAGGAAACGAAAGGAAACAATGGTATGTGTACCTTTGTTCACGAAATGAGACAATGGTCTGCTTTTTGTAAACCAGCATTCTTGAAAATGAGCAACATAATGATTGTTGACTTAACACGGTTTGGAAATAATTTCTTCATATTTTTGGTGTTATCTGTCGTTTACATATCCTTCCTAAAACACAAAAGTGCGACCCTCTCCAAACACCTAAATTAGCTAAAAATTTAGGACATGTTACAAAACTATATTGTCTAGAATTTTAGAAGAGTACTTTTAATATTGGCCGGTTATTTTTCACACAGCGACGTTAACTAGGCAATGTACTATTACCTATAACATTAACTAAAACACCAAAGTACGAATATTTCCAAACATCTAAATTAGCTAAAAATTTAGGACATGTTAAAAACCACGTTTTCTAGAACTTTAGAAGAGTACTTTTAATATTGGCCGGTTATTTTTCACACAGCGACGTTAACTAGTCATATCCCCATACTTTTAACGTAGGGCTATTTGTAGAGGTCACGCGTCAATGGGAAAGAGCACTGTGTATTGTGTATAGGAAAACGGACAGTAACTGCAGTATGGTCCATAGCTTCGCAGGAGTTTCGGACTAACAATCAACACATTCAAAAAATACAGTTTAAAAGTGAAGATTGTAGTGAATGATCAGTCCTTTATCATGTGCTTGCCACTATCTACTTTATAGTAAACTATACATTGCGAAATAATATAAAATCATTTTAAAATAAAATGTGCATGTAAGTTGAGTTTACATAGCGAATTAACAACTGCAGTGTATTTTTTGATTTTAATAATAAGCATGGGTAAAAAGCAGTAAAGACAAAAATACAGAACAATTTGGAGTAATGAATTAAAGAGTTGACAGGAGTTATAGGAGTTAATGTTTTTTTCTGTTTTAGTGTGCATGTTCTCACCATTTATGGTTTGGTGAACTGTCATGTAACATGGATGTAAGCGTGATCCTAAAAAATGCCTTTCACGATGACCCAAACTATTTACAAGACCTCTTTTGCATTGAGGCTGGCCTTCCCTTTTAAAGGGAATTTTTATTAGCACTCCTCCTATATCGATTTATATTATAGCATGTCTAGTTGTCAGAATTTCAGACGCGAACTAGTCTTTTTATCTCTTACACTCTTCGAAAAAAGGTTCCAAGTCCCCAAGTATAAGTTCTTTATATGTTCTGCAAGACCAGAAAGAAGCATTTTAGACATGACAAAAAATCTGTAAAGACCAGACAAAATTATTTTGGTGTTCTTGCAATTTCCTAGAACCCTTTTCCCTTGTGCTGTCACGTACTCTCCTAAATTTTCAATTCTCCTGAATATTCAATCAAAAAGATTGGGTTTTCAATCTTTTGCCGTTTGCAGTTTTCGCTTTCGACGGTATATTCAGTCGAATGATTTTTAATTTCAATCCTTTTATCAACCAAAGGGAGTGATTCTCAATATTTTAGCGATTAACCCTATTGGTTTTGGATATGGATTGTCTTTAAAACTACATAATAATATCAAATATCGTCCCCTTTATGCTGCTTCGACAGCTTCGTGAAAAAAACGAGAGCATTTTCAGCGTAAATGTGAATAAATAGCAAAATTCGCAATCCAATACCTTGGTATGCGTGAATTGCATTATGGGCAGGCAAGCAACAACAACATGTGCTGTGCGTGCGTTGTGCACTGACATGACAATCAAGCTCCACTAGCCACGTTCCGATACTAGCCGTCGTTTTATCTTTTCAGTTTCTGTTTCCGTAACCGTAATAGTTTTTGTAAGTCATTGTTATTCTGAAGTGGTAGTCTCCCAGGTGTGGCCAATCTTTTATTCTAGCCTTTTGTTAGTTACTGAAAATTTGAAGCTCGTGAATTTCAGTTTTCGTTTTGGTAAGTTATATAGATTTTTTACATAAAACCTTGAGATGTGCGGTTGGGTTCTAATCTAGACAAAAGAAGAGTCTAAATTTTACGGTCCTAAATTCGCGGTAAATTGTACGGCTTCAATTGACTTGTGTTTGGTGTATATGCACTTACGCCTAGACGTAAGTGGCTCGTAAAAAATTGTCTTGCATTGAAATATATACTAACCATTTGCCAAGTTATAAGCAAAAGTTTTTCATATTGGCGATGAAACGAGCGTCTAAAATAGTCAAATATCTCCCAATGAGGCGCGTACAAGTGGTGATTTGGTAATCATATTTTATATTGAAATACAACAAAAGAATTGCATTGGAGCAAAGATAATGTATTCTATTCATTCGTATCACTGGCAAGCTAATCTGATAATTGGTTGGGTCTATATGCAAGGCTCAGGGTTTATTTTAAATGTTTATTTTTGCAGAGCTTATTTTCAGTCATGGATCATACTGATAAATTTCGCAAGGGACGGAGAGGGAGGGAGGGAGAGAGGGAAATACTTGAGACTGAACAAGTGAGAGTGGGAGGGGAGAGGAAGAAAGAGAGGAGAGGGAGAGACTGAAAGACTAGAAAGAGAAGAACTCGAGAGGAGAGAGTAGGGACTGGGGAGGGAGGTGGGAGACTGATCATGGGGGGGGGGGGGGCAAGAGGAAGCAAAATAGGAGATAGACATTGATGGAAGGGCGACACTGTGGCCATGCACACGTGCTTTGGGGTTCGACAGGCTCATAAGCGGACCTTTTGTGATTTTAGGGCTTATTTGCAACGTGGACTTTGTCATTCGGATTGGCATGCATTTTGTCAAATTAATATAGATTTGCCAATGTTAAAGACGAGAGGGCGCTAGGCCATTAAAAACACTGGTGTTAACATAATCTGTTCTCTCCCGATTTTATTGACATAAGCAATCACCTCTATTGAAATAAGCTGATGGGTACTTCAGAGTTAACTATGAAGTCAGATTAGAGTAACTTACTGAATCCCTTGCGTTTTCGTATCTGAACAATCGGGTTACGGAAACTGAAAAGATAAAAAGACCCTAGGGGTCTTTTTATCTTTTCAGTTTCCGTAAGTCTATTGTTCAGATACGAAAACGCAAGGGAAGCAGTATACAGACTTTTTATTGTACGTACAATATTGTATGTACAATATGTACGTTATTTAATCTACACCAGGCACAAAAAGAAACTCGTCAGTTATATTCATCCTTGCTGTTCAATAACTTGATAATATTGGATTATTCTGAAATATACATTTTGTTAATTGGACTTTGCTTTCTCATTTGACACCCTGTTCGTGAAAAACGAACAAGAATTTTCAACGATTTTCAATGGGAACGCATCGTTGTATTGCACACAAGCAACTCGGGCCAATCAATAAAACACACAGTGTAACAGGCGCAATTGACTCGTTAAAATTGCAACTTTTAATGTTGGGGTTTGAGAGTTTGGAGGCGCATATCTTGGTCAATTCTTGCTCAATGTTCACGAACAGGGTGTCAAATGAGAAAGAAAAGTCCAATTAATAAAATGTATATTTCAGAATAATCCAAAATTATCAAGTTATTGAACAGCAAGGATGAATATAACTGACGAGTTTCTTTTTGTGCCTGGTGTATTGCCCTTCTACTTCCAGTACTGTTTAAGTTCTAACGAATGTTTGATGACGTAAAATCGATAATATATTTCTGCTAGATATTGTATGTAACATATTATCGATTTTTCGTCATCAAACATTCGTTAGAACTTAAACATTACTGGAAATAGAATGGCAATAGATTAAATAACGTACATATTGTACATACAATATTGTACGTACAATACTCGGAGTCTGAAGCGCGCTTGATTCAGTAAGTTTACTGTAATCTGACTTCATTGTTAACTTTGAAGTACCAATCAGCTTATTTCAATAGAAGCAGATGCCTATGTCAATAAAAGCGGGAGAGACAAGACCGAGGTTTTTAATGGTCTAGCGCCCTCTCGTTTTTGCATTGCTAATTTGATCTATATTAATTTGACAAAATGTATGCCAATCCGAATGATAATGTCCACTTTTTTTCTGTAAAAACGATGAAAATAAGCCCTTAAATCACAAAAGGTCCGCTTATGAGCCTGTCGCACCCCAATGCACTTGTGTAGGGCCACAGTGTCGCACTTCCCTCGTATCAATGCTTATCTCCTATTTTGCTTCCTCCTGCCCCCCCATGATCAGGCTCCCCACTTCCTCCCCGGTCCCTACAGACCCTACTCTCTCCTCTGGAGCTTTCTCTTTCTAGTCTTTCCGTCTTTCCGTCTATCCCTCTCCTCTCTTTCTTCCTCACCCCCTCCCACTCTCACTTGTTCAGTCTCAAGTATCTCCCTCCCTCCCTCCCCTCCCTTCCTCCCTCCCCCTCCCTTGCGAAATTTATCACTATGATCCATGACTGAAAATAAGCTCTGCAAAAATAAACATTTAAAATAAACCCGAGTCTTGCATATATATAGGCCCAACCAATTATCAGATTAGCTTGCCATTGGTACGAATGAATAGAATACATTATCTTTGCTCCAATGCAAATCCTTTGTATTGCATTTCAATATAAAACATGATTACCAAATCACCACTTGTACGCGCCTCATTGGGAGATATTTGACTATTTCAGACGCTCGTTTCATTGCTAGGCATAGGCTTCAACATAAAAAGTCCCAAGTTTTGAGATATTTTCTCAAAATACCAGAAACCCGACCAGAAACTATCTTTAGAACCACTGAACCAATACTAGGCTTATTTGTACTCATTGTAATACATTTTTCATGCTGACTCCAAAATTGGTCATAAAAATGTAAAATTTTGAAATTTCTTCATATTGGCGATGTGTAAATTTATCTTCAGCTCTTATCTGAGGCAAACGTGTATTGCAAGCCAGAAGGGTCAGAACGTGTATGGCAAGCCAAGGGGTCCAAAAGCGTGGAACTGCTACGCGTAGCTTCTTTCTCGTTACGAGCAGCTGTTTGACCAATCAAAATAGTCAAATTTAATCACGTGGTTTGGTCGTTAGCTGCGCGTAGTATAGTGCTAGGTATCCTCTTTCACAATTATTATCTTGTAATTAATTTACGGAATTAGCATAGATAACGAACGGGTGAAGGAGGCCAAATCACAGCACGTGTCAAGAGAACATGTTGCTAATGCCTGGCTAAAATGACACAAAGGATATTTATTTAGTGTTTCCAAGTTTACACCGTGTTTAATAGCAAGTAACTTTATACTCGGGCTGTATTAGCGGTGCAGGGGATATGAAGGTCAAACAACAACTACTACTGATGTAAAGCGCTGTGTAAAGATATTGCAAGGAAAGCGATATCACATGCCACTGTGTAAATATGGAGAGAGTAAAATGGGTCATCATTTTTTCGGAACGGGGGGTCCTAAATTTACAAAAAGTCGGCGTCAATAAAATTGCGGCCCTCACTATTTCGGCATCAAAATGTTATGACCCCCGACTCCCACCACCGATACACCTTACCCCCTAGACAGGCTAAAATTGTATTGAAATCAGTCTTTTTGAATACAATAAACACACTATCTGTAGTCATCTTGTGACTCCTACATTTTGTCATTATCAATTTATGACCCCGACCCTTATTTTTCTTTCCAAAAAGTATGACCCCTAAATTTGGGATCCCTTCCGAAGAAAATGATAGCCCCTAAATATAGAACAATCATCATTCTGTTCAGATATTACTTTAATAGCACCTATACCATTTTTTGCTGATATACTACAGATATTTTCATTTACAAAAATTAACAACGTAATATTTGTGAGAGAGGATGTTTACATCAGCTCCACGTGTTTAAAACCGCGAATCTGATTGGTTAATAAGCTGCACGTAACGAGAAAGAAGCTACGCGTAGCAGTTCCACGCTTTTGGACCCCTTGGCTTGCCATATTAGCACTATACCACGTGCAGCTAACGACCCAACCACGTGATTAAATTGACTATTTTGATTGGTCAAACAGCTGCACGCAGCTTTAAATAAGCTGCGCGTAGCCATCTGCACGTTATGACCCCAATGTCTTGCCGTAAACGTGACGGGACTTAAATCCATTTGAGATCCTCACTCCCACTGCACTGAGGAAGATTCTGGATTACAATCAAATTCAGCAGCTTGTATAATTCTAGATCCAAATAATTATGTTTTCATCCACTTAAAGCGGAAATTATTATGTGGAAGATTTTGGAAATCCAAACAAACTTTCTCATTTGAGGCCAAATTTTGTCAAATCCAACTGCATTTTACAATACAGTTTTCAACTAGAATTTAATATAAAATTTCCAACGTAGTCCAACTCAACTCTCTCCACGCGGGAGTCGACGGCACACGACAAGTTTCATATTTTGTACATTTTTATAATATATTTGGAATCAGCATGGAAAATGCATTCAAATGAGTAGAAACAAGCCTAGTATTGGTTCAGTGGTTCTTGAGATAGCTCTTGATCTTTTTGGCGCCCTCTACGGAGGCGCCAAAATATAGGCATGACTTTGTGAAAAGCTTCTAATTTCACTCTTGCTAGATTGACTTCGCAATTGTTTTGCTAAAATTATGCCCAGCTCAGAAATAAAACCACAATTTGCTTTGATTTTATTTTATTATTGTTTTCTGATATGCACAGGATAAAATGGTGAGCGTATATTCTTTGTTTAAAATACAAAATTAGGATTTATAAAAACACCAAATAAATCCTGACCTTTGTATGGGCTCAACCAGTTTACCGTGTGCCTTAGAACCCGATAGACGGTGACATTTGACCATACACTAGGATCCACAACATACTCATCTATCATGGGAACAGTTCTTAAGCCCTAATACATTTGTACTTTCATCCTTTGAAAATTTGGGTACAGAAACTCATACTCTGCAACTTGAGGTCAAATTTTGCACTATGATTATGTAATTGAGGTTATTGGACTATGCCATTGGGATGAGACTCTTGTGGTCCATAGTGATAAGATCAATTAACGAGGCCTCTCAAACTGATGGCTTTTGTTTGCTAATTACCATAGAATCTATATAGCGGTTATTGCCAAAGTTGCAATATGGTGGCACAATTGGGCGGCAAACTGTATGTAAACAACACGGCATATTAATTATACATGTTCTACATTGTTGTATTTTAAAACACTGAAGACCAAAATTGACGTTATTGCCATGATTGGATCATGGAGGTAGTACTACAACTCTGGCGGAAATTCGTTGCCACACCAGGGCCACACCAGCACGTTCTGGTGTTAAAAGCACGCAATCGAAGCTAAGTAGGGGAGAGCGGGGAGTGTTCGCCCTTGGGGCAGGTTCGCCCACCCCTTGTTTCTCAGCACTACGGCTATCGGGGAAGTTGGTGATGGCAAAATTAGGTGACATAGGTCATTATAAACTTCTCATATTAGCTACGCGACATATAGAGACGTGTTCATGGAACTGCAGCCAAAACAAAAAATGTACACCAAAACGTAATTTTTTCCTGCATTAATAATGTTGTTTTATCATTGATGCATAAATACAGATGGTTTTAATGGAAATCTGTATTGGGAACATATGGGATTTGTCAAAGATTTAAAGCAGTTATAAACTCCTTATTCGATTTGTTTTTTGCATACCCTGAAGAAAATACAAAAATGTGCACAAGGGGCACGTTCACCCTTTTGAGGATGGGGCATGTTCGCCCTATATTTTCCCCGGGCGGACTTACCCCAAACTGGAGGGCGGACCTACCCCATCAGCGTATTATGCAAAATATTTATAATTATACCATTAAACAAGGTAAAACTACTGAAAAGCATGTTTTTTTAAGTTATGTGGTATCAGTATTACTCATACCACCGTTTATGTCCTAATCCATAATCTCCCGAAGTTGTAAACATGATACGTTTAAGCTCACTTTGGACCCCTACATTTTACCCTGACCCGACCCCTGCAACAAATTTAGTGACTCCCCAAAAGAGAATGAATGCCGGAATACTCTTGCTTAATGTTTGCATTTAATATGTTATTGAATTATGCAATGCTTAAACCTTTTTTTTGTGATTGGGGTGAACTTACCCCACCATATGGGCGAACCTGCCCCAATATGGGGCAAGTTCGCCACTTTGCAAAACTTTTTTGTTTGCTCTATCCTGTTGCTATTGTAAGACCTATAGTTCTGGGATTGTGGTCGTATATAGCTAAGACATAGGGCTTTCACATGGGCTAATCAGGTCATCCCTAACCTTAAAATTGACATCGCTAGGCTGGTCAGAAAAAAATAGGGCGAACACTCCCCGCTCTCCCCTATGTGATAGTTCCGTATTATTTTGTATAATAGTTGCAAATGCACATTCAGATTACACTTGCCCCTTCCCCACCCCCATTTTCCAATGTTGGGAGACTGTAACGTAGAAATGATGACGATTTTGTCCAAATCAACATTGCAATAGGGGAGCGGGGAAGGATGTTGGCCAATTAACGCTCAGGTGTGGCAACATTTTTCGCCAAGGTTGTAGCTACTACCTCCATGATTGGATTAAGTAAATAACTAAATCCTGTTATCTACCCAGCAATGTTTGCTTATAAATCTTAATAATTGTAACAAACTGTAGTGTACTATAAATGGTACAAGACAGAAAAGGCAAACAGACAGAAATTTAGAGTTTTAAATTAGAGAGTTGACAGGAAGTTGTAAGAGTTAAATTGTTATGGATATGATTGGTGTAAGGGCGAAAAGTTGAATGTCAGATCAAAGTCATCCGAGGTGAATTAAGTAATGTCAATCACAAATTGTTACAGGTCATTTGAGGTGGACTAAGTTTATATTTGGATTGTCAGAACACCTTCCCCAATCAGACACATTTCTCTTGCATTTGATCATCTTCTACTCTTCCCTAGAAAAATCATTATAATACCAAATCTACATTGTACACACCATGGAATTCACCATATCACGTCCAAGTTCACATTGGGCGCCACATTCCTTTTTTAACTTAGGAATTTTTATTTAATGTTTCTATGGCTAGCACGCAGGCCCGAGCACGCAGGG
Organism: Amphiura filiformis; assembly: GCF_039555335.1. Lineage (NCBI taxonomy): Eukaryota > Metazoa > Echinodermata > Ophiuroidea > Amphilepidida > Amphiuridae > Amphiura > Amphiura filiformis. The sequence goes on from NC_092629.1 coordinate 14,976,958, forward strand.
CGGTATACTTGTATTCTTCCGGGAGGCAGGGGCGTAGCCAGCTTTCTTGGTCAGGGGGGGGGGGGGATAACATTTCAGGGGCGCAGCTGAAAAAAAATGCAGTTGCAACCAGGGGCTATTTTAGAAGAAAAAAGTCACTGCACGTTAGCAAACGTAAAATTTAAAGATCAGCTAGCGGGGATAAGCTTGAGGGGAAGGAGTTGTTGGCAGAGGGTTTGTCTCCCCTCGAGTTCTGTAAACTTTTACAAATCACGCGTTAAAATCACACATTTTACTGGCTCATTTTTGACGTTAAGGGCTGAGAGCTGAGAGCACATCACTCATACCGTACCGAATTGCATAAAAAATGATATTTTTGACATTTAACAGTCCTCGAAGTAAAGTTTATCAATCTAATGATATGCATTTGAAGTTGAAAATTGATGTCTGCTTATCTAATGTATTTCATTAATTAATTTAATTGACTTGTCATTATTTTTAATTATCTACAACTCCATGAAAGTACACACTAGGATCATTAATGTCATTAAGTTTATGGTATTGATGGTATTGATATGCAAAAACGAATACAGACTCTGCAAAAATGCATAAAATGCACACAGGTGCCTACAATTTCACGAAATTAATATCTGCAAAATGTAATAATAATATAAAAAGACTCATAAAAGTACACAGAACCTCTTTATTAAATATTGAATGAATGCACACGTATCCCTACCATCTCTTAACCTGTCGCACAGTAACGTCAAGTTCTCAAAATGCAATAAGATTTTTGCAACTTAAGTGATGCAAAGGTGCATAATTAAGTTGTCGGCAAATTGCATAAAAAAGTTGCATACAAATTTCATTACAAACGATTAAACACACTTTTCATGAACTAAATGTCTATATTGCTCAACTTAAAACACTAAGATGTTCAGTCCATAAACAGGGTGTTTATTTTCTGCAAGCAATATACAGGGTGAGTAAAAAAAAGTGCAATAGTGCAAAGAATCCGTCTTTATTTCTTAACCAGATTGAACTTTTAGGATTTAAAACACATGATATGTTCATTAGTGGCCTTGTGTGAAAATAACCCGAACTAATTAGCACTTACCGATACCGTTCTGTTGTTATGACACATTTTACAGCGATACCCAAAATTACCAGAGGCGTTGTGAGGCAATATTTGCTTGATTTCCCCTGCCAATTGAATGTTTGACTGATCACCATAAACTATACAATCTAGGACATAGGATTTCCCGACTAGATCAGTCTTACTTTGTGGGGGAACTTCTTTAATTTCTTAGTCATTTTCGGGCTGAAACTAGTATAGATATATATAGTATAATTATTTTAAGCACGAATTTTTAATTCTCACTGCACGGATTTCTATTATCACTGCATGAACGTGCCAGGAGGCACGTTAAAATAGCCTCTGGTTGCAACATGGAATTCTTGTTTTAGAGAGACTGTACATGTCTTCGAGCCATACTGCAGTTACTGTCCGTTTTCCTATACACAATACACAGTGCTCTCACCATTGACGCGCGACCTTTACAAATAGTGTATGAGAAGTATATTGCATTTGCCTAGCCCGGTTGCCTAGTTAACATCACCGTGTGAAAAATAACCGGCCAATATTTAAACTATTCTCCAAACTTCTAGCAAATATATTTCTCTAACATGACCTAAAATTACAGCTAGGTTAGATGTTCAGAAATAGTCGCACTTTCGTCGACTATGAGTGAGGGCGAAGCATAGCTAGCTCATAGCTAGCCAACTCCCCGTGTTAATTGAATGGAGATTTGACCGAAAATATTGAGCTATATTGGTAACGGACCGCTCCGTTCTGAAGGATGCCACAAAAAAAACGGTACAAGCTACATTTAAACTATTCTATGAAATTCTAGAAAATATAGTTTTGTAACATGTCCTAATTTTTAGCTAATTTAGGTGTTTGGAAATAGTCGCACTTTTGTGTTTTAGGAAGGATATGTAAACGACAGATAACACCAAAAATATGAAGAAATTATTTCCAAACCGTGTTAAGTCAACAATCATTATGTTGCTCATTTTCAAGAATGCTGGTTAACAAAAAGCAGGCCATTGTCTCATTTCGTGAACAAAGGTGAACAAAGGATCACATACCATTGTTTCCTTGTGTTTCCTTTATAATCAGTTACCCAACTGAAGCTGTATTATAGCACCTCATAGCGATACCGCACATATAAAACAGACACATGTGCACAACCAGCATGACCAGAGAAGATCCGATTTAATCAGTTGAGCTGTTTCAATGAGTGTTATCTTGGTTTAATAGCTTTTAATGGGGTTTAAGTCCTGCAAAGGTCGAGATGAATTCTACTATAGACATGACTGCATCATGCTTCCAAAAAGGCTTTATTTGGGATGATGTGCGCGCAAAAAGTTTGATTTGACACTATTTTTGCCCATGATCGAGATGAAAATGGCTTTATTGCGACAATGTTCGCGCGCAGCTCGCAAAAAAAAAAAAAATTACACAATTTTGGCCCATGGTCGGGGTAAATTTTGATGGAAAAGGGGCTCCTTGCCCTTTTTCTTTTCCTTTGCCCTTTGGTCTTTTTTTTTCTTTTTTTTGTCAAGGGGCAGTCTGCCCCCCTGCCCCCGCTAGCTACGCTACTGCGGGGGTGGACTTTAAATGGAATAGCTCAAAATAGCGAAATTTGTTTTCATCTATGAACGTAATCAAATCTACGATACTTGTAAACAGGTAGGCCTACATTATTACCGAGACAACGTTATATACAGTATACAGACTGATTCAAAAAGAACTTCATTTCGATTGCCTGTTTTTTTGCGAGAAATTCACTCGTGTATCATATTCAAAATTAGGCATATCATTACTGTTAGAAAATATCATAAAAGATTCAAAATTTTGTTTAAAATATTTTTCATTTTATCAATGCATTCCAAATCTACACCCATTTGAACAAATTAGTCCATTTTTGGAACTATCCACAATTACTTATTCAACATACACATTATACTTATTCATTAACATGACTCGTGCGAAATCTTCAAAGGCTACATGTATATACAATGAAATAAAATTTGTATTATATTGCGAATTTCAAAAATCAAAATATGATACTTGTTAGCAGAAGGACTTCTTCGTATTCAGAATGCAATATGTAATGGTGTGTCTGTGTTCTCAGGTTCTACATAAATACAATGCAAACATGGGTCTACATGTCCACAACATTAATAATAATATTATTATTAATGTCACAGACACACTGCAATAAGCAAAACGATTTTAGTAAGAACTATAAAACTTTAAAAAAAAAGGTTGATATTGTCACTTTTCGTTACTTATTTACTTCGTTTGGTCTTATTTTGTAATTTATTTTTCGATTAGTATACAATTATTTTTACTTCCATAAAAAATCACTATTTTTAGGATAACAATGAAGCATGAAGTTTAGAGTGAATTACGCAACCATGAAAGTTTCAGATTGAGGGTACCTTAACCAATATTTAAGACGAGTCCACTTCTTTTTGACTCAGTCTGTACAGTAGAATACGAGCGTAATTAATTTGTTGCCGACGTTTCGAACCAATTAGAAAAAGATTATATTTCGCAATAATTATGAAACAACGGATGAAAGTTTGGAAATCTAAAAACTTATTTGAAATTAAAATCAGGAGTTTGGTCAAAACTTCATCAGAAACGTTTAATGTTTAAAAGAAAACCAGGATCTCATTTCTTTATTGGTGAATATATGACACAACGTTTTATTGCTCTCAGTATTTCTACTGATATGGAATACTATTGAAACAAGAAAGCAATCTAAATATTAAGCATAGAATAAAATATGGACGCACGGATCCGAGGTGGTCAAAAGGTGTTAAATTTGAATTGTATCGCATGGATGAAGTAACTATCTACTAGCATGGATGAAGTAGCTATCTACTGCTGATATAGCATGGATGAAGTAGCTATCTACTAGCATGGATGATGTAGCTATCTACTTATAGCATGGATGAAGTAGCTATATACTACTGATATAGCATGGATGAAGTAGCTATCTACTAACATGGATGAAGTAGCTATCTACTGCTGATATAGCATGGATGAAGTAGCTATCTACTACTGATATAGCATGGATGAAGTAGCTATCTACTAGCATGGATGAAGTAGCTATCTACTGCTGATATAGCATGGATGAAGTAGCTATCTACTAGCATGGATGATGTAGCTATCTACTACTGATATAGCATGGATGAAGTAGCTATATACTACTGATATAGCATGGATGAGTATCTATCTACTAACATGGATGAAGTAGCTATCTACTGCTGATATAGCATGGGTGAAGTAGCTATCTACTACTGATATAGCATGGATGAAGTAGCTTTCTCTACTACCATGGATAAAGAGCTATCGACTACCGATATGAAGTAGCTATCTAGCTATCACGGATGAAGTAACTATCTACTGCTATGAAATATCTATCTACTGCTGATATAGCATGGATGAAGTAGCTATCTACTGCTATGAAATATCTATCTACTGCTGATATAGCATGGATGAAGTAGCTATCTACTGCTGATATAGCATGTATGAAGTAGCTATCTACTAGCATGGATGAAGTAGCTATCTACCGCTGATATAGCATGGATGAAGTAGCTATCTACTACTGATATAGCATGTATGAAGTAGCTATCTACTGCTGATATAGCATGTATGAAGTAGCTATCTACTAGCATGGATGAAGTAGCTATCTACTAGCATGGATGAAGTAGCTATCTACTGCTGATATAGCATGGATGAAGTAAGTATCTACTGCTGATACAGCATGGATGAAATGGATGAAATAGCTATATACTGCTGATATATAGGATGGATGAGGTAGCTATATGGATGATGTAGCTATCTACTGCTGATAAAGCATGGATGAAGTAGCTATCTAATGCTGATGGAATAGCTATCTATACCATGTCTACTGCTGATATATGAAGTAGCTATCTACTGCGAATATTGCATGGATGAGTAGCTATCTAGGCCCTACTGCTGATGATTGCTATCTACTACTGATATACCATGGATGAAGTACCGTAGCTATACTTCTGATATAGCATGGATGAAGTAAGGCCTAAATAATTAGGGTAGGTAGGTAGGATCGTTTTTTATAATATGTTTTTTAGTATATTCAAGGACAATCTTTGTGATAAAATGTTACCAATGCAACTTTTAAAGCTGTAAATTTGCGTTTGATAAAAGCATTGGATCTTTTTTCTTCTCTTTTTTTGATGAAATTTTTTGGCAAAAAAAAAAAGTCTAGGGCCGGTCGGGCCTAATTTTAGGGAGTGTTCATAAATACTTTGGTGGGAGGGGTTGGAAAATATTGGGGGGGGGGGATCAAAAAGAATGTTGGGTCCTAAAATAGGGGGATCAAAAAAATTTAGGATAAAATTCCGGGGTAAAACGTACGAGAATTAAAGGCATGTACATTCCAATTTTTTTTTCGCGCGCGCATGAATGTTATACTATACTATAGTTAGGTCAAAAACTTCAATTTGGTGACCACTCTCTGGCTAGTAAGGTTTGACGATTGATTCGACTTCTATGGACCATTTAGAAAAAAAAATAGCCCCCCATGTCCCGGATATATTTTTTTTTCGGATATGTCGAGTACAAGGATTCCGATTCTGACATTAGTTTGACATTACGGCATCATTTTCACACAGAAATCCAAGATGATGGCCGGCACCATCTTGAAAAATTTAGTTTTTAACCAGATGACTTAAAATCGTGTACAAAGACACCTTTTGGATAAGTCGACCACAAGGATTTCAAATTTGACATTACTTTGACATTACGACCTCATTTTTACCCAGAAATACAAGATGGTGGCCGCGCCGGCGCCATCTTGAAAAAAAAAAGTTTTGAACCAGAGTACCTAAAATCGTGTACAAAGACACTTTTTTCGGTAAGTCGACCCCAAGAAATCCGAATCTGACATTAATTTGACGTTATAACATAATTGTTGCCAGATATCCAAGATGGCCCCCATTTGGTAGAGCGTAAATGTGATTTTTGAATTTGAAATCCTTGTGGTCGACTTATCCAAAAAAAGTGTCTTTGTACACGATTTTAGGTCCTCTGGTTCAAAACTAAATTTTTCAAGATGGTGATGGCCACCATCTTGGATTTCTGGGTGACAATGATGCCGTAATGTCAAACTAATGTCAGAATCGGAATCCTTACTCGACATATCCGAAAAAGTGTCTTTGTGCATGATTATAGGTTCTCTGGTTCAAAACTTAAATTTTCAAAATGGTGGCGGCGGCCATTTTGGATTTTGGCCTCTAACGAAAAATACCGGGATTTTTGTAAGGGACATGGGGGCTATTTTTTTTTCTAAATGGTCCATAGAAGTCGAATCAATCGTCAAACCTTACTAGCCAGAGAGTGGTCACCAAAGTGAAGTTTTTGACCTAACTATGAAGTAAATCAATTGTGTACTCTCAAGCTTCAAATCAACAAAATAATACGCACTTTAAAATTTGGGTGTAACACTACGACTCCAATGAGTAATAACTCCAAACGGTAATTTTTAGCTAATGAGTTAATGACCATAGGCGTAGATTCCAGGGGGATTGGGCCAGGTAATATTATCCCCCGCCCCCCAACATTTTGATAGGGAGGATGGTCCATTATGTAATCATCCCCCGATGTTAACGCCTGTATATGGGTTTCTGACCAAAATTAACCCCATATTTGGTCATTTTAAACTAAAAAGTGCCATTTTTTTGCGTTGCGCTTCAAGCAAATTCATTCCAGTTCAGTGTATCAAATTTCACCAGTTTAGCTTCAATGTGGCAATTTTTTGGCGCGCTTCGCGCGCGTTTGTACCATAAACCTATTTTGTCGGCAAAAGGTGCTGGATTCACTGGACTTCAAGAAATTTTCTCTGATCCCAATGTCAAAAAGAAATCTATGCCACTGTTAATGACATATATTTTGGTTTCTTTTTAGGACACGAAAGGGGGGATCCAAAAAATTTAAACCATAAAAGGGGGAATAAAAAAAGCCGCCCTTTTTTAGGGGGGTCAAAAATTTGGGTGTAACACTATGACTCCAATGAGTAATAACTCCAAACGGTAATTTTTAGCTAATGAGTTAATGACCATGATAGGCGTAGATTCCGGGGGGGGTTGGGCCAGGAATAAATCCCCGCCCCAACATTTTGATATGGAGGATGGTCCATATATAATCATCCCCAATGTTAACTCCTGCATATGGGTTTCTGACCAAAATTAACCCCATATTTGGTCATTTTAAACTAAAAGGTGCCAATTTTTTTGCGTTGTGCTTCGAGCAAATTCATACCAGTTTTGTACCATTATTTCACCAGTTTAGCTTCAATATGGCAATTTTTTTTAAGTCGGGTTATGCCAATCAAACATACTGCTGATGAAGTCTATCTAATGCTGATATAGCATGAATGAACTTCAATGAAGTACCTCTCTAGTCTTTCTTTTTCTTTCTTTCTTTCTTTCTTTCTTTCTTTCTTTTTCTTTCTTTGTAAATCTTTCTTTCTTTCTTTCTTTCTTTCTTTCTTTCTTTGTAAATCTTTCTTTCTTTCTTTCTTTCTTTCTTTCTTTCTTTCTTTCTTTCTTTCTTTCTTTCTTTCTTTCTTTTTCTTTCTTTCTTTCTTTCTTTCTTTCTTTCTTTCTTTCTTTCTTTCTTTCTTTCTTTCTTTCTTCCTTCCTTCCTTTCTTCCTTCCTTCCTTTCTTTCTTTCTTTCTTTCTTTCTTTCTTTCTTTCTTTCTTTCTTTCTTTCTTTCATTCTCTCTTTCTTTCTTTCTTTCTTTCTTTCTTTGTAAATCTTTCTTTCTTTCTTTCTTTCTTTCTTTCTTTCTTTCTTTGTAAATCTTTCTTTTTCTTTCTTTCTTTCTTTCTTTCTTTCTTTCTTTCTTTCTTTCTTTCTTTCTTTCTTTCTTTCTTTCTTTCTTTCTTTCTTTCTTTCTTTCTTTCTTTCTTTTCTTTCTTTCTTTCTGTCTTTTTCCTCTCTTTTTTAAAACCCTCACCCTTTCTTTCTTTCACCCTTTCTCTCCTGGTAACACAAAAAGTGGGCATAAGTTTTGAAACATAGCCTAATGAGATTGCAAAGGCGCATTCCGATTTCAATGGTTTTCAATTAAAATAGCGCCCTCGTTTTAAACGAATCGGCGGTTATGAATGAAAACCTCAATGTAATGCGAAGTTCTATATCACGAAGTTTCAAGTGGATCAGGGAATGAACTTTTGCCCCGATGGTTGAGAATAAACAACACAATAAAATGGCAGCGGTCTGTGTAGAAGTTGTGACAACTAAGGACGCTAGTTATTTTTAGATTTTGGATATTAACCTTTGTCAGAAAGTATCTTGAAGTTTGTAAGCTTAGTGGAATAAATCTACAGGATTTGGTGATCGTATTTGAAATTGAAAATACGTGGCGTTGCTCTGAAACCGGAGGTGAGTTCGTGTTCCTAAACTCTCTTCTAGTTCTAGACTAGACATGCTAGAGTATTAGTGTACATGTACCAGACTTGTAGTCGAGTCACTGAAAGTCGAGTCCGAGTCGAGTCGAGTCATCGAGCCCTCGAGTCTCGAGTCGAGTCGAGTCATGAAGCCTTCGAGTCCGAGTCGAGTCGAGTCATTTGAAGTTGTCAGTCGAGTCGAGTCGAGTCGAGTCAGGCCATTCTGTCGAGTCGAGTCGAGTCGAGTCGGATATATTTTGTCGAGTCATTTCGAGTCACTTCACGCTTTATATGCTCATGATACCAGCTATCAACTTGATAGCCCAATTTGCATGAATTTGTACTTTTTTAAATTAAAATCCCAGTGAGAGTACATAATATTAATTTATGAATCTATGTGCTCCATCCAGTGCATTGTGGAAATCAGTAATCAGTCAGACACTCGCACATGGAATTTTAGGGGGATTTTGACCCACATTTTGATAGCAGTTCCACATAGAAAAGCTGCTATCATCATGAGACTAAGATCTAGAAACACCACCGAAATCCCAGACAAGCTAGTACCTAGACCAGTGACTTTGACTCGCGTAGTGAAGCCGACACTGCTTAGCAACGACTTGAACATTCAAGGACGCATACCCGGACGCAAGCAAGCAGATAATGATAATACAGAACATGTTGCATTTGACGCGGCGCGGGAGATAACGGCGCAGTAACCACGCAACCGAGAGCGTCAGAATGTACGCGATTATCGCCGCGCCTAGAAACCCCCTCAATCCGTCGAGATCACCGAGGCTACGGGCCTCTCCACCCGCTGTGGTAAGGGAGGGGCAGTCATAGGTCTAGGTGGTATGTCTATGACCGAAATGCTGTTTTGTTAGCTGAATCTTTTTGATGAAAGTCAATCTTTGACAAGATGTAACTTTGCTACAGAAAGGGCTATGACAAAACGGTTTTCAGTTTTGACTTTCTTTACTCAAGGGCTTTAATTTGATATATAAAATGATGCAGTTTGATGGCAAATTTGAATTCACCTGGCATACCTACAGCCTTGTCCCTAGGCGCAATTAAGTAACTGTGAGTTTACATGTAGTGTGCTACACACACACAAAAATACCCCACATGCCTGCTGTCTGATACAGGTACTAGGTGGTCTGATACATGTAGTTTTTACCTTCAGGAGTAACCTGATGGACATGGCTTTTGAAGAAAGTGTATACGGTTGGTTGGTTGAGTCAACAGTGTTGGGTGGGGTTTGGTAGAGTGGTGTGTGGTGTGATGCAGTGAGTGACCTTCTCATCACATTTCTACAATTTTATCATCAAAATGCCATAAAATTATGCGGAAACTTTAAAATTGACCTTTTTCAGCAAATTTGTAGGCCTATTGTAAATTTTTCAAATAAGAAATAAAATATAGAATTTTGCTCCATTTTTGCAAATAATGACCCATTTTTTCAAAATGTTGTACCAAATGACCCCTTCTTTCAAAATTTTATACCCAATTACCCCTTTTTCATTTTGTTATACCCAAACTAAGCAATGCCAATAGGTAGATACCTGTCAGATTAAAGTTGAATGACCCCCCCACCACCACGGGCATGGCCTCTCACCCCGAGTCCGGACTCGAGCCGGACTCGAGTCCGGACTCGGGTCCTATTTTTGTTGGACTCGGACTTGGCTCGGACTCGGCACCCCTGGCCTTGGACTCGAGTCCAGACTCGGACACAAAAGGACTCGGACTTGGCTCGGACTCTGATACAAATGGACTCTGCTCGGCTCAAACTCGGACAAGCTGGACTCGGGTACAAGTCTGCTAATTTCAACATTATATTTAGCAATGATGTAGCTTTCGAGTCTTATTATGCACATCTGGATAATTATATCCATGTTTTATTGATATTTTAAAATTCATAAACATCCCAAATTTCATTATGGTAAGAACCTCTCTATTCATTTGACTCAGATGCACAAGCCCACGCCTGGGCACAAGAAGTACATGTCATGATGTGGCTGGTGGAAATGCTCACACCAGTCAGTCACATTGCAATGTAGTTCTTCATGTGTGCAGCATGTAGAGGAGTGTATTTGGATGGGGAATAATCAAAATGATTAATAAAAGCTATAATAATGATATTTTAACATGATAACTTGAAATTCACCACAAAAAGAGAGTATCTCAAATGTTTTCCCAGTTTGCTGTTTTTTTTCTGTATTGATCAGTCATTGTGTGAATGAGACATGTAGCATACATGTAGGGGTGTGTGCACAGGCTGTTACAATGACATGTGTGTAGCATTCATGTACATTTTGTGTAGCCAGGCTCAGCAATGATGGACAATGGACTTTTCCACCATGCCAAGTTTGAAGCATGTAAAAAAAAGGTGGATCCTTTAGCCAGATCGACAGGCAATCATACATGTACATTGTACACACATACATATAATTTATATTTTAAGTTATTATAAAGATGCTGAGAGATAGTAAGCCCAATTTGTAAAATATAAGAATCACAATACACTGAGATGTGTGGAAGAAAACGTGCAGGTATTATTAGAAATATTAAGGTATAATTTATTTTTTCGAGTCATTTTTAAAAAGTCGATTCAGCCACAGTGACTCGAGTCACAAGCCTCGAGTCATCGAGTCGAGTCATTAAATTTCGAGTCGAGTCGAGTCATCGATTCATCAACCCTCGAGTCGAGTCGAGTCATCGAGTCACCTTGCCTCGAGTCGAGTCATCGAGTCACCAAAACTCGAGTCGAGTCGAGTCGAGTCGAGTCATTTCGAGTCGAGTCACTACAAGTCTGAGTACACGTATGAAATTACTTAAACTAGCGAGATCAGCGCATACGATGATTTACGCATTTGTATCTGTTTGTGTGTGAAACTTAGGCCAAGTAAAAATAAAAACATGTTTCTCGTCCGGGTTTTTAAAAATTATGAGAATGAGGGCCTTTTTATTTTTATTTTTATTGGAAAACGACGCTAAATACCTGTATTTGGCACCATATTTCGGGTATTCGACATACAGATTGATATCTGAGAAAAAGGAGGAGGCCCTTTTTATTTTATTGTTGAACTTGTTGAAGTTCAGGAGTTACGACCGTAGCGACTCGATCGACGGGACGCCATTTTTTCGTCTGCTTGAAATTCACCAAATCTCGATTTGGATTTATCCACGAGACTCCACGAGACTTACCTGGATGATGTCATCATTTTATAGGGAATTTTGTGACCTTTGCACTCATACCAAACACGACGGGGTTTGTTTTGGGGAAAGCCCCTAATTTTTCAGTTTTTTGAGGTCTATTTTTGAGGTAAGATTTTCATGGTTTTTACACCTATATTACACCCATATATTAATGAAATTTTAGAGTATTTTAAAGATGTTTGTGGTCATTCTTCTGCAGAAATCCATCGCGCATAGATGCGCAAAGGGAATTACTGTGATGACCCGTATTTGCAATTGGCCGTGAAAATACGACAATACGGGAGAAGTGGTGAGGTGGCGGTGCACGTGTTGTTCCTGATCGGGCTGGCGCTTGGGTGGGAGATGTAGCGCATATCGGGTCATGTCGTATGTGGTAAAATGCAAAATGCACACTTAATTCAAGTGATATTATTTTTGTTACTACTTTTAATCAACTCTATGATACTTTAAGAATTTGTATAATTTTTTTCACTTCCTTTGTATTTTTTTTTTTTTTTTCAATACTAAAGTTGAGTAGTGCAGTGTCAGATCATGGAAGAAAGAGATGAGAAGGAACCACAACGACTTCGATCGGCCAAGTTTTAATCCGCTTATCTATTGACGCATGAAAAGAAAAGCTATTAATGGTACTTACTTTCATGTATGATCCATTTACCGCGATCGATGCTTGGCAAAATTATTACTGGAAAAAATTTATAACAAACCCATCCACGAACAAACAAACGCTACCCAGAAGTAAGATTATGGAATTTCACTGATGCTCTGAACATGTATAGTAGCTTTGTTTTGGGATCTACAGTCAAACTGTTTTCTTGATCGTGTTGTGTAGAAAATGTCCTATAAAACATCGAAAAGGTAATCAAAATCGGCCGTTTTTTTGCTGAGTTTCATCTTTAGCAAATAAGGTAAGATTTTGGTGACTTTTTCGATGAAAAATAGATGTAAAATGTTCTTAAATAATGCACAATGTTTCGGTTGAGTCCGGTACATAAAACCTGTTTAATTTAATAGTTTATATGTGTATAATCGTAACTAGCTAACTCGTTTCAGTGCCAAAGACTGCCAACTCTGAGAAAAAAGTCATCAAAGTTCGGAAAAATTGGGCAAAATGGAAGAAAAAGATGTAGGCCATCAATGACCGATGATCACGCCACCAAAGAAAATCCTATAGGGTGCTTGCACGGAAGGTCATTAGTTCAAATCATCCTTCACACACGCTCCAGAAGACATGCAAATACATGGAATACAATACCAATCACCTATTTAACGCGGGGTATTGATCAAAGTAAATCCTCATGAATAACAATGTCAACTAAATGTCGGTAAAGGGAGTGGACAAAGTGAATGCGTTCGTTGTGGTTCCTTCTTATCTCTTTCTTCCATGGTCAGATGAGGTTGACAAGTAAACTAATGGCACTGGCAGAACATGTTCATGTGTTGCATGGGTCATATTAGATTATGATTACATATTCATTTTTTTTATTTTTTTTTATTTATTCCTTTATTCATTCATTCCTAAATTTACTTGTTTATTTACTTACAATATTTATTTATTTATTTCTTGGAGGCAATATCATCGTCTCTAAAATAATGCTGTATTTATTGTACGCAAAAAATTGACTCACAAAAAAACCCAGTAAACTTCACATGACTTTAAATAGGCATAACCTCCCCATATTTTAAGTTATAGAGCTGATTCTGGCACCATTGTCTTTCTTTTTTAATGCCCTTTACATTGATACCAGATTTGTAAGTGTTACTTGTAAAAATATTCAAGTGCTAGACAAATAAATCCAGGGTACCATAAACAAAAAATGACAGACAAATTCCGCTACCCTTCACAACTTCAAATAGGTACATAACTCCCCCATACTTTGAGCTATAGAGCTGTTTTTGGTACCATTGTCTAAGTTTCTTAATGCTCTTTACAGTGATACCAAATTTGTAGATGTTCCTAGAATAAACCTAAAAAGTGTTGTCCTCGCTACTTAGACTAGTCTAGCCTAGACTAGTCTAAGTAATTTCATACGTGTACATATGTACATTGTACACTTACAGTTTACACTATAGTAGGGAGTCCAGTAGTTTCCCGATTTCCGAATTTGTATCTGGAAGCACGTAAAACACGCAAGAATTGTCGTATGTTTTAAACATGATTTTTATGTTCAAATGGAAAAATAAATTATGATTTGAAGAGATTAAAGATTAATCTTTCTAACTGTATGATGTTTTTTTCCAAAAAAAGTCCGTATAATCCTAGATCAATGCGATAAATATGGAGTACCTTCAGAGCAACAGATTACCAGTAGACGCATTCGCCGCCATCTTGTCACATGAGCTTCCGGATGTGACGGAGTTTTTGGATCACATCTCATTAACCCCTGACCTGGACCTGGTCCAAAGTCTGAGATTATTATAGACAAAAGAATTCCCCATCCGGCAATAATAAACAAATGCCCGTTGATAAAGCATGGACGGTAGTCAAAAGCAATTTCTGAGGGACCAAAATCAAGGTAATTTTTCCCGATTTTTCTTGTCAAAAGCCTTATAATTCGGTTATAAAAAGTCCATGAAACCTATATGAAACTGGTATTAGATTAAATTATAGACTTTCAAGAAGCAGTTGGCCAAGTTGCAGAGCAATCGGAGGTTGCGGTAAAATGCGAACCATGATTTTGTACGGGAGGTACTGTGGTAACATGCAAAGTACGGGGAGTGTAGCGGTGTGTTAGCGGTGCATGCCATGTGCCTTGTCGGGTTGACGCGGGGTGGTAGATGTAGCGCATTATCGGGTCTTGAGCCTGAGGGCAAGGATAAAAATGAAGAATGCACACTTAATACTTGGGTGATATTATTTTTGTTACTTCTTTTAATCATTTCTATGATACTTAAGGGCTGGGGTATGAACGTTTGGACAGTATTTATTTTGGGACATTAGAGCACATCAGACATATCGAATTGCATTCTGAATATGAAGAATGTCATTCTGATATCAAATAATTTTGATTTTTGAAATTCGCAATTTAATACACATTTTATGGCAAATCATTAAAATTGATATTTTGATATCTAACAGTACTTGAAGTAAACTTTATAAATCTGATGATTTATACTTAAAGTGTATGTAGGTGGGATGAAAAGTCGACGATCAATTGAAAATTTTGACCTTTCAGATTGAAGATATGGATTTTTTTCCCAAAACACCAAAAAAAATTAGGTCTTTTTGGGAAAAAATCCATATCTTCAATATGAAAGGTCAAAATTTTCAATTGACCGTCGGCTTTTCCTTTCTGCTACATACACTTTAAGAATATATCATTAGATTTATATAATTTACTTCGAGGACTGTTATATATCAAAATTTGAAAAATATCAAATTTTTATAATATGTCATAAAATTTGTATTATATTGTGATTTTCAAAAAATGAAAATTATTTGATATCCGAAAGACATGCTTCGTATTCAGAATGCAATCCGATAGGTCCGAGGTGCTCTCATGTCCCACAAAAAATACTGTCGAAACGCAATAAACGCTCATTTTAGATCCCTTAAAGAATCTGTGTAATATTTTTAAATTTTTTTTCACTTCCTTTGTATTTTTTTTTTCAATTCTGAAGTTGAGTAGTGCAGTGTCAGATGAGCTTCATAAACTAAAGACAAGAACATATTTTGCATGAGGGCTTCGGAGAAATATGAGAAAAAACCACTTCAATGAATTGATATTATTTATGTTACTACTTTTTTAAATCAACTCCAGTATTTAAAGAATCTCTGTTCTTCTTGTTATAAAAATGTTTGCTTTTATTTCCGCATAGGCCCGTTTGGGGTGACTTGAAAAAAATATAAAACACACACAACTGCACTTCATACTATGTAATCATATGTTGTTACTTTTTTATTCAATAATTGTCAATATGATATTACAATACTATTAGTTACTAGTTGTCTTTTTTAACTCCCTTTCCAAATTTTATTAGATTTCAAATTAATTTTGAGACAGTAATCGACATAATAGGGACTTTGTTGCACACATTCCAGTTGGTCGCGGCGACAGACACAAAACCTGTACGCACACAACTTTAATTGACCATAACTTCACTATACTTCAAGCTACTGAGCTGATTTAAAGACTGTTGGTTTTCTCTTTAAATTCTCTTTCCAGTGATACCAAACTTGATAAGGTTCGCTTAAAAAAGGCAAAAAGTGCCGAACTCCCTAACTATAGTAAGAATTCCAATTGAATGAACGCAGCTTTTAACAGCTGCACTCACAAATACAATGTATTACATTGTTAATTTTTGTAAATGAAAATATCTGTAGTATATCAGCAAAAATGGTATAGGTGCTATTAAAGTAATATCTGAACAGAATGATGATTGTTCTATATTTAGCTTAGGGGGCTATCATTTTCTTCGGAAGGTTGTCCCAAATATAGGGGGTCATACTTTTTTGGAAAGCAAAATAAGGGGGAGGGGTCATAAATTGATAATTACAAAATGTAGGGAGTCATAAGATAGTGTGTTTATTGTATTCAAAAAGACTGATTTCAATACAATTTTAGCCTGTCTAGGGGGTAAGGTGTATCGGTGGTGGGAGCCGGGGTCATAATATTTTTGATGCCAAAATAGTGAGGGCCGCAATTTTATTGACACCAACTTTTTGTAAATTTAGGACCCCCCCCGTTCCGAAGAAAATGATACGTATTTACACGGTGGCATGTGATATCGCTTTCCCTGCAATATCTTTACACAGCGCTTTACATCAGTTTGTTGTTTGACCTTCATATCCCCTGCACGGCTAATACAGAACACGGTGTAAACTTGGAAACACTAAATTTGCTTTGTGTCTTTTTAGCCAGGCATTAGCAACATGTTCTCTTGTCACGTGCTGTGATTTGGCCTCCTTACCTGCTCGTTATCCATGCTAATTCCGTAAATTAATCACAAAATAATACTTGTGAAAGAGGATACCTAGCACTATACCACGTAGTTTAAAAGTAATTTCATTCGTGTACATGTACACTTACAGTTTACACTATAGTAAGAATTCCAATTGAATGAACGCAGCTTTTAACAGCTGCACTCGATCCAACCGCGATCGTATATTGCGATTTCAAACTACAACGCTAACGCATACGACCTTGGATACAATGCTATCCAATCACGAGTGCGTTGGCATGGTCATGATGTAGTACAAGGAACTTATACGATGTCCTCATTCAGAAACTGATACTATCTGTCCATCGTATAAGACTGTTACCGTACGGCAATGTGGTGAAGGAATATTACACAGTCAAGAATAGGCTCCATCATCTTTTGATTCTGATCCAGCCCAGTCTCCCGAAACATCAAAACTTCATAAGCGTTGCACTTATACTTACTTAAGACTGTACTTTTTCACATAATGCAGAAAAAAGTAAGGCCAACTTGCCTAGAAATGGTCAAATTTTGGCAAGAAATATCTCTGTGTAATCCTATGTAAGTCCCATCACATCGTTATCGGCGATCGAGGTTTTTTTTTTTTTCTGAAGTTTGGTTGGTACCCACCAGCGTCATGCATGTGACGTGACACAGCTAAAATAATCGACCGGGAATCGGGGCTCGTTAAAACGTCAACAAATTTCAAAACACAGAAAGCAGTAAACTTAATGGCGAGCGGTCCGAATTTTGAGCCATACAAGTTTATGTGGTGAACTAGTCATGATGGTTGAGTTCACTTCGCGTTACTCACGCACAGTCGCACACGCTGGCGTACATCGCGCAGTGTACGCAAAAATTTGTCACGCTATTGAAAGCTGCGTTCATTCAATTGGAATTCCCACTATAGACTGCCGTAAACGCTGTTACTTTGCTTTTCGGGGAGGATGTCGATATTGTCATCCTCAACTTGCTAGCTACCACACTGTGTTTTACATGCTATTTTTCACCACTAAATCATTTTGTATATTTCCCTGCAATACCCTATCCGTGATAATAACTTACCTATGTCTCTATTGCAATACTTTAGTGGGGATTAATGCAAGCATCACTCTGTATCCTGGACCCACCCTCCTCAGAGGTCACCAAATATAGACGTCTATTAGACGCCTAAGCCTGACCCTGACCTATTTGTTGTTGTAGTGAAGTCCTGACGTTCTTTGTTCTTCATTGGGTGAAGCTTTACCTATTACAAATCATGAAAGGTGTGAAGCTTTGACTAGTAATTTGTGTTTTCTGGTGATGTGACATCGTATCCATTACCTGTCGCCATGCTTCCTATAAATCCCCAATGATAGTTGGTTCACAAAAGTGAAGCCTCACCTATGGAAATATTTCAAAGGGTGAAGCCTGGACTAACACATTTGCTGATAAGAGTGATGCTTTGCCTTTGCTTTTTGTAAAGTATGTGAAGGGATGGTGAAATCCTGACGTTACAAATAATTGGCTCAGGTGAAGAAAGGTGATGACCTGAGGAGGGTGGGTCCAGGCTGCAGAGTGACGCCTGCATAAGCACTTTCAGTATGCGTGGGAAATACAACCAATACAAGATACAACAGAACAGGCTTTTCCATACAGTGAACAATAAACAAGAAATGGAATCCAATGTTAACATATTATATCTGCAAGAATAGGCTCCATCATTTTTTTATTATGATCCCTCCCAGTCTCCCGAAACATCAAAACTTTTTAAGCGTTGCACTTATACTTACTTAAGACTGTCCTTTTCACATAATGCAGAAAAAGTAAGGCCAACTTGCCTAGAAATGGTCAAATTTTGGCAAGAAATATGTCTGTGTAATCCTATGTAAGTCCCATCACATCGTTATCGGCGATCGAGGTTTTTTTTTTCTGAAGTTTGGTTGGTACCCACCAGCGTCATGCATGTGACGTGACACAGCTAAAATAATCGACCGAATCGGGGCTCGTTAAAACGTCAACAAATTTCAAAACACAGAAAGCAGTAAACTTAATGGCGAGCGGTCCGAATTTTGAGCCATACAAGTTTATGTGGTGAACTAGTCATGATGGTTGAGTTCACTTCCGCGTTACTCACGCACAGTCGCACACGCTGGCGTACATCGCGCAGTGTACGCAAAAATTTGTCACGCTATTGAAAGCTGCGTTCATTCAATTGGAATTCCCACTATAGACTGCCGTAAACGCTGTTACTTTGCTTTTCGGGGAGGATGTCGATATTGTCATCCTCAACTTGCTAGCTACCACACTGTGTTTTACATGCTATTTTTCACCACTAAATCATTTTGTATATTTCCCTGCAATACCCTATCCGTGATAATAACTTACCTATGTCTCTATTGCAATACTTTAGTGGGGATTAAGCACTTTCAGTATGCGTGGGAAATACAACCAATACAAGATACAACAGAACAGGCTTTTCCATACAGTGAACAATAAACAAGAAATGGAATCCAATGTTAACATATTATATCTGCATTTAAAGCGACTTATAGCCTATCTTTAGTATTGATGCTTTCAGGCTTTAAATGATAGCAAGAAATGGAAATCGCCCCAAAGGAAAGATTTTAATCGTGAAATTGATCGCCACATCTTATGGATTCACATTATCCTCCGGCGGAAATGTCAAACTGTCAATTACAACGTCTACTAGTGGACTAGCCTTGATCAAGTCTTTCTCCTAACTTTTTCTCTATTCATGCTCTTCTTTAGGACCCGTGGTCAAAGTATCATATACTGGACTCCCTCAGATTTTTAGTCAGGTCAGAATTATAGGAAGTATAGTATACCTTGTGGGCATGGGGTGCATTTTGCTCAAACACTACCCCTGCAGTGCACAGTATGCCTGGGGTAAAGTATGATAAGAAAGTCCACTATCTTGCAATTCAAATGTCAAATAGATTTTCACAAAGTGATGAAGGTAAATAATTATTTTGAAAGAATAGATAACTTCAAAACTTTGGAAAGAAATAGACATTTTTGGAAGATGCGGTAAAGCTTCCATGAATATTACATTCACTATGGACGCCAAAGGACGCCAACTATGGACGCCAAAGGACTTGAAACAAGTCTACTAGTGGACTGGTTTTTAAATCCACTCTCATCAAACTAATCAAAACTGTAAAAAATCAAAAGAAAAAATACTAAATATTGCTTAGTTTCAATGATGCTTACCGATCGAGTCGCCTTGATGGTGTATTTCCGATCATTTTGCAACGTGGTTGAAAAATATTTCCAAGACGCGAGTATCGCCATTAGGCATGGCCCGGTAACCTGGATAAAATTTAACGCAATCGATCGTCCAATCCTAGTTCACCTGAGTGATCACGTGGTTTGCCGAATGAGCGGTATCGGTGTCGGAACAAGGATTGTTACTTGTAAATAAATCGTTTCGCCGGCACGTTTCAAGAAATTAAATTTATGATCTTTTGATAATTAGTTAGGGATCGTTTTATTTTAACCTCTGGCATGAGAGATTGAGAATGTGGGTTTAAGATAAGCCACTCTGTGTTCTCATTTTGCAACTAAAATAGGCTTCTCATAAAGCTTGTAATGTGCGGGCCATTATGCTGGCCATCCATGTATTTGAAACATGGCGGATATACCAAGTACCCTCACTACGTTCTGGTCTGTGAGGGTGCTCGACCAGGCATACACTTTCATTTCCCACGTATTTGAACGGGAATTGGATTGCATACTTTTTCGATGTCTAGTGAGCAAATTTCTTCAATATTTTGAGAAAATGATGTCAAATTTTCTATTCTATATTGTTTGGTAATAATGTCTTTTGCCAATAGTATGTTTAAAGTTGTAATTTTGTGTTTTTTATCGCAAAGATCGGATATTTTCGTTCCCGATTCGAGTTCTGAACCCTTCGCAAGGGTGCCGATTTCGGCAGAACTTTGACCATAATTTTGCCTTTTTGGACACTAAAATGCATTAGATCCTTAATTTTGTTTAAACCGAGTCTTAAATTAGCAAGCACAATAAGGTTGGTACCACTTTTATATACATTGATAAATTTTTAAGATTTTTTTTCAAGTTTCTAACCGGCGCAAATCATTAAGTGTGTATTTCCCATTGACATCCAAAATGGCGTAAGCCAGTCCTTAATATACATAGGTACGGCGTATAGGACTGGCAAGCGAGTCTACAATACTTCAAGCTTCTGTTAGCTCGTTCACATAGCGGTTCCGTTGTCACTCCCTGTCCTATATGGCGATCGGAGTGTTATCGTCAGAGCACCTCGGACTAAGCTTCTGGATGTGCACTGGAAATGTGCAAAAAATTCCAATTTCTTGCGCCCTCACCTTCGAAATGTCCATGCAATCACAAATTTCATGGACAACCAATGTCATGCGGAAGTTGATATGATAGTCACTCTCATTCTCATTTGATGGACGCCATACCATAAGCCAGTTTGGTGTTTGTGTGGAGGGAGCGTAATCAAACTAGCTATGGTGAGGAGATGTATCCCAGTCGGCAATCCACTCGGCATTGGCATTTAAAAATAAACATGGCGTGTGACGAGGGAAACTGCGCTAAAAACATAACTTAAAATAGTTGTTTTGTAAGGAATGCAGAACAGTTTTTGACGTCAATTGTACACCAAACATTGTCACTTTGGAGTGTGTTATCCAAGTGAGTACAAGTGCAACTCAAAAAGTGTATAACTGTTGCCATAAGCTTTACCATCGTAACCCATTCATTCCCATGTGCAGATTAATGTCAGCAAGAGAATTTTGTATTGGGACTGACTGCAAACAGAAACACTGCGCTTAGTGCGCTAGTCCGAAACTGAAAACCATTGCGCTAGTCCGAATTTGAATTGGGGGAAACACTGCGCTAGTCAGTTATTCGGACTAGCGCTGCAGTTTTCAAATTCGGACTAGCGCTGCAGTTTTCAGTTTCGAACTAGCGCCATGGTTTTCAGTTTCGGACTAGCGCAGTGTCGGACTGAAGAAGTGTTTTCCAAATTCGGACTAGCGCAGTGTATTTCGGATTCGGACTAGCGGTGTGTCGGACTGAAAACTGTGTTTTCAAATTCGGACTAGCGGCGTGTCAGATTGTTTTTTCGGACTAGCGCCATGATTTTCATATTCGGAATGACGCACCTCTAAGTATAGGGAATTTGTGTTGTCGGACTAGAGGCGTGTCGGACTAGCAACATGTCGGACTAGCGGCGTGTCGGACTAGCAGCGTGTCGGACTAGCGGCGTGTTGAACTGAGCGGTGCACCCCGGTTACACATTTTTCGGGCAACCTAAATTGGAAAAAAAATTGGTTTGGGAGTGTCTCTGGACCTAGAGCTAAATACTAGGATCATTCATGATCGAGGTTGACTTACAAAAAAAATATACAATTGCAAAACCTGAACAGGAAAATGGAAAAGTCAAAAATGCCTCCTTTGGTCCCCATGGACCAGATGGTGTCACATACTTATACTTGGTCTTCCATCCAGCATCTGGCCATGCCCGACTTAATGTTCTTATACTTGGTCTCCCATCCAGCATCTGTTGTACTCTCCCGACGAAATGTCTTTCCGCAGTAACAATTGTTGAGTTTTTAGTAAATAATACTAACTTGAAACCTATTTATTTACTTCAATATCATCTATAATAGCTAGTAATCAGTTTTAATCAACTTTTCAACATCAAAACATTGGGTCAGTCCATCTCAAATCACCTAATGGGTTGGCTGGTCACCCTCTCAGATTTTCTCTTATATCATAGCCCTATGTGCCAAATGAACACATTTCAAACGGTAGGTCTCTACTCCTTGTCGTTTCCGAGAACTGGCCTATTGAAAATTGGGTCAGACCCCCCCTTTTTGCTCATGTGCGTCACGACGTTAATTTTCTTCCGAGTTTAGACATCCATATCTTCCCCAAGGGCCAGGGGTAAGCTACAGGGCTACAAATTGGAATCTAGGGTGTCTTTGACCCAAATAACAAGATTCTGGACTAAAAAAAATGTATCTCACCCCCATATGCTGATATAGACATCTAATAAGGAGTGTGATCGGAAATTAGGTAACATTTGGCCAAAAATTAAAATTGTTATAAATTTGTGCATAATAATTATCTCAAAACATCATATTTTACTAATCCAAAAGAAAAAGTAAAATTTTGCTGTAGGCCTACTTTCTGCGTAAACGGAGTCCTTAAAGTTAGGTCAACAAAATTACACTGTGAGGGATGGACATCACAGTACAAAAAATAAAGCTTAAAAATAACAAGAAGAGTTCCTGTTGCTTATTTTGTTTTGCAAATTAACAACAATACACTTACATGTACTATCAATAATACAATTTAAATGAATAAAAAATGTGTCCCTGTATATAGTGTTAAGGAAGAAGGGTCGTTGAAGTTGACGCTATCAAATTTTGTCCGTCCCTCACAAAATTAATCGTAAAAAGTTTTTTCTCGTAAAAGTTCTTGAATAAATTACAATAACACATACCCTATCTATTGACATTGATGCCCAGGTAATCTGATTTAAAGTTACAAAAATTAGAAACATTTCATTCCAGAGTTACGCAAGCTTAATTACAAAAAGTGTGAGGGACGGACATGCTTTTTTACCAAATTGAAAGAAAACAAGCATGTCCGTCCCTCACACCCAACTTGTCCGTCCCTCACAATCACTTGCTATGGTAATTTACACACACTAAAAATAATCAAAGCAACATTATATATTAGTTTTAAATAATACTGTAAGAGGCCAAGGGACAGATTTTGAGGCAATTTGAAAAATTCAGCTAATTTCAAAATGGCGTCACATTTGTCTGTCCCTCACGCAGAAAATGTCCGTCCCTAAGGCAAAAAAAAAAAGTTGTTTGCTTGCCCTCGTCCGACCGACCGTCTCGGCAGTCCCGACCGTAGAACTTTTTTTTTTTTTTTTTTTCCAAAAATGGCATGTATTTTTCGTCTGAAAAACCGATGATTTAAAAGAAACGTTGTAAAATACCATATCCTGCATGTTTACGTGTCCGGCTGTACCTGACTGTCGGGTTCCACAATTTCGTATACCACCTCAGCATCTAAGCTCTAATACAATTTGCTATCCACCTGCACATTTCGGACGGCGCATCTAGGGATGAGTTTATTTACAGGCAAAATATAACCGTGCATATCGTGCAAGAATGGATACAATATAGCAGATGTTAAAATATGGTAAAAGTAGATAAAATTTGAAAACAGTTGTACCAGATATTCATTTCTTGTTTATAAATATTTAGATTCATGATATTTGTTCGTATCGACTAGGAAGTAACATTGCACTATTTTTTTCAACATGTTTGTTGAGGCTACTTTTATTAAGAGCACAAATCGCTCGGTATAAATATGATTTCACTTTAAACATGGCGGACACAACACGAGTAGCGCTAGCTGTACAGGTGAAGCAAGGGACCGAACACGCTGATTAATATGATAGTTTTGAAAAGCAGAAAACCCTACATGTAGGAGACTTGTACAGTTCATTAAACGTAGGCCTACATGTAGAAGAGCTACAATTGTTTTTAGGTGCAAGTGGCGAGCACAGATACTGGACCATGGCGTGATGTTGCTGCTACGGAAATGCTTGAACCATTAATTGCATTCGGTATTCGCCATGTCTGTTTCTGGGAAACGGAAAGAAAAAAAAAAAAAAAACTTTTCCCGACCGACCGACCCAATTTTAAAAATCCATTCGAGGGCAAGCAAACAATTTTTTTTTTTGCCTAACGTAAAGTTTATGTTCCGTTTAAAGAACCACTCAAAGTGTATTGATATGATAGAGGCAACATTCAAATTACATATTATGTTACAAGTGTAATTTAGACCAAAAGTTTCAATAGAAAAAAGAAAGATGTAACTATTGCCATGGTTTATCAAATCTATTGATTTCCGTCCCTCACAAGTCAAAATGCGACATTACGACAAAAGTACATGTATATATATTCACCTTATTAAGAGTCAAATATCCATTCAAGTTTAATTGAATGAAAATACTCCTTAACTTCTCAGTGCATCTATTTATCTATTGATTTCCGTCCCTCACGTGAGGGACGGATTCCGATCACACTCTAAGGCATGTTGAACCCCCCTCCTCTTCATACCAGATGTCAGACATCATCTATTTTGCCTTTAGTAGGCAATATAGGTTCAGGTGTGACCAGTGTCCGAAATAAGGAAAATATGGAGGTTATCCCGAGGATAACTCAAGCATAAATTCTGCTTGTCCTCAATTACATTTTGGTTGTCCCCAAAATGTGTCATACTTTTGGAGGTAAAATATAGTGGTTGTCCAGGGGATAAGTACATAGCTCAATATGGTTGTCCCCAGTGATTTTTGGACAAGAGGACAAGAGGATAAGTGCTTATTTCGAACACTGGGTGTGACTCCCTATAGCAGGGTAGACCCTCATTGGCTTAATAAAAATTTCACAGGGGCTCATAGGGGAAGATATGGATGTCTAAACTCGGAGGAAAATTAACGACGCGACACGCGTGAGCAAAAAGGAGGGGTCTGACCCAATTTTCAATAGGCTGGTTCTCGGAAACGACAAGGAGTAGAGACCTACCGTTTGAAATGTGTTTATTTAGCACATAGGGCTATTATATGGCCATGCGTTTTGAGGTGGGCCGGTAATGTGTTACATGTTTTCGCGAGATGAAAATTGCATGTTTTTTCGTTTAGATATGCATATCTTTCATTTTTATACCCAACATATATAAAAGTATACATTTTCTTGCTGCAAATGAACCAAGGAATCCAAAAATGCACTTTAAAATGGCACAGGGTGTAACACTAAGGAGTTATGAAACTGAAAATACCAAATATTTTAGTGAAAAATTGTAAAATTTGACAAATTAAAAGAAAAAGTTAGCTTCACCCCACATATTTAAAAGTTCCATAATTGAATTCCTCTCAGTCAGAGCTTTAAATACATATATAACATCATAGGGTTCAATAAAATTAAAATGATTTTGCGCCAGCCTTTTTCAAGGCATATTTTTCCATTGACTTCAATGTGTAACCCGAACGGAAAATAAAATATGCAAAATTGCTTCTCAAAGCAAATTAAATTACCTGGAATATGATTGTATGGTGTTATAGTATGCAGTTTAAAGTGAATTGTATAAATATGAAAAAAGAAATGGACCTCTAGCATCATATGACCCCTGGGGGTCACTTTTATTAAATTTGCTCCTCCTGATCCTCCTCCTCCTGATCCTCCTCCACCCTGCACATTATGCTAATTAGATGCAAATTATTCAAATATTAATAACTTTTTACAACTTTTTAAAGGTTTACTGTATTGGTCTCATCACAAGCTTTAATTTGACACCAAATTTAACTACATAGGCTGCATATTAACTGAGAAAATTAAGAAAATGAACCCTAAAATGTCGCGCGCATGTAACATCTCCACCTATTTACTGGCCCAATTCAAAACGCATGGCCATATAAGTGATTTTAAACAAAATCTGAGAGGGTGACCAGCCAACCTTTTGTGAAAACTAGGTGATTTGAGATGGACTGACCCCATTGCTGGAAATAATGAAACAACAAACTTTCTTTTGAGCTCATGAAAAACAACAAAACCCCCATAGGAAAAGTGGCAGCGCTGTGCTTAATTAGCTAATTATGACGTCAGTCCTTGATGACCACCATAACACCAGATGACGCCCGGGGTATTTGAACTCTTTTTGAAAACATGTGATGCATAACAAATGATCAAGGTTATGAATTGTGATACTAGAGGAATAAAGGTATCCCCCGATTACAACGGATTTAGAGAATAAACGATAGGAATTTTTATTTTGCCTATCCTCTACCGTGTGATAGACGACAGGCAGGTCCAATATTTTGAGTAGTGGATGCGGCGCAGCGTATCCACTACGATTCTTAGTCAGTTAAATATTATTTTAATAACTGTAAACTATTTTTTAAAGCAAAAATTAAGTTACCGTTATAAAAACTCCCCTTTTTCTAAAATGAACGAAACTTGTTTACAACTTCACATCTTTTGTTGCGGCGTACTGCTAGCGCGCATGCGAGTATTCCGCACTGCATCTACGCATACAACGCGATACATACACGCACCTCTATGAGCGTGTTACGCGTTATCAACACTCATGATGACGTGGGGTCGTCTACCGCCTGATAGACGACACCCAAAATCATGCGATTGTCCAATCAGATTATGTGTCTACGTATAGACCACTCCCACTGACTAAGAATTGTAATTGTTATGCGATTATGTTATTTGCCACAATCCAAAAGAGATAACTTCCATTCAGTTAATATCATGCAGCCTCACTACAGGGATTTCCTATCTAGCAGCGCATTATAGTTTAATTTTGACTTGTTCAGTTTTAACATCAGATCAGGCTCAAATGCCAAAAATTACCGATCACCAGAAGGGAATGATAGAAGGATATCATGAGTGAAATGGTAAGATTATTGAATATTGACGAGGGATCTGTTCGATATAATTTGAGAAAAAATGAGATTCATGGCTCAATGGACAATCGCCCGAAATCTGGACGGCCGAAAAAAACAACAACCCCAAGATAATAAAAACAACCGAACCCAAATAACATTTGTATCAAACATTGTTGATGATGACCAGCAGTGCAGTCGGGATAACTGCAAGTTGATCATGATAACTTTTTGATAGCAACACTGCAAGTTGATCATGATAACTTTTTGATAGCAACAGGGTATTGACGTCATAATGAGCCTAATTAAACAGCGCCACCCCACTTTTTTCAATGGAATTTTACTGTGTAATTTACCGTCTAATCAAATGTTCGTAACTTTACTTCTTGAGGTCACATTGGATTCAATTTGGTGTCATAATGTGCAGGATTAGATATTACCCCAATATTGTTCAGTTTTAAAATTGTGAATTATTTTTCCAAGTGTAAGGATACTTTATTGGCACAGTATAGGTTGAGAGCTATCTATCCTAGCTTAGAACTAGTTACTATGTAAGAACTTTACAGTTTGATAGTTAAATCTTTTAATTTCAATATCAAGTATCATATGTAATCGGTCCACTGAGAGATAATATTGGATATTAGTAGCATATCCTTCAAACATGTTTTTCTCAGAAAAGTATTTTGCATTTACACCAAAGTGCTGTGTTGCAACCATGAATTTAAAATATTGACAGAAATTGATAGAAACTATGATATTACCATGATGTTGCCTAAGGCTAAAAAAAGCTATGTCTCAAAATCCATGTCATTTTCGAGTGTTCAAAAGTATACAGCATAAAATTGTGGTTGATTTACACTAATGAAGTACAATATCTATTGTTTTATACAGGTAACAACACGAGTGTTGAATCAAGTAAATTTTCTTTCAAATTTGTCTTGGAATTTCATTATTTCAAAAACTGAAAAAAAAAGGAAATAAAATAAATTAATAATAATAATAATGCATAAATGCACCATCTATCTAGACAACTTATTCCGAGGTGCAAAAATAGAAAAACTAACGCACACTGCGGCTTTGAATGATTTTTTTTAGCCTAACCACTTTACATATATATGAAGAGCTTTGTTTCAAAACCCCTTACATCCACTTCAGAAATTTTGAGAAAACATTATTAAATCATCAAAAAATCATTGATGTAAGGGGTCTGCAACAAAAGTAGTTTTTGGCGTGATGTCTGGGTAGGATGAGCATCCTGCCAAAAACTGCTTTTGTTGCAAACCCCCTTATATCAGTGATTTTTTTGATGATTTTTTGATGTTTTCTTAAAATTAAGGTTACACGAAGAAACGTATAAAAAGCGATAAAAGACGTATAAAGTTGTTCTCTAAAACCGCGTTTTCTCAGCAATCAAATATCGCAGTGAGTCAAATGTTGGTGCATGGATGTATCTTAACATTATTTTTGTGTGTTTATACAAATTTTTAGAATCCGTTTGAAAATCCTTCGTTTAAATCATTTTTACGCACCATGTTCACAAGATCAAAAACACGTTCCATGCAGTTTTTTTCAAATATTCGCTCCGTATAAAAACCACGCCGAGTGACTGTTTTCTCCTTTTTGTATTGTACTACAAATCGACCAAAGAAATAATGTTGCCATGGGGAAGAACCAAATACAGTACCGATTAAATTTTATTAGCCCGCTTTTGGGAACAATTTTCGAGAATCTTGTACCACAAAACACTGTTATGTTACATTATCGATATCTGGATTGTGGAACGTTAATTTTGATTTCTAACTGCCTACATTATTTCTCAAAAGTATGTCGATTCCTTTACCATTTGAATTTCATTCCAAATTTAAGCTACTTTTGCAAAAATCGAGGTTTTTTGCCATCGATACCTCCGACATTTACAGCGGTGATGAGATTGTTTACCATAAGAGCCTGGTATGCACTATTCCATAATAGTCAGTTTGAGATCAATCGATTTCACAGGTCACTCAGTAGCTCAATCGGTTAGCGCTTTGGCCGACTCACGTTCGACTATATAATACTATAGTTTTGAGCTGGAAAACTTTGGTACGTGTTCGAGTCCCTATGTGGTCCATTCCATCTATTTTATTTTATTTGTTTGCGATTGATTGTTTTTGCCCGGTTTTTTTTCATTATATAATTCAGGAATTTTTAGGCTATACTAATCTAATTGGCGCGGCCTATGAATAGGCCTATATTTTTACAAATTAGATTAACAAAATATTGGTTGTTGGTTTTGTTGCTGTTGTTGTAGTTATTGTTGTAGGCCTATATATTGCATAATCAGGGTATAAATAGGCATACTAGGCCTATTATAGCCTATAGAAGAATTGATTTATTTCACGACAGATATCATCCAGGATAATTTCAAAAATTGAAAATTTAGAAAATCCAAAGTAAAATTGCCGAAAACGGCTGCCCACAATCCCCCCACCCCCATCAGCCCATATGGCCCTATCATGGTTGCCCCTTCCCCCGCCCTTCCCTATCCCTGCCACATATAGGATGACTCACGAGCCAGCGGTTTGTCCGTGGCCCATGTTCAGATTGATACACTATTGTACGCGTGAGTTCATTCTTTTCTGCATGGCTGTTTCCATTATTAACTTACGCCCCTCTGGAATCAAGCCTTGAAAATCAGTTGTATTTAACCTTAATCAAGTGGATGTAAGGGGTTTTGAAACAAAGCTCTTCATATGTATGTACATGAAGATGGTGAATATTAAAAAAAAAAAATATGAAAAATTTTTCTAGCTCTAGATAGTACGGCATTAGCTGGCTTTGTTTTTGTAAACATAAAAGTTGCCCTTTCAATGCACTGTCTCCACTGGAAATAAAACGCTTCAAAGATTTTACAAATTGTGTATGCATGTTTTGTATTGGCCAGCTGACAGAGGAACATCACAAAGCCATAAAGGTGTAAATAATAAGTGATATGACATGTAATGGATTATTTTCCTATTTAATCAATATCATCAGTTCATGGGTGTCAATAGATTTTCAGTCTAGGTGTAAAGTACCGTAATCAATAATAGTCTTTTGTTTAAAGCTCTGACATAATAATGAATAGATAGTTAATTAAGAGTGTTGGTTTTAGTTCAAATAGACAATTGAAGGGTATATGATACAAAGAAATTAATGTAAAATTGGAAATTTTTATGGTACATTAATTTTCACGCTATTCGTGTGCACAACAGCTACCATAAAAATAAAAACATGCGAATGTCATAATATATAGGTCTAAAAGAAGCTTAAAATTGCAAAATTAAAAACAAACGATGTAGCTCAAAATCGGCAAAGCGCGAAAAATTACACACATGAAAATTGCCACTTTTAATAGTTTTATAGTACTCTGCAATACTTGGGTATATTGCTGAATGGCAGCCCTGGAATTAACCCACGGCACCCATGCCATTTTGCTGTGGGTGCCCATCCCCACTGTCGTAATGCCCTCAAAATATGTCCTTTTACTCCTTTACCCAAGGCAGTCACTTGCCGTGCCCTCTAAATGAAGTTGCTGTCGGTGCCCCAGCCCTGCCCCTTCATTATAAAAGCATCTATCTATGTTTGTGTGTGTTTTCTTCACTTTTGAGATATTGCCTTGGTGCCCTTCTCAAATTTTCAACAGTTGCCATGATGCCCTCTTGAAATATTACAAACTGATGACGTGCTGCCTTGCCTTTTGCGAGTGAATTGAGGTTTGAAATATATTTGCCATGCATGCTTCTGGCGACTTTTGATTGAAGGTGCATGGTCATTTGCATTCTGCAGTTGTTCTGATTCGACAGGGCTCAGTTGCACCTTTGTAAACTATTGTTTGATTTTGGCTTTTGCCATATCCAGGTTTTGCAGGAGGTAGCCTATTTTAGTCTCCATGCATGACAATCTAATATGGCAGATTTATGTAACATTACATGTGTATAGGGCCAATGTCAAAATTTTGTTTAACCCCCTGAGCACTACAATGTACCTGCCAATCTAACATTGCCTCTGATTGGTCAATTACATGCATGATATCTTCACTTTACATGTAATCACCAATCAGAATGGAGCTTTGCAAATACCGTAATTCGTAATTCACCCCAATTTTTTTTTTGCGTGGTCAAATTATTCTAACAATGTTGCCGATTGGTCCTTGATAATGAAAACTTCATTTTGGCTAATTGGCAGGTAGTTTTCATTATGGGGTTAAGCTCCTTTGGAAAATTTATTTCCTTACCATACCAGTCCTTGCACCATGTGCATTTTCACCACATTTGTTGATTTTTTTTCCAGCAAAAATATGATAGTACCAGAAAATATAATAGAATCAGAAAATATAATAGAACCAGAAATTATTTTGTTGGAGGGGATGATGTTTTTGGCATATTTAAAAATATTCATTTTTTGGGGTGGGGGTGGGGGCAATGGTTTTGGTGTATTTGGGTAATTATGAATGATCTTGTGCAATGTTGGTGATTTAGGGTGGTATTTGAGGGTATTTTGGGCAGATTTGAGGGGATTGTTCCAACAGTCCTGAATGGAATCCAATTGCAATGAATTATAGCCCCTTGATAACAGTAATCTCCAGGAGGGCCAATAAATTGCAGATATGTTTACAAAATATCATAAATACATGAATTTGTGTAGGTGTGAGGTAAGAATAGGTGGTGGGAAGGCTGACAGTAAATTGTTCACTTGATTTGTTGGTTGGCAAAACTAGTGGTCTTCTTTTATCATGTTTACGTTGTTCTAATACATGTAGCCTGGCGTGATCATTCTTAGGCCATCTTAATTAAATCCTGTGTCTCAAAGCTGCCGCGTGCGTTAGTAAAATTGTGCGCATAGTCCTCTTTGATTTTTTCGGAAACTGTGGACACGAAAATAACAACACACTGGAGTAGAGAAGATATAGCTTAATTACTTCTTTAGGGGCTGTGCAATAATTATAAATAAAATTTCCAAATGGCTCGCCAAAAATCGCTTGCCCCCCTCTTGGCCCGCCAAAAATTCTTTGCCCCCCCTTGCACATGTCAAATTTTTGGGATCCCAATTTACAAACCTTAAATGGTCTTGATACATGTTGCGAGCGCAGCGAGAATGAAAATTTGCATATTTAGCGTTTCTGTACCGTTTTCCTAAGCCTTTTTAGCGCGTTTTAATTGAAAGGCACCCCATGAATGTGTGCCAAAAATCGCTTGCCCCCCTCTCGGCTTGCCAAAAATTGCTTGCCCCCCCCCCCCTTGCCCCCCCTCGGCTCGCCAAAAATTGCTTGCCCCCCTAATTTTACACTCCCCCAGGGCTCATAATTATTGCACAGCCCCTTGGGAATTTATTGAGAGAAACTGACCATGTTAGGCAATGAAAAAACCCCATGTTCTACAGGCTGAAGGACCTGTTTAAAAGTAGCATCGTTGTCTGGCCCCCCTTTTTTTTTGCAAATGACCTTATTTAAAAATCAAATCACCAAAATATGTAAATATTTTGAAATACAAAAACCTATTACTGAACATTTCAAAATTCGGGTCAGCATTCATTTGTACAGGAACATTTTCTGGTTTCTCCCAATTCGTTGGCTGTATTCCATAGTGGCGTATAGTGATTTTTGGTCATTTTTTTGAAAATTGGCACATATGTTTTTAATGATGTTCTCTTTCATTTTTGCTAAGTCTCATCAGTCATAATTAGCTAGTTAATTAGTAATTAATTAATTAAATGTGGCGTATAGTTACAAAGTGACATTTTTGTATTCCATAGTGGCGTGTCGACCATACGCCACTTTTTATACACATTTTATAATTATGAAATATCGGCAAAATGAAAAACATCGTATGTCATAGTGGCGTCTGCGTGTCGGACCTATACGCCACTATGGAATACTTAACGACGAAAAGTAACGCCATAGGGATTACACGGC
This sequence comes from Amphiura filiformis, assembly GCF_039555335.1. Classification (NCBI taxonomy): domain Eukaryota; kingdom Metazoa; phylum Echinodermata; class Ophiuroidea; order Amphilepidida; family Amphiuridae; genus Amphiura; species Amphiura filiformis. Next base: position 15,009,982 of record NC_092629.1, read on the forward strand.
GCACCGAGGTGGCGTCACGGTTAACGTAAGGTTAGGGTATTGCGTTTTGTTCGCTTTCCATAGTGACGTATAGTTTTATTGTCAGTTTGCCAGCAATAGTATGTATTTATTTCTTTTGAAAAATATATAACAATAAAATCTATTTAGTTTACTACAGAAATTTCACATCATTTACAAAATATAATGAATGTCTGATTTACACAACTCGATTTTAAATTGGCATTTCTTCAAACCCGATTTTCTCGAAAAGTTGTTTATTCGCGGCGCCCACTATACGCCACTATGGAATACGGACTGACGAATTTTTTAAAATCTGGGTCGTGGCCTGACAGGTTTTTTTCAGCACCTTATTTACAGATTTTAGAAGATGCACAATCCAGAGGTTGGCTGTTCAAATCCTGTTTCATTTCATTCAAAGTTTTGTTGCTCTTCTCAATTTGTTATTACCCAGGGTTATTATGGGGTCTGTTTCTAAATTGTTTACTAAAATAATGAAAACATGATCCATGTTTATGCCAAAGTAATGTTCCTCAATATTAAGTTTTCGAAGGTGTAGGGCATGACTGTGTTGGTACATGTAGGGTGCACATTAGTGTCATGTGACATGTTATACCTGGATATCACTACAAATAACTTAACTTCAATGAGAAAAAGCTCAAAATCACAGTATGTCCTAAAGTAAGAAAGTTAAATACTCTTTCCTGCATGTATTATTCATTGTATAATGTCTATGGTCTCTCTGTGCCACAGATACCATCCCTTGGCTTGTTGTATCACCATGGTAACTCCTCCAGACAGCCAACTATTCAGTCAAGGAGCACTGTTTAGGTCACTGATACCTACATAATGTACCAAGGTGTGCTACAGACCATAAAAAGTTTGGAGCCAAAAAGGCAATAGAAATTTTTTTACAGGCCTAAATGTATGTTCAGTCGTAGATGCCAGTGGGTTGTAGTAGAAATAAATATACCGTACTGACGCGAGTATAGTCCCACCCCGTTTTTGGGTGAACATTTTTCAAAATTGGGGGGTGGGACTATACTCGAAAAAAAAAAAAAAAAAAAAAAAAAAAAATATTGTTTTTTTTTTTAATTTTTTCGGTTTTGGAGTGTCCCTGGACCTAGACCTAAATGCTAGGATCATTCATGGTTGACCTAAAAAAAAAAAAAAAAAAATTTCAAGATGTTTTGTTATTTTTAATATGAAAATTGATAATTTGTATTCATGTCATGTCATACTTTCAAAATGCATTGAATTTGAATGCATTTTGAAATCATTAATAGAGTATGACATGAATACAAATTATCAATTTTCATATTAAAATAACAAAACATCTTGAATTTTTTTTTTTTTTTTTTTTTTTTTTTTTAGGTCAACCATGAATGATCCTAGCATTAAAGTCTAGATCCTTGAACACTCCAAAGCCGAAAAAATAAATAACAAAAAAATTTTTTTTTTTTTTTTTTTTTTTTTTAATTTCTGAAATTTTCCGAAAGTTTGGGGTGGGACTTTACTCGAAGGTGGGACTATACTCGCGTCAGTACGGTAATATAACATTAATTATGGACAAAACAAATGAAAAACTGCACACACATGTGCATCACTAACCAGATCTGGTCCAATCAGGCTAAATGGTTGGCAATAATGAAACTGAGATACAAGCAAAAATTGAGGAGAAAAAACAATTAAAAAAAAGAAAATGGACATAAAAGGTTCATAACTTCGTAACCAAGTATTCAAGAGACCTGGGGATCAGTAAGTGAGGTACTGAGCAAGTATAGTAATGTGGTAGTAACTCAATTTTCAAAATTTCTGACTTTAGCCCGAGTGGATCAGATTGGGTCACAAATATGTCAAAAACATTACGAACTGTGTGCCCTCCCTTGCCCTCCCTTAGCTATGCCATGTTCCAGAAAATAAAATCAGAAATTCCTGTTACTGGATATTTTCTTATATTAGGGACCGTTCACAAACACCTGTTAGGGAGGGCCTGATGCTAAAAGGGGCCCCTGAAAATAGTTGACCCTCCTAAGGGGGGAGGGCTGAAAAAATGACCACAAATTTTCCTGGGAAAATTGAGTTTATATGCTTTTCTATGGAGTTGACCCATAATTTTTCATGTCGGGGGGCCCTGAAAATTGTGAGGTCTGTAAAGTGGGGGCGGAAAATCTTACAATGAAATTTTTTGCATCAGGCCCCCTAACAAGTGTTTGTGAACGGTCCCTTATATTTTAATTTGTGTTTAATTTGTTTCTTCCAGACTGAACAAAACCTTTGCCACCATGCCTTGATGTAGTTGCAACTCAGCAGTCGCAGTGAAGAGGGCGCTCTCAATACCACGCCATGTCTCTCACATCGTGTTTCTGCACCAGTTGGAACAAGGAGATTGTCAGGGTTCTGGAATTCAGGCATTGTAATCTCACGTTTATACCACAAGAGATCTATGACTATGAAGAAAGTCTTGAGGAGTTGTACCTGGACTCCAATAACATCAAAGAACTGCCAAGGGTGAGATGTAACTTTTATTTTTTGTAAAAATTCTCAATATAGACCCTTTTCCCTGTGATTTCACTTTATCCAGCAAACCCAAAATTTCGACATCATTCGCAAAAGGTTAGGAAAGTTTGCCAAAAAATTGTTTAAATGTCGGATTATATAAAGGGTACGGTATACACAAGGTATAAAACGTTTTCATAATATTCAAAAACAGTTTTGAACACTTACAGCAAAACATTCTTCTAACATAACATTTTAGTGTTGACGAAATATTTGGCAAAAACTGTTTGCAAAACATGTTTTACAAAAACATTCGGATAACATTTAAAAATGTTGTTGCAGTGTGTTTTCATACAAAACGTTTTAAAATACACTTGCATAACCCGACATTTAATGTTATTTTAACGATGGAACCAAACCCAACATAATACCTGTTTAAAGCATTTTAAAAATGTTTTTGTGTTTCCTGGGTGACACAGCACTTCCTTGCTCTGAACGACACACATGTGATGAGCGATATATGTTGTGTTCCCTTCATAAGCACCGGTCTGCGCCGAACAAAGCTGTACATATGTAAGTGGCCAATCTTGTCATCTTGTTTTGATCCTGAAATACAAAAAACGGAAGAAACGTAATGCTATTTGAAAAGTAATCTTTGTTTTATTCTGCTGCACGCGTTGGCCATTACGTGCAGGATGCAATATTTCATGCAACATTGATCAATTTGTTTCAAGTTGATTTAGAAGGTCTTTAGAAAAAAATTGTTTTTGAATAAGGTGTAGGTAATAGGTATTATATTCATTTCATTTGCAATTATTAGTGTTGTTTCTTTTTCTCGTATTGTTTTGATAGTAACCAATTGGTTTCAGGATTTAAAAAAAAATCCACAATCACATCCCTGAGACCAGCATAAAACATTTTACATCACAACATCAAAGCTGATAAGAGTTTTGTTTGTTTGCTAACTTGCTCAAAATAAGGTTAATGGTGTCTTTTAGTCTAAGCATGAAATGCAAAAAGATCTTCCATACATACAGATAAGTTCAAGTGATTCAACCTAATTTCTGCCCAAGCCATACATTTAAAGGGAGATATCTGTACAAAATATTTTGCTTTTTGTTCCACCAAATGATCTGCAATTGATGATAGTTTCAACAACCACTAATAACAAAAACCCGCTAGATTGTATATTGGGTTGATTTGATTAATTTTAATAATATAAGCTCATATTTCATGAAATATTGCAGTCATTATGCAAAGTATGCTCATTATGCTGAAACCATTGTTTTGAAATTCAATAGCATCACCTGCGCATTGTGCAAAGTATGCAATTTAGAAAATAGTATATCAAATGTTGTCTTTATTATTTTAGATTGCATTAACGTTTAAATGTCAAATGCTTCATGGTTTATTATGTTCTTTTGCCAAAATATTTGACTGCTAAGTCCTAGAAACAGCTGCTCAGAAACTGCCTGAAAAGCATTGTAAAACCTATCAAATCTGAGAAGAAAAAATCATGAACATTCCTCAATAAGTTTCTGGAACTGGATGAATTTGATTTTGTGTCTAAATTTGTTAGTCTTTGTCAAAGACTACTCGCGATTGGGGGGGGGGGGCCGTTCACCGCGGCATGCGGCGAGTCGCAAACCGTAATGCCCCATGAATAGCTATAGTATGTCTACCTTGAGTTACCGGCGCTAGCTTTGAAGTTCAGCGTGTTCTGCGTTAGCTTACTTAATGCGTGTACATACTTTTACGTGCACGATCAACGTGCTGCATGTACACGCAAGAAACTACGCTAAGCTTACGCAGCAGTGCCGGTGACTCAAGGTAGATATACAGACTATAGCGAAGCAAGCAGCGATGGTTTCCAAGAGTGAGTGGTTCCCAGTAGTTTATCTCCTACAGGTAATATCTAGGTACACACTGGGGGTCTGTAGCACATACTAAAATTTGTGGGCTGGTACATTTGCAATTTCGTGCTTCCTGGTATCAAAAAGCTGGCTATGCCACTGCTTGGTTACAATTGGTGATACAATCACTACAATAATTGTAACAAGAGAAGATATCTTACACTTCCCACAATGCTTTGCTTCCATTTCAATTTTATGTACCGTACTGATTTGCTATCCAGTGTAATATGGTTCGATGTGAATGGTACATTTACCTCAATGAACAGAACACATCCATAGCTTGCAAATGAAGTTTATTTCATGACTAGATCGACCCATGTTTAGCCAGTCTATTCTCAACGTGGCTGTACAAAGTAATCATGGTAATATACAAGTGTCATTTGATGAACTGATGTGATGTATCTTGTTGCAAAGGATTCTGGGAAGGGTAAGATATCATCTCTGATGGCAACACATTTTGTCGTAATTACATACATTGTGGTACATACATAATTGCTGTTTGTATGAATGACCATATTGTTGTTGCTCAGTCCATGTAAGCCATTCAATACTCAATAAACTAAAACAGGCTAGTGATGACCAAGTGTACTGCATGCAGAGTTATCAATTCAATGATTTGAAAGTGGGACAATCAGACACCCTGAAACTTACTATCGAACTTATAAATAATATTTTGTGAAGAATTGTGCAGTGGGGGATTAATTGCTGTATACTTGAAACAAACAAAATAAAAACAGTTGTTTAGTTAGAGAATTGCGATAACAATAGACTTATTTCAAAAATGTGTCTAACTTCTTGTTAATGTTTTTTATATTTCCTTGATCAGTCATTATTCCATTGTGAGTTCCTCAAGAAGCTTGGAATCAGTGATAATGAGTTGTGTACAATCCCAGTTGCCGTAGCAACTCTTGTTCATCTGGAGGAGCTTGACATCAGTAAAAATGGTAAGATATTTATAATCAAAATCAATTAAGTAAAAAAGCCATGAAAAAAACCCACTCTGTTTTACAGGCCCGACTGACCCAGATTAAAACATTTTCAAAATATGTTTGCAAAACAGTCATCAATTTTTCAAGCTTTTGGTGATATTTTAAGGTCCATCCGCCTGTAATACAGGTTTTTTTTTGTCGCCTAAGTCAGTGATTTAGAAGGGAGATGAACTAGACATAAGAGTCTGACGTCCTTCCCTGAGATCACATAAATATGCACAAACCATTGGAACATGCCTTTTCCATATGTACCCTACTGATCATGATGTATTGGGATATTCCAGTTGAAATCCATACCCCCATGGAAGACATGATCTTAATCTCCCATGCAGGGGGTGTAGATTTCAAATGGAGTCACCCATTTAGGTAACTCCATTAGAAATTCACACTCCCTGTGTGGAAGATTAAGATCATATCTTCCATAGAGGTGTATGGATTTCAAGTGGAATAGCCCATTGTTCCTGAACACAAAAGCCCATTGTCTAAATATGACCTGTGGTAAATTGAATATAGTGGCACATACCAGTATGTACATTTGCACATACCGTTATGTACATTTATGTAAACCACATGTGTTCAGTTCCCAAATATTGTTAAATTGGAAATGTTCACACCATGAACTCTTTAAGGGTAGACGAGGTATTGTTGGTTGAAGCAGCTAAAAAAAAATTCAATTTTCATAATCTAAATCAATATATTATTGAAAAATAAAACTTTGATGTTATGCAAAAATTAATTCTACAAATCATATACTTAGAAAATTTGCTTAATTTATTGTTGTGAATGAGTTATGTATCTTTTACAAAAGTGTTGTTGTTTCAGCCCTCTTTACAACATAACTCATGACCCTTTTGGATACAAAATTGTAGGTCAAGGGACTCTCCAAATCTGTGAATTTTTTTTTGCAAAAACCCCCCCAAACCATGATTTATGCTGTGATTTGCGTATTCTTAGCAGCCCTACTTTTAATAACCACAATACAACTTAATGACCCCCTGAAGTAGTGTGGTCTCTCTTTTTGCTGGGGAATTGAGGGCATTATCCAGGGGCATTCATGGTAATTGTTGCCCTTTCTCTGTCTGTGTGTGTTTTGTGTGCTGTCAACCAAAGATTTCCTGGATACTTTGTGTCAACCATCCATTGTAAATTCAACTTTTAACCCTAACTGGCCTTGAGAAAATTACCTCAAGCAATCATTGCATATGAATGAACTTGTGTAGGATAAGTAGTGACAATTGTTGTCTAATATGTGAACAGTACTTGAATACACTGGAATAATAATATTACAGGCACTTAAATTAAATCGCAATTAATATCACTATGTCATTGTACATTATGTCGTAATTGATTGATCAGGGAAATATGTGATCTTGAATGTTTTGCTTTTTGTCATACAAGGTAGTATTTAATATATCATATTCCTTCCATAAAGCGCCTGTGCCCCTTAAAGGGCTGACCAACAATTTAACAAGCAAAATGTGATATTGTCACGGTGGTATAAGTGCGTTAGTGTCATAGACCAGATTGGGAAGTCCTCTGTTTGTCTATATACACTAGTGCGCTCGCCTTTCGATCACAAGATCGTGGGTTCGAGGCCCGTCAGGACCTGAAGTAACAAGAAGATGGTGCAGGATACTTCTGTGAGCGGTTTGTGACAGAAATCAGCGGTGGTCCCTGGTGTTTCTTAGCACCACATAGATCCATCCATTGGAAAGGTTTTGGGAAAGGTTTTGGAGTTCATAATAATGACTGGCTAAGTCCTGGAAGTACAAGGATGTGCACTCTAAAAGGAGAGGTGAGCTTTGTCACGGAGATAAGTGAGCTAGTGTCATAGACCAGACGGGATAGTCTTCATTTAGTCTCTACACTAGTGCTCTCGTCTTTTAACCACAAGATCATGGGTTCGAGGCCAAGCATGACCGGAAGTGACTGGAAGATGGCGCAGGATACTTCTGTCAGCGCTTTGTGACAATATTAACCACCCATCCAATACTGTCAACATATTTCCAGTACACTTGGCGGGGCTACCTTCTTACTTCCACCAGAAGTTTTCCATTTTACAGAAAACATAAAAAAATCACGGAATTGGAGTAATAAACATAAAAGATGCACAATTAAGCTTCAATATATACCCACCTTAAATATGGACTAATTTGAATGTATTCAGCAAAAGGTCCAATCAAACATATATATCTTTTACTGATAGTTTCTCTAATTCATTTGCTGTTAGGCACTGGGCTAGGCCCTTTAAATAGTACTCTTAAAATCCAGTGAAATGAACTATTTTGCACGGCTCTCTAATATGCAGAAACAGCTGCTGAGGTGCTATTTTGTTTGTTTCCATTTCTAGAAAGGTAACAAAATTTCATAGGAAATGGAACTTTACATTAGAAAACGAAAAATGTGCCACTCTTTTCTTTCATTATTTTTAAAAAGTTAAGAGAATAAGCAAGAACCATAGCCAAAATTGTTCAGGGGTGATTTTTGTCACATTTTGATGAGAATCGGCCAAATAAAATGGGAAAAAACCTATACATGTAATGTATATCATATGGTTGGTTTTTGCAGCACCAACATGAAACAACAAAATCATAGAATTCCATAGACGTGTACAAGCATACAGGTGGCTGTACAAACAAGTATTATTGTAAGACGTACCAATCTATTGTAGTTTTTTTCAGAGGGTGCCTGTTTATTGTGTCTTTCGTCAAATAAACCACTCATTATTATATGCTTGCGGATAGAATTCTTTGGTACAGTGTGTTATTTTTTAGCCATATATTAAGGTGGTATAAGTGCGTTAGTGTCATAGACCAGATGGGTTTTGGTAAAGGTGTTGGAGTTCATAATAATGACTGGCTAAGTCCTAGAAGTACAAGGACGAGGTGAGCTTTGTCACGGAGACAAGTGAGCTAGTGTCATAGACCAGACGGATAGTCTTCATTTGGTCTCTACACTAGTGCTCTCATCTTTTAACCACAAGATCCTGGGTTCGAGGCCAAGCATGACTGGAAGTGACCGGAAGATGGAGCTGATCCTGATACTTCTGTCACCGGTTTGTGACATTATTATGTTTTCAGAATCTTGCTTCCTATACCTCTCCACACAGTTTAAAACGTCAAGAAAATAGCATATTGGATGCATTTCGAATCCAATTTTAGCGCCACCTGGATCCCAATCCCCGTGATTTTTAAAATCGCCGATTTGCCGCCAATTTTAATGCATTGCAAACAGCAACGACCGTATGTGAGACTAGCGAACATAAACGCACTGAATGAGACCATTCATTCATGAACTCGATTTTGTTTATTTTGCTGTCAAACCGGGAGAATTTGATTTTCTACGGACGCGGAAAGAGATGTTTAATTTCATGATTCTAGGCTTGAAAATCAACGTTGTGGTGTACTAAATGCATGTTTCAGCTGGTAAGAAATGAAGAAATTAATGTGGTTTGTTGAAATATCTGTGGAAAGTACAAAAAACTAGCAAAAACCGGTCCTAAACCACTACGTAAAAGGTGCAGAATTCGGCAATCTCACATGCTCGGACATCAAAAATTATCAAATTTTTGACCAAACCAGAGGATTTATACCTGCCAAGTGCCAAATATCACTTTTTGAACTAATTTAAGACTCTGCAAGGTGTGAATGATGTTAGCACAGACACGGTAGGGTTTTAGATAAGCTTATGAAATCTGCAAATATCCACGGCCCAAGTGCACTGTTGCCTTGGCTCTTGCACTGGCTGCAGGCTTGCACTCTGTTTTTGTAGCTTAAGTTACACTTACTTATCAGTTTATTGCCTATCAAATATCATTATAAACACTTTATTACTTCATATTTTTAACCATCATAATTCAATTATATCATTTCAAGAACTTACTAACGACTCGAACGAGTACGTAACTTCATGAGACATAGGATTTTTTCCCATTTTTTTTCCTCTAGTGTTGGTAGGCAATCTCTGGGAAGTGCAGATTAGTAAATAATTTAGTGAAATGTATTTTACAATCGTTATATAGTTACGATGGATTTTTGAGACTTCACGAAGCGCTACGAATCGTCATAAATTTTGGTGAAATGGATCCCCATTGATGTAAGTGTTATGGAAACTTATGGAATTCGAAGTAGGGCCAAAAAGTCCGAAATAGGCGAAAAAAAATTCAATTTTTTTCCCCAATTTTTGTTTTGCTCTAGGCATGTAAGATCAGTCGATTTTGACCCCTCCCCCCAAAAAAAAATCACGAAAAAAAATTTGAATTTTGTATTTTTAATAAAGATTCTGAAAACATAATAATGATAAAATTGATGGTTTTTTCACTCAATGCAAAATTTATTGGTCTCAAGCTATGAGTTTTAAAATATTGGACTCGACTACGCCTCGTCCAATATTTTAAAACTCATAGCTCGACTCAATAAATTTGTGCATTGGGTTCAAACCATCCAATTTTATATCAATATTAACCACCCATCCAATACTGTCAAAATATTTCCAGTACACTTTAGGGGGGGCTACCTTCTTACTTCTACCAGAAGTTTTCCATTTTACAGAAAACATAAAAAAATCACGGAATTGGAGTAAAAAACATAAAAAATGCACAATTAACCAATCTATTGTAGTTTTTTTCAGAGGGTGCCTGTTTATAGTCTCTTTCGTCAAATAAAAACCACTCATTATTATATGCTTGCGGATAGGATTCTTTGGTACGGTGTGTTATTTTTTAGCCATATATTAAGGTTCAGTGCATAAAAATTCCAAATTTGGGAAACAGTCCTACAGGCACATATCATTGCTTTCAGGTGGCAATGTACTCTTGATGTGCAGTGGTGTATCAAGGTACACTTCGGTAAAAAAGTGACATTTTTATGCAATTATTTTTCACACTTTGCCAATTTTATACTGCTTCACTTGTGTTTAAATTTGAAATTTTATGCTACCTGGCATTGACCTTTTTAAAAACAAATGTCAAAAAGAATATGAATTCACAATGTTATTATTTTTGCTTTAACTGCTTGGAATGCAAAAAGTGAAAATGAGTGTAGGACCAAAATAAAGATATTGCAGCTGTAAACTAATGAAGCTATGGGTATGAATGAATTGAATAAATGAAATGGATCCATTTCAATTCCACCTGTCAACATGTTTGTGTATTTCTAGTCTTTAATTTAAAATCAGTTGACTATGATACTACTCATTGTAGAATAATAAAGCACTGAAAATATTGCTCCTTTTACCAAGTATTGCGATTCTAATGGGCAATTCTTTCATTTGACACCACTAGGGGGGTCATATCTTTGCGGCATTTAGAGATATGTCCATTTCAGACCAACAAAACGTTAGTCAGTTAGCTAGTAACATACACTCTTATAGGCTGATACCATTTCATGGTTCAGAAAAAACAAGCCAAGGGATGGTGCTTAAAAGGTATAAGTTAATGAGATTTTTTAAATTGCCTGTTAGAACCCTGGGGTGAGGACTAATTCAAAAAATAGAGCGCAACATCAAACATTGCATGAACTATTCATTTGTAAACCAATTAATTATCAATATGATCAGTGAAGCTGGCAAAAATCAACAAAACAAAGGATAACAATAACAATTATTACTTAGCAACAACATCAGCAGCCATGACAGCAACAACAAGCAAAACAACAATCTTCTAACTACTTGTACAGAATCATCTCAAATTTCTCAAGATAATATGTACACATAAATTTACCTAAATTCTCTATTTTTTAGGCTATTTCTACTTGTTCCTCAGAGTTCACTTTGTTATACATAGGTAAAGAGATAGATGAATAGGACTGACACATAAGGCTGTTACTCCCTACAGCACAGCACTGCTGTCAAGAGTAATCCTGTGATTCACTCACATCAGTTCCTCTCTGAGGATACCAGTAACATCCCTTACTAATATATGATGCATACAAAGGTATGCCAATAGCTGTTGCAGGTGGTGATTGTGCCCATCTCAAAATTTGCAAGGAGAGGGCGATATTGCTAGTCTGTTGCAAGAAAGGCTTATCTGCAATAGCTGCCCTATAGACAATTTGACCATTTCTGCATTCTATGGGACACAATCTGGTACATGGGGGCCAAAGGCGGCACATTTGAAACTGAGATAAAGGTAAAAATATGGAGTAAAAAACAGTTAAATACATAAGAAAATAGACACCAAAAAACATCATAATTTTAGAACCAAGTATGCTAGACCTTTGGTGTTTGCAGTAAATGATAGCATATTGTACACAGGCATTGAGTTTTGCAATGTGACAGGTGTGCTGTAAATCGTACGCCTGGATAACCCGAGGTGTGCTTTTAGGTGTGCTGCAAATCGCACACCTAAATAAACCAAGGTGTGCTTTTTTCAAAACTGGTGTATGACTATGATTTCATTTTCAGCTAAAACTTAGCAATTGTGACAACATACATGTACTTTTTTAAATGGCCATGGTAAAAGCTCTGGGGTAATGAATGGTGTATACTGCATAGATGTCCCTGGACTTTGGACTTATTGCTAGTGTCATTTGTAATTTTTTTTTTAATTAGTTTTTTTTTGGATTTAGAATGTCCCTAGAATGTCCCTGAACTTTAGAATGTCCCTGGAATTTTTTTAATTTAAAAAAAAAAATTACAAAAAGATTTTAAAAAATTATAAATAATTATATTTTATAATTTAAAATAGGCAAATTTGTAAATTATGTTCACATAATAATCTATGAATGATTTTAAAATGCATTTGTTTTGTATGCTTCTTTACTTCATAAATAGGTTGTAATGTGAACATCAATTATAAATTTGCCTATTTTGAACATGAATTTATAATTTTTTAAATCTTTTTGTAATTTTTTTTTCAAGTTTTAAAAAAAAATTAAAAATATTTCAGGGACATTTTTAAGTTCCAGGGACATTCTAAATAAAAATAAAAAACTTAAAAAAAAAAAAAATTTTTTTTTTTTTTATTTTTTTTTTTTAGGTGTGCTAAAAATCGCACCCTTGGCATATTTTCAGGCGTGCGGCGCGTGCGAATCGCACTCGCACGCCTTAAAACTCAATCCCTGTTACATAATGTACATGTATGTATAATGTAATAATTACAGTAACTCAGTTTTCAAAAATGCCTCCTTTGGCCCCCATGGACCAGATTGTGTCACATATTGTGTACACATGAGACCGGGTAGCTAGTGCTAAACCCCTGATATTGAAATTCATTGCTAGTCTGGTGCAAGAAAAGCCTATCTGCAATAGCTGCCCTATAGGTATTTTGATTATTTCTGTATTCTTTGTTCCATGTATGACACCTGGCAGCTATTGCAGATAGGCCTTTCTTGCTCTAAACTCCCGATATTGAAATTCATTGCTAGTCTGGGAATTATTATTCAATTAGAAGATATTAAAGTTTAAAATAATTCTATCTATCAGAAACATCTCCATGGGTTAAATTTGATGGAAGATGATTTATTCAAAATTTATTAAAAGCTATCTTGCACACATGAGTGTAGTCCAAACACTTTGAATCCTGAATCAAGTATGGAATATGTGACTCGTTCCAGGAAAATATACTGTAAGTTTACATGGCAAGTCTCTGTGAAATTATAAACTAGCCTGATTTGAAATATAGAAAAAATATTAAAGTATTGGCTTGGCTAAATTCAAAACCAAACCTTCAATTTTCAAAAACAAGATCATTAAAAAGCTAAAATCATCATTGTCATAATTGTCACCATCATCATCATCACCCCCATCATCATAACTATTTTTGAGCAGCTCAATTGTACTATATATATGCTAAATTGATTTCTGTTTCTCATTCCTTTACATCACAAACAAAAAGCATTGTTATGCAACACAAAACACTTCAAATAACCCATCTATTTGTCATTGTCATAATCATCATCATCTACATGTACATGGTATCACACCAGATTTATCATATCTTATTTCATCCCCATTTCTCGTAATTCATAATCATCATTTGCTGAACGGGATAAATTTTCTAAGATTTTCAAATTCCGTGAGAGGTTTTCAGCATACTGTTGCCCTGGGCAATCAGGCATATTTTTAAAGAAATTGTAGCGCAGGTTGAATGTCCTGGAATTGTCCCTGTCAATTACTGATATATCTCTCTGACAAGTGAGTCTTCACTTCAAACTCATCGTGAATTATTGTTAAAAAAGAAATTTAAATTCTTTTTCAATTTTTAAGAGATGATTTGCATTAGGTTTCGAATCTGTCACATTCCTATCAAACAAATATTGCTTAAAGGAAGGTGACCTGATATATTTGGAAAATCAAATTCTTTAAAACTTATGTATAACATAGAATGTTGTCCCTTTCAAGCATTCATGCAAAAAAAGATCATGTAAATATTCCTTGTATATAAATGCGACTAATTCTTTTTGGAATTACTGTCATTTAATACAGGGTAAAACTGGTAGTCTACAGTGTTTTTATTAATGATAATCATCATGATCGGGAGGGCGAGTTAGTGTAGTGGTCTTCGCACTCGCTTCTCACCACTGTGGCCAGGGTTCAATTCCCCACGGTGCCACATGTGAGTTTGGTTGCAGATCCATGCTCGTCCTCGAAGGTTTTTCTCTGGGTGCTCCGGTTTTCCTCCTGCATCTAAAATCGGACCTCTTCCCATATCCCTGTCCTGTCATATCTGGATGGCATCCCTTAAATTTAGTAGCCTCTGAGCACTATTGGGCTTTGCCTGGCTTCGGCCGAATGTTATAAATAAAAAAATAAGTAAATAAATGATCATGTAATAAATTGATATCAAATGAGAGATCCTATTTTTCTCACTAACATACTGAAATTAGGAGTTCCAAATCGGTGTATTTCCAAAGATATCATCAAAAAGCTGCTGAATTAGTCGAAAACGTGGTATACCACCGTTGAGACTAATTCGACAGTTTTTGATGATTTTTTCGAAATATACCGCTTTGGAAACCTAATTTCAATATGTTAATGAGAAAATATGAGCTTTCACCTGATACCAAAATCTGCATTTTGATGGGGTAAAGTTGGGAATAAGGCTGTCAATCAGGTTACCCACCTTTATGTAAGTAACATTTTCATATGGGTGCACAATGGGTGTCAGAAATTTGTTTGAATCTTGGGTTATTTAAAGGTTATCAAATATTTATGATAGTTTTCAAAACATTTTTGAATGATTCCCTCAAAATATTTGCTCATTTGTAAAAATATTTAGTCAAGACTATAAAAATGTTTTGGTCTCCCTTTGTAATACAAATATTAAAACACATAAATTAAGTTCTGAAGGTCTTTGTATATCCCAATATTTTTTTAACAAAAACATTTTGACAAAAGTTGAAAAACAAAATGGGAAAAACACTTTCCATTGATGTGTTTGCTGGGATTACTTGAAGTCATTACACAATTGTATTTTTTATTGTTTTCCCCCTACTTTTTTTGTGTTTCAGGTATTGTTGAGCTTCCAGATAACATCAAGTGCTGTAAGAACTTATCCTTGGTAGAGATATCAGTGAATCCATTGGGCAGGTAAGTGGGCTGCATGCAATGAATGTGGTTCTTAAAACCATGGTTGTAATATGCTGGCGAAGTGATGTAATAATTGGATTAACTACCATGTAGCAATAGGTGAAAACAATTTTTGAATATATCGCGCTGCACTACAAGCAGGTTGCACCCATCACCTGTGTATGTCTGTAATCATAGATTGAATACAATACTTGTCTTTTCAAAGATACAAATCTTACAGGTGCGAGTGATCAGCATGATATGGTTCAATGCAAAGGTACCGTGTGAATGTGTAACGGCGCTAATATACTGCATTGTTGTGCACTATTATGCAAGAAGAACATAAGTTTGTTGCCCTGGCCACTTTTTTGTTAATTTAAGGTCTTTCATGTGATGCATCTCAACAAATCACAGTGCGCGATTTTGAATAATGGGTTGTGGAGGAAATAGAATATAAGTTAACAGGTCAAGCCACATCTTCCCTGCAGACCATAAATGTTTATTGAAACATAGTGCAGCAATGATACAAACCATTCAAATCACTCCAATTTTGTTTGGCAACCAAGAATTTGTCCAACAACAAATGTCCTTATATTGTTTGCCTACAAATGTTGTTATGGTGCTTTAAGTTCTGATAACCATCATAGAGGAATTTAAATCCAAATAATTCATGCATATCAGTGGAAATAAAGTTAGGCAATAATGGCTGCTATATATGTATGTATATGTGGGTTACTTATTGATATCAACATCTAGAGCTTGCAGAGCAAAATGAGTTTACTCCCCCTAAAGGCAGCTATTTATTATTTTATTTTAAATTAATACTTTAATTAGCAATTAATGCTTCCTCCTCTCTATTTCACATAGGGCAGCTATTATTGCATTCCTATGTTGTTCACATTAGTTACTTTGATCTAATCAAGCAGAATAAGTTGGTTATCAGTTCACAGAATGTTGGCAAACTTATAAAGATTTAGCCTACCTACCTACTTACTTGAATTATATCCTTACACAATGGAGTTGTTGTTATAACTGACTGTTGCTCTTATTGTTGTTTTGGTTCTAGTTTTGGTCCATTAACTTCAAATTGTTGCTATTGAATAACTAGTTTGTAACATATTTTAACCAGATTATATTGTTTAAATAGACTTTCAGTGACTTTTTTTTTCTGACAGTGTACCAAAATCAAATTTGGCCATTTGTATTCTTACTATTATATACCTTTCTACCTGCAGGAATTATTTTTGGGGAGGGATGCAGATTTTTTTTAGGGAGGAGTGCATTTTTGTGAAAAGTGGACCCTTTATGACCAAAAATGCATAAAACTTTTTTTTTTTGCGTGTGATGCTCACAAGTTGGACATTTTGGGGACTTTTTATAGTATAAAATAATAATTATACTTTTGCAAGTGGGTGGGGCTGCTTTCTACACAATTTAAAAGTCAAATAAATCAGTATTCATGATTTTGAGAGTCTAGAGGACAATCTAGGAGGGCATACATATAAAAATGGATGGGGTATGCATCCCAATATGGAATTGCCATTGCTGAAAACATAATAACATTTGATATATATATATATTTCTAGGCACAATACAATAATTTTTGTTTTGTTATAAACTTGAAAAATATGCACCCCAATATGGAATTGCCATTGCTGAAAACGTCATAATAACATTTGGTAGATATTTTGTTTTGTTTTGGGGCACAATACAATAATATTTTGTGTGTTGCTATGAACTTGGACAAATATTATACCATTGACTGTAATCATATACCATTGATTGGATGGTCTATGTTGTAATTCACACTTCTTGCATTGTGAAAAAACACATCCAATTTGATGCTCTCACATTGGCATGGCTTCTATACTACAGCACAGGTGACTCATTCCCAAATTGCATTACAGATTCTCTCAATGGAATTTGTTGATCACCCAGGTGTGATGATAAATGGGGTAGAATTGAATACTGTACTATCAAATTAAGGCACATTTATTGCATCATTTGTCATGGCGCAGATATAACTACAAACAGTGCTCTAAGCTACAGCTAATGCAGCATATATGTAGAAGAGCTGGATTCACAATGTGGGGTGTAGGGGGGTGTCTGTGCAACAAACGGCACCAGCACTCTGTGTATCCGCATTCTGCAGGTACTCATGCTTGTCTGTGAACTTTGAAACCACCCCCTTTTGCATCTCATTTCACAAAGTCCATCTCTTAGCCATTCTACAATTTCAAAAAAAAAAAATACAAGCAATTAAAACATGATTTTACCAAATTTTTTTCTTTGAAATGTTCACATGTAAAAATATGTTTTGATTTTTGTAAATACCTGTTGGTCTCTTTTGGCTTTATTTTGGGGTATAGCAGTTCTTGGAATAAAAAAATAGATTTAAATAACAAAAATCTGATTTAAATGAAAAATAAATCAATTCTTTTCTGCAACCCTGCTATGCTAACTGTAAACATGGGATGAGTGATACCATTATTCTTGTGTTGGGCCTTACGAGACTTACGATATGAGACTTACAATATGTAAATGGGTAATTCTACAATTTTAGGCTAAAAATTCAAGCAATTAAAACATGAATATCAGTATGCGGCTGCTTTATATTTTCTTTCAATGTAGTTTTCTTCTTTACAGTTGGTACAAGTGATCACAGATCTAGTCCAAGATCTGTTCAAAGTGATCAACAAAAATTACTAGTTATTAAAACCATTATAGTCATTGTAATAAAAAAATAGTTGTAATAAACAGGCTGTGTCAAGTTGAATCTATAAGGGTAATTGATAATAATGCCATGGCCGCTGGCAAATCTCCATTCATTTTGCTATTATGGTTTGTTATTGTACCCTGTTTTAAACTGTCAGATAAATAAAGTTACAACAAATTGTAATTTGTGAACAAAACAAATAAATAATTTGATAGTGCATTGTGCTATCACAGTTTAGTCTAAAATAGTGGATCTGTCACATTTACCTGCATAATTGGTCATATGTCAAAATTGTCAATGTCATATAAGTTACGAAAAAAAGTTACACTTTGCAAAAAAACACAACTTTTCTTCTATACATCCGAATGATATGAAGTAAACATTAAAAAAGCTGACTCTACTACACCCCCTGATTGAATTTTGTGATTAATTTTGCACTTTTCTCAAAAAATACCTACACACTGGTCACAAAAGTTATGTATACATATAGGGGCAAGGAATCCAGTTACTACACTGGAATTTCAGTGACTCAAGACAAGTGGTTCATTATGTTAAGAAATGAGGTACATTCTAGCGGTACCTCTTTTCTTATCATAAATAACATATCGCTGAAATTCCAGTGTAGTAACTGGATTCATTGCCCCTATAATATACATAACTTTTGTTACTAGTGTGTTATTATTTTTTGAGAAAAATGCAAAAATAGGACCGTACTGACGCGAGTATAGTCCCACCTTCGAGTAAAGTCCCACCCCCAAATTTTCGAAAAATTTCAGAAAAGTTATTTATTTTTTCGGCTTTGGAGTGTCCCAGGACCTAGACCTAATGCTAGGATCATTCATGGTTGACCTAAAAAAAAAAAAAAATTCAAGATGTTTTGTATTTTTTAATATGAAAATTGATACTTGGTATTCATGTCATAATCTATTAATGATTTCAAAATGCATTCAAATTCAATGCATTTTGAAATCATTAATAGACTATGACATGAATACAAATTATCAATTTTCATATTAAAATACAAAATATCTTGAAATTTTTTAAATTTTTTTATTTTTAGGTCAACCATGAATGATCCTAGCATTTAGGTCTAGGTCTAGGGACACTACAAAACCGAAAAAATAAAAAACTTTTTTTTTTAATTCGAGTATAGTCCCACCCCCCAATTTTGAAAAATGTTCACCCAAAAACGGGTGGGACTATACTCAAGGCCATCACGGTAATAATAATTTATCAAGGGTGTAGTACCACCTTAAGGGCTGGGGTATGAGCGACCTTGAAGTTCTGGTATCTGGAGAGGGGAAGCAATGAGTTACCCCAAATCACAGCGGCAGGTAGTGACTGGGCCGCCGAGTGCTAATATATATTTATTTTGGAAGGTTCGTGTTTGTTTTAAATTTTGGGGCGTTTTTCCAAAATTTGATATTTTTGGTCATATTTCAAAAAAAGCGACATGCCAAAGACAACTCTTTGGGCACATAGTTTGTTATTGTTATTGCAGTTCTTTTCCACATACCTACGTTAACATTCGATTGGGTGATTTACTAATATTATATATTTTATGACTGCAATTTGGCGTTTTCAATGCGTTTTACACGTATCATGAAATTAACGCAACTATCTAGTCACGCTGCTTTTAGAATTTTTACCTGATCGTCGGCTTTTGCAGGCAACAGAATGCAGATTGGCTCACGATAGATGTCGTATTCCTCTATGTGGTTCACTCATTGATAAAATGAGTTTGCATTCCTTGTAACAACACACACATTGCCGCCGGAAACCGGGTCTGGTACTGATTTTGGGACAGCCAATAGACTTCAGCGCCGTATCAAATCTCATAAAAACCACCACGACTGACGACTATGTGTTTATGTTTCCCATCGCAAGCTTGTGTCTACATCTATTACTATACTTCTTTGGAAACGTTGACCTTTGACCATTCTTTGTATAACGCCTGATATGACCTTGATATGTTCGCTTGATTGGGTACGTTATAGCATCCATTTCATTGAGGTGTTAGGACTTGGTCAGTAAATACTTGCAGGGATACAATAGTTTAACATGGTGTGTGAGCATAGTGAAAGACTCATTATTGATTAGGCGCGGACATATTAAAGGCACAGGTCCTTCATTGCGTGCATAGCAGAAAATTATAATAGAATGTGTGAATAGAATGTTTGGAATTTTGCAACTAAAATACTAACTGCATTCTGCATTATGTATTTATTTATTTATTTAGGCCTATGCCTATTTATTTATTTACTGACTTATTTATTTATTTTATTTATTTGGTATATTAGTTAGTAGGCCTAGTTAGTAATATTCCATGATAGGCCTACGTCGGTTTATTATTGATTGTTGATAACTTGATAACTTGATTGATTGATCGATTGATAGTCATTTCACATTATATTCCTAGTTTATAGGCCAATTTGAATAACATCGTACATTAGATAAATAGACCTATCAGTATTGATTTATTCTATTCAGCAATATCAAGGATTACTATATATCAAACTTCTCATAGCTGATTGGCAGTTGGCTCAGTGGTAACGCAGTAGGTTTTACAACACCCAGGTCCCGGGTTCGATTCCCACCTCTGCCTATTTTTTGCAAGGCTGAGAAAAAATGAAATTTCTGGACTGCAAACTTATTTGGCGCCATGATCTGAGCTGGTCCTTTTCTGGTGGCTGTGTCTGTTACAGGCACACTCCCTCTGCATCCAAACCAGGTTCACGCTCATTACACCTCCCTTAAGGATACAGAAAATGTTGACATTAAACATTATTATACAGGGTGTGTATGAATTATACAGGGTGTAACATAAGAAAATCACAATTTATTCTAACATACTCAAGTTATTTATTTCTCTGAAAATATTTTAATAAAAACAAATATTTGCATATTGCTTGGCATGCGAGGGGTCTCGGTTTTGAATCCCGACGGAAGCAAAAAACTTCTTCTTTGTTTGTTTTCTCTCTTTAATTACTTCCTTCTTTTCCTTCCAGTCACCAAAAAGCCCATGGGTATTAGGGTTAAGTGATTCAAGTATGACAGTCCCAGTGCATTTCTAAGTGGAAAATTCTGCGAGGCATGTCGTCTCAGCTTGCATGTGGATAGGGTAGTGGCTGGCTAGTGACATAGACACCTGCATTCATCATCCTGATGTCTTTTTTCATTTCAGACTTCCAGAGGGTTTCACCCATCTCATCAACTTGACCCAGCTGTATTTAAATGATACCTTGCTAGATTTTCTTCCTGCAAACTTTGGTCGTCTTACCAAACTTAAGGTGCTAGAACTCAGGGAAAATCACTTGCAGTCTCTTCCTAAGTAAGTATTAAGACATTTGCCTATTGCACGGTTCCGCCATGATGCAAGGAGAGCCTTGAACTGGCATGACATGAAAGGAAGAATTACATTATAACTTTACGCAATGTTATATGACTGGTTCAATTCCCATTCATGCATGCTGCCAGATCGAACCTCTCCTCGCACATGGCGGAACTGTGCAATGGGCACAGAGGTCGGTATACACAAGAGTCGCATAAGTTTACATGTTCACGTAACCTCCTTCAACTCATTTGCATAGAACTGGATACCAGGATCGTATTCTGATTCGTCGTTCCTTCTAACCTGTTCTAATTAGCATACTTTTGGATACCTCCATATTTGGTATTACCTACATGTAATTAATTATTTATACCTCTATGTTGTTTGCATAGTGACGTCATTAGAGCTGGTCACTTCGTCAAACATCCGACGAACGAACGTTTGCAGTTTTCTTTTAATTACTGTTATATCGTGAAATACCATATAGCTGAGGTGTTAGTCCAATATGCATAGGAAAATATTTCTGGCGATGACCCATGTTCACATTGGCTAAATAAGCTGTATTTTTTACGCTGGAAAGGGGCGGGTCGAGTCGGCCATTTTGTTTGCAAAAGGCATGTTCTTCTCCCGCGTTACCCGGAAGTGGCAGCACCAGAACAAATGACGTCATTTCTGGATTTCAGCCGGAACGGTTACGTTCTCTGCTGTGCATCAGTATAGGCATCAGCTTATCTAGGTTTTACTAAAGTAAAACATCTTTGGCAATGGGTGAATGGTGATCTGAAATCCCAAGGAAGATGCAAACTCAGAAGTTGCTCTTTGTTCTATAATCTAATTTGGATGCTCTATTGATTTGTACACAAAGTGTCCTCGAAAAAGAGAACTGGTACTGTGCTTTCCTATTCCATTGATCAGAACATTAAAATGCAACTTTAATTTTGCTTCTTTGTGGGATGTCGATCACTGTTTCTTTAAGTATCAACCAATTTCAATCAACGAGAGATAAGAGTATAGGTATTGGCTGCTGCTTAATTTTGGCATATTTGGCTGTGTTTAGGATATACAGCGGTGAACATAACTTGTACCTTCATTGTTTTGCTATCTGACTGTTTCAAAATAATACATCACAAAGAACATTGCAACAGTGCTTCTCTAAAACTGTTAGCTTAGAGCTATTTGATTTCGCAGATATAAACATTACTGTGCAATTGTAGGAAGTGGCCTTTGAGTGTTGATTTGGCCATTGAATTATGGCATATATTATAGCAGGTAATGCATGGTAACCTCTACCTGATTGATTAATTAAATTTGATTGTGCCAGAGGAATTAACATGACTCAGTTGGTGCGTACACTCTCAGTTCATTGGAGTCGTCTTCAGGGAAATTTCAGTTGACACACATGAAAGACTGAAATTAATTTGACTGTTTATACTAGCAATAGACACAAATCTATAGATGTAGCGACCAGTGATGTCACATGTTTACATTATGAGCACCCTCTGTTGATTCCCACAGGGCAAAATAATACATACATGTAGTATCTTTGGCAGAATGCAAAATCTTTTCAAAACCAACTTGCAAAACCTAAGTTTGTTGTTTTAATTTTGTGATATTAGGTAGCTTGTGGCACCTGTAATCAAGTTCGATAACAATTTTGGTATCATTTGATTTGAAACCAATAGTTAATGCAAAATCTCCATGTAAACTATACAATTTTCCACCTCTGACCAACACAGGGTGTGCAAATTGTAAACAAATGTTTCCTCATCTATGTATAGACAAAGTCAACTGAACTCAACTGAAAGACAATCCTTTAACATTCCAACATTCAACATTAACTGTTGGAAGTTGTAGTCAAGCAAAGACTGTACTTGTTATAACAACTCATGGTACTGTGAGAGTCAAACATAACATAATGTTATACTTTTTGATAGTATGCGCTAACTTTCTAACAATTTCTCTGTCTTTTAATGTTTTCCCCTGTTATCAGATCAATATGTAGGTTGACAGAACTAGAGAGGCTGGACCTTGGCCAGAATGACTTCAAGGAATTGGTGAGTGGATCTCCTTTCAAGTTAAAGGTCAACATCTTGGTTTAAGAGGCTCTGCAATAAATATGTGTGCAAGGTGGGGTAGAGTGGTTTCTTAAAATAGAGATGCAATAAATAAACACATACAAGAGTAACTGTACCTTCTCTTCAGAAAAAAAGATCTATGCTCTTTGTGATATGTTTATAATGTTAGGAGAGCATGGCCTAATGGTTTAGGTGCTTGCCTTTGGTGCACAATGTCCCGGGTTCAATTCCTGGTGGTGGAGATGTGATGGGATGTTGACTTGTGGGAAGAAAGGTCTGAAATTAATTGGCAACATATCGTAGATTAAATTCAGACATATACTCTCCTTAGAATTGGGTAAATGAATGAGAGTACTCCGTCCTTTGGAGGGGACTTTAGGCCTTTGGTCCCTTGTTCAGAGATCCATACATGTAAATGCATCTCACAGTCAGTTTTGAAAGAGTTGGGTGGTAATCTATGACTATTCTCAAACCATCCCAGAGTTCAAATGGGCCCTCAATGGAAATAAGCTTCAATAGAAGCTTTCTTGAGTTATCCACAGAGGGAGAGTAAATTTCAAATGGGGTTACCATGGGTGACTATTTGAAACCTACACCCCCTGTGTGAAGGATTAAGGCCATGTCATTCATATGGGGTGTATGGATTTCAACTGGAATAGCCTCTAAGTTAGAGGTGTGTATCAATCTGTTTTTTCCGAACATATGAGGTACTTTATTTGTTTGTTATTTTTGCAGCCTGCTGTTGTTGGTACACTGGTGAACCTCAAAGAATTATGGATAGATTCTAACAGGATTGTACAACTACCGCAGGTAAGAACTATTTTGATTGGTTGCAAAGAGGAGACAATCATGCATTGAGCCAATCAGAGATGTCAAATGGAGTCGCCCACACACTGAGAAATCACCCCGATCTAGTCCACTAATTTTGAAAAACTCAATCTGATCCGTTTTCGGTCTGAGTCTATCTAGATCGGCCCGGGGTATTTTAGATTTTCGGGTTTCCCTGCAGAGCATAAACGGAGGTCTCCGGCAATCACATCAAAAATAATTATCAAGCACAAATCACATGGTTTTTATTTAAAATAAACTCATATTGACCATTAAAACAAATAAAAACAGCTGTCTCTCAACATGCAATATTCAAAATTCCCGGGCACTGAAATTGTCTGTTGCAATGACGTCCAAGTAATATAATGAAGACTGCCAACAATTGAGCACAAATAACCATGATGTCATTGCACTAGACAATTTCGGCGCTGGGTATTTTGAATATCATGTGCTGTTGAGAGTCGGGTGTTTACATTTGGTTTTTATGGTCAGTATGAGTTTGTTTAAAATAAAACACAAAAAGTCATATGATTTGTGCTTGATAATTGTTTTTTTAACATATAAGGCATAATGTAGTGATTGCCAGAGACTTCCTTAAATATAATATGGGCAATACTCTGACCTAATAAAAGTACTTCTTGTTTACTATTACAGAGCTTAGGTAATCTTGAGGACCTGATCTATTTTGATGCTTCCTGTAATCGTATTGAATACCTACCTGATGAGATGGAAGGACTACGCAGTGTTGCTGACCTGCATCTGTCTAGAAATTATCTCCAAGTGTAGTATGATATGGGCAATACCTAGTAAAAGTACTTTGTTGTTTACTATTACAGAGTATAGGTAATCTTGAGGACCTGATCTATTTTGATGCTTCCTGTAATCGTATTGAATACCTACCTGATGAGATGGAAGGACTACGCAGTGTTGCTGACCTGCATCTGTCTAGAAATTATCTCCAAGAGCTTCCAAAGAATATAGGTAAGCAGGGGGGCCACTGACCAGGCCCCACAGTCTGCAAAATTATGGACATTCCAGAGAAAGGTCAATGCAATTGGTCAGAGAAATTCCTTGAATGTCAGAAGTTATGAACAAGGTGTGGAATTCACTTTCAAAGAGAAAGTGAGAATGCAAACTTTGTATAATTTAGTGCAAATAAAAATTAAAATAGAGGAAAAAAATGGTGTTTGAAAATGAAAGATTTAAGGCTGATTGAAGGAGCGTCAAATGCTGATTTTATAACTCTGCCGATTTAGAATATCTTTATAACTCAAACTCTGCCGATTTAGAATATCTTTGACGAAAAACAAGTATAGTTCTGAAGCGCAAAAGGAATGATTTAAACAGAGATTAGGGGCGTCACCAACTTTACCCAACCTACGACTCGCTCATCCATTTATCTGACCAGTGGAGGTCAACATCTGTTGCTACTTTCGGTCAGAGGACCCAGTTGCCCTTCTACCACCAAACCCAACATCAGTCGGTATTAAGGACCAGTAAAAGTGGATGCTGGTCGCAGGCCACCAACCTCCCCAATGTAAGTCGTGAGAACTTTTTAAAATTTTACTTTTTCAATATAATTATCTGGTGTTACCATTATGCTCTCTGTAATTGTCAGGTAAACTTAGCAAACTCACAACTCTAAAGATGGACTGCAACCAATTATCCAGCCTTCCATACTCTATAGGAGGTCTGGCTTCCCTAGAGGAACTTACCCTCAAAGCCAATGACTTGGAGGAAATACCAGCCAGTATAGGATTACTACGCAAACTCCGATATCTCAACATTGATCAGAATATGCTGCTTAGTGTACCGGCTGAGGTAAGATTCATGGTCAGGTCTTAACTCTCAGATGAAAAGTTTTAAACTGTTTTTAAAAATTCGAAAATTTCAGAATTGTACATTTTCATGACCATATTTGTATTAAGTATGGAAAATGCATTAAAATGAGTACAAACAAGCCCAGTATTGAGCTAAGATTCATGGTCATGGTTTCTCCAAGCAGGTGTCGACTGCAGACGACAAGTTTGAATTTTTTTTTTTAAATTTGAAAATGTCAGAATTGTAAATTTCATGACCATATTTGGAATAAGAATGGAAAATGCATTTTATGAGTACAAACAAGTATTGGTTTAAGTGGTTTTTAAGATAGGTCTTGATATTTTGAGAAAATAGCTAAAAACTTGACTTCACATGTTGAAGCCTATGGCTAGCACACAGAGTATTAAATAAGCCAACATTTCTGGGACAATATATGGGCGCTCAGATTTACATTTGTGAGGGCCCAAATACATTTCTTAGAGCCCAAATGTATGTCAATCCGCAATGTGCACAATTAAAGCCATAATAAATGTTGACATTTATACAGCGCCTTTCACATGTATCAAAGTGCATCACTTTTTTACTGATATGCCATCATATACTCTGACTTTTTGAATCACTCTGCTCAAATTTGGGATTCATGTAATTGCATTCCGGCAATAACACAAATGCTAAGTACAAGTCATGTACAAACCATTTTACACTCTGCCTCGCAATCGGAGGATTGCGAGTTCGAGCCAGGCGACACCATCGTGTTGTGCACTTGGGCAAGGCACATTACCTCACTTGCCTCTCTCTCTACCCAGGGGTGAAATGAGGAGTTGTTTGAATATTATTCATTCAGAACTGCCCTAAGGTATGAGCATGCCTTGGGCATTGTATTTTTATTCCGCTAACAACAGCGGAATAAATGTAAAGCGCTTCAATAGACGTGGAAGGCGCAATATAAATGCCAACATTTGAAGTACTTTTTGACTTCCATTTTTGTTTTTGCCCATAGCTTGGTAGTTGCAGTAATATCACCTTGTTATCTCTATATGTGGGAACTACCTGGAAGTTCTACCCGATGGAATTGGACGAATTCGTATTCGTAGTCTAACAGACTTTCATTTTCTTGTTTGCCCATAGCTTGGTAGTTGCAGTAATATCACCTTGTTATCTCTATGTGGAACTACCTGGAAGTTCTACCCGATGGAATTGGACGAATTCGTATTCGTAGTCTAACAGACTTTCATTTTCTTGTTTGCCCATAGCTTGGTAGTTGCAGTAATATCACCTTGTTATCTCTATGTGGGAACTACCTGGAAGTTCTACCCGATGGAATTGGACGAATTCGTATTCGTAGTCTAACAGACTTTCATTTTCTTGTTTGCCCATAGCTTGGTAGTTGCAGTAATATCACCTTGTTATCTCTATGTGGGAATTACCTGGAAGTTCTACCCGAGGAGATCGGATGAATTCGTAGTCTAACAGACTTTCATTTTCTTTTTTGCCCATAGCTTGGTAGTTGCAGTAATATCACCTTGTTATCTCTATGTGGGAATTACCTGGAAGTTCTACCCGAGGAGATCGGATGAATTCGTAGTCTAACAGACTTTCATTTTCTTGTTTGCCCATAGCTTGGTAGTTGCAGTAATATCACCTTGTTATCTCTATGTGGGAATTACCTGGAAGTTCTACCGAGGAGATCGGATGAATTCGTAGTCTAACAGACTTTCATTTTCTTTTTTGCCCATAGCTTGGTAGTTGCAGTAATATCACCTTGTTATCTCTATGTGGAATTACCTGGAAGTTCTACCTGATGAGATCGGATGAATTCGTAGTCTAACAGACTTTCATTTTCTTTTTTTGCCCATAGCTTGGTAGTTGCAGTAATATCACCTTGTTATCTGTATGTGGGAATTACCTGGAAGTTCTACCTGATGAGATCGGATGAATTCGTAGTCTAACAGACTTTTATTTTCTTGTTTGCCCATAGCTTGGTAGTTGCAGTAATATCACCTTGTTATCTGTATATGTGGGAATTACCTGGAAGTTCTACCCGAGGAGATCGGATGAATTCGTAGTCTAACAGACTTTCATTTTCTTGTTTGCCCATAGCTTGGTAGTTGCAGTAATATCACCTTGTTATCTCTATGTGGGAATTACCTGGAAGTTCTACCTGATGAGATCGGATGAATTTGTAGTCTAACAGACTTTTATTTTCTTGTTTGCCCATAGCTTGGTAGTTGCAGTAATATCACCTTGTTATCTGTATGTGGGAATTACCTGGAAGTTCTACCTGATGAGATCGGATGAATTCGTAGTCTAACAGATTTTCATTTTCTTGTTTGCCCATAGCTTGGTAGTTGCAGTAATATCACCTTGTTATCTCTTTGTGGGAATTACCTGGAAGTTCTACCTGATGAGATCGGATGAATTCGTAGTCTAACAGATTTTCATTTTCTTGTTTGCCCATAGCTTGGTAGTTGCAGTAATATCACCTTGTTATCTCTTTGTGGGAATTACCTGGAAGTTCTACCTGATGAGATCGGACGAATCCGTAGTCTGACAGTGCTCAATCTCAGCAATAACAAACTCAAGTACCTGCCGTATAGCTTCACAAAACTGAAGAAACTGCAGGCTATGTGGCTATCTGATAATCAAGTAAGTCATTTTATTTGCCAGATAGTATTCTATTGGGTTATTTATTTATTTATTTTTTATTTTATTTTATTTTATTTATAACATTCTGCCGAAGCCAGGCTAAGCCCATTAGTGCTCAGAGGCTAGTCTTCTAAATTCAAGGGATGCCATCCGGATATGACGAGACAGGGATATGGGAAGATTTTAGATTGGTTATTCCAGTTGAAATCCACACTACCCCTGTGGAAGATTTTGGAAATATCTTCCACTCATATTCGGACTCATACTTCCCTGTATTATGGCTTTACCTATATATTCCTTAACTGGAGTGAGTATTTCAATCCCCAAAGCAGACCCATTCATACATTCCCCAACATCCTGTGATAGTATTTCATCAGATAATAAGAAAAAACATAAGATGTAATATTCTGAAATTGTAACGATAAAGCAGCAAAGCATTAACAGTGTTTATGTCTGGCTCTCAACCAATCGTGCAAGCTGTTAGATAATGGATATGTATGAATTCAGTTTAAAAGCTGACAGTAGAAGCAACAATTTGAAAACTACAGTGTTTAACTTTATACCTGGCTCTCAGCCAATCATGCACGCCGTTTGATAACAGATATGTATGAATTCAGTTTCAAAGCTGACAGTAGAAGCACACAATTTGAAAACTGTGTTGTTTTGTTCTGGTGCAATGAAGATTAAGCATCTGGTCCGAAATCCAGAGATCTCAGTGACAAGTTTTGATGTCTAATCCAAGACGAGGAGAGAATATGCAGTTTAAGGAGTAATTATGATGGAGTGTTCATCTTAATACGGGTGAAATAAGGCTCCGAAGGTGACTGCGCTGGTGTTCTACTAATGAATAACTTGTTCTTCATGTGTGTGTGTGTTCTTATGTAGGCAAAACCAATGTTACAACTACAGTCAGATATTCTGGAGACAACTGGTAAGAGAGTACTGACCTGCTTCATGTTCCCACAGCATAGAAGGGATCCAGAAGATGGTAGGTATACCAACAAGAGATTACGCTATTCTAGTTGACATCCATACACCCCCTATCCACATGGGGTGTAGATTTCAAATGGAGTCACCCATTCAGTGTCGTCTGCTCCAAAATGGGTTATTCCAGTTGAAATCCATACACCCCCTATGGAAGACATGACCTTAATCTTCATGCAGGGAGTGTGAATTTCAAATGGGGTTACTTGAATGGGTGGCGCCATCTGAAATCTACACTCCCTGTGTGAGAGATTAAGGTCATGTTTTCCATAGGGGGTGTATGGATTTCAACTGGAATAGCCCATTAGTGGACAAATGAAGAGCTTAGTTCCAAACCGTGTTAAGTCCACCCACCTTCAAAATTGAGATTTTGATGAAAATGGGTAGTGAGGAACTAGGGCTATCCAGCAATGGGTGTGTTTTTTTTCAAAAATTCGTCAAGTTCCGAAATATTGACACACAAAGTATTGATTTTTTTCCAAAACGTGTTAAGTCCAATCCAGTTTGGTAGCAAACTGTGTTAAGTCCACAAACACTGCCCTTGTGGGCAGCTTGTAGGCAAGCAGCACGGCATAGGGCTTCCAATAGTTAATCGCCCAAGTTTTGCATGATTGATAACACTGCCTTGCTTTGCATCTTCGTTCTTGATTGGTCCTGAGACTAGTATACCTGAATTTGGTCTGCATAAAAAGTTGATGTTGTTTTTTTTAAAATTTTTTATTAGTAGGCCTAGTTTGTATGGGATTTCTTAAATATTTGATAGATACCTCCAGAAAGACATGAACAAGGTGGGGGGGAGAGGGAGAGGTTGTGATGGTAGAATTAATGTTAGATGATGGTGGTAGAGTTAATTTTTGATATTATTATTTTGTATGATTATCAAAATGTGCTGCTAAATTCAAGGTATTATTTTAAAGTTAAAGGTATAAAAAAAACTTAGGATTTAAAGACTTAAAAACTTACATGCAGGAGGGGGAAATTGTGATAATGTGATAAAACAAGTGGACATTTCAGGTCATCACTTATTGTCAGTGAAATGATGTTTATTCAATTCTGAGAAATGCAATACAACTAAGTTTTGAATTTTGAACTATTTTAAACGTTGAATTTTGGTAAAAAATGGGCGGGAGGAGGGGGTTCGAGATGCAAGGTGTTTTGTGGCAAAATTGTAATTTATAGTAGAGAGAATCACATTTTGTATGTTTTTAATAAATTTGTTATCTATTAAGACTAGTTTGAGAAAAATATGGTTAGTTCTGTGTTACAGATACACTGTTTTGTGTCAAAATGTGTTAAGTCCATGCCAGAAATTGTGTTTTGTGTCAAAACGTGTTAAGTCCACGCTATTTTTAAAACAAATTAATTCATTTAAAAAAATCAAAAGTCTCTAGATTTTAACTTGACATGTTTTTATGGTCCTATATATGTCACCATCACTTCACTGTAATTTTATAGAAATCGAACTTTTTTTCATGGCCATAAAGAAAATTCCTGATTTTCTTCAAAGTGAATCTTATGGACTTAACACGGTTTGGAAATAAGCTCTTCAAATATTGAATGTTTAGGCTCCAGAACCAAATTTATTTGATCTTTGGGCGGACCGTCGATGTTGCTTCGATGCTTGTTACCAATGAACTAACAACTAATTAATCAGAATTAATACTTTATTGGTCAATATCAATATAGGCAAAGATTCAAATGTTATCATAATTACCAATAGTCATTGATTTCATAAATGATAAGGATCGACCAAGCATCGATGGTCGATCCAAAGATCAGACTAATTTGTTTCTAATTAGAGAATAAATGATAGGAATTTTTATTTTGACTATCCTCTACCTTGTGATAGACGACAGGCAGGTCCAATATTTTGAGTAGTGGATGCCAGTGCAGCCGGTATCCACTACGATAAAAATATTCTACCTGCCTGTCTTCTACCATAGGTAGAGGATAGTAAAAATAAAAATTCCTATCGTTTATTCTCATTCTTAGTCAGTTAAATATTATTTTAATAACTGTAAACTATTTTTGAAAGCAAAAATTAGGTTACCGTCATAAAAACTCCTCTTTTTCTAAAATGAACAAAAACTTGTTTATGTTTACACAAGTCTGAAATTAATTGGCAACATATCGTAGATAAAATTCATACTTACGCTCTCCTTATGGTTTATTTGGAATTGGGTGAGTGAATCATGAAAGCACTTTGTCTTTTGGAGGGGATGTTAAGCCGTCGGTCACGTGTACAGAGAACCACACCTGTACATGTATCTCGCAGTCTTTCAAAAAAGAATAGGGTGTTAAATCTTATATTAATCCTATGTAATACTCACAATGGGATATTACAGTTGAAACCCATACACCTCCTGTCGAAGACATGACCTTAATCTCACACACAGGTAGTTTGATTTCAAATGAGGCTGCCTGAATCAGGATTCAGGGGGTGTATGGATTTCAACTAGAATAGCCCAATAACACAATCCATCTCATATGTTCTCTCCCTCATGCATAACAATAGACAAGCCCATAGACAAAGGTAAGTACTGTGTAGGCTGAATCATTCAATGTTAATAATATACTCAAGTCGGACTATTTTTAAGAAACCGCATAGATGACACTCTGTATAAATTGTTCACTTAGATGGCAGCCTATTTTATTTTTGTCAGATTTGTGTAAAAAAGTCTCCCCCGTTTGAACACCCACAGTGTGTGAATCTCCCCAGTTGGAATACACACACACATTTACAAGAGGGGGTGCGTACGTGTTTGCCGACAAACGAGGACACACACAAGATTTTTCACCCTACTTCCAACCGAGGACTGTCCTCGGTCTCAAACTGCTGCAAAAGACCTCAAATGCATGCTAGATGCTTTGAACGCTATTTGCCTGAAACCGAGGACCACACATGTAAAAACTACCGTCCGCAGGGGTGATGGCTAAAATTCCGTTTCAGTATTATACACAAAAAAAAAAATCCGCCATTTTAGTCCACGGTTAGGCGATGAAAACATCATACACACGTCCTCGGTTAGACACAATGTCCACGTCCAGGCAAATACAGACAGGGGTGTGTGTATGACTGTCTGAGAAAACATCTAATTTGGTAAACTTTGGACTTTTTTTTTGCATGTAGACACAATTTTTGACATGGTTGGCGTGTGTCCTTAAGGACCAATTGCATTAAACAAGCATAATCTGTTCTGATCAAAAACAAGGCTTAAGATGAATAGGAAATGTCAATTAAACTGCAGCCTTGGAAAAATCAAACTACAATTTGACCTTGAACTACTTTTTTTTAATATTAATTTTTATAGTATTTTGTCTGTATCAAAAAACAACATGGACTTGCGACCTGGTTGGCTAGATACCACCATGTTCTATTCTCTAAGTGTGGCACCTGTAGTGTTATCCATTTGAAATCCGCCATACCCTTATAGAATAGAAGATTTAAAAAAAAAACTTATACAGAGGGAGTATGTTTTTCAAATGTAGTTGGCAATGGTTCAATATTTTGAAACCCACACTCCTCCTGTAAATATCTTCCACAACTGGAGTGAGTATTTTAAACAGAAGTTACTCACTTGTCTATTCTATTTGAAACATGTACTCCCTCTGGGAAAGACTTTTAGCTAAATCTTCCACAGGGGGAGTGTGGATTTTAAATGGAACATCACATTGTTACAATCGGTAACTATATATTGGGCTTTTTTTTCCTCAAAAGCAATTTATGAATAGACTATTCCAGTTGAAATTCATACACCCCCTGTAGAACACACAACCTTAATCTCCCACACAAGGAGGGTGAATTCCAAATGGAGTCATACATTCAGGTAACCCCATTTGAAATTCACACTCCCTATGTGTAAGATTAAGGTCATGCCTCCCATTTGGTGTGTGGATTTTAACTGGTATAGCTCAGTCCTTGTCACTTGTCTTTGTATGTTGGTTTGCATTGTGTCTGTGTGACAATGATAAAGAAGGAAAATGTACATTGTAATATGGCGGTGGCCCCTTTCTTGTATTTTGAACAGTGTAACAAAATTGACCTCCTTTATTCACCATCCAGTGCATGCATTTTGCAGGTTTTGCAAGAAAATTATGTGTTATAGTGCCCTCTATTTCACTGATATGTTCTTTTTGATCTTTTCTTCTGATAAAGCACACTGCCCTGTGTTGTATTGTTTGCTATTATTTCTGCATGATCCCAAAGATTGTGCAGTTTTCACTTTTGCAAAATATTGTTTTGTTGCTGTGTATAATGCTATACATACACTAAAATCTTATTCTGTCTTATTTCAATTGTCTTCAATATAATAATGGCTTTTGCTGTGTTTTGTTTAAGGCCAGAGTAATGGGAGAGTACATGGACCTTTTCGAGCATCATTATTTTTGAATTGTATGTCCAAAGTATACAAAACTATACATTTTTGGAAAGGAAATGAGTCAAGGAATCCCATGGTGACGTCAGATTTGTTCAAAAATCTCGAGTTTTTTTGTGACAACTTAGAAAAAAATCCGTTCAGAGTAAAAAAAATTCAGTTAGCTTTTCATGAAGAAGAGACATGAACTTAGGGAAGGTTTTTTTAATTTTTTTGAAATTTGTCTCTTTTTTCGTAATATTGAAAAAAAACATGTGAAAAAAGCAATTATGTCACTCTATTAAGTTAAAATTGCACATAATGGTGTATATTTTTGTTTAAAACAAATATTTTGAAAAAATGAGAAAACCTTCCCTAGACTTAGATGTACTCTAAACGAAAGTGCAAAAAGTTAACCTTTTGCATGCATATTTTTCGAGTTATCTTGTCACAAAAATCGTGCGATATTGTTAAAAGTGAACTCTGAGAAATCGATGTTTTAGTAAAAAAATGTCCTTATATTTTAAAACGGTAAGACTTTCACGCTTGTAAAAGCTGTATCTGGTGCATGGTCTAAATATGCATCTTTGCACCAATGAATCTATAATGTCTGCTTTCAGTGCGCCAAAATTCAAAATAATTAAAAAATCTAAGTGGCATTTTGACTGCAAATTTTTGTTTTGTTTACACCACATTATGCTGGCGTTAACAACATACCAAATGCGCCTTGACTGCGTTGGC
This sequence comes from Amphiura filiformis, assembly GCF_039555335.1. NCBI lineage: Eukaryota > Metazoa > Echinodermata > Ophiuroidea > Amphilepidida > Amphiuridae > Amphiura > Amphiura filiformis. Next base: position 15,044,384 of record NC_092629.1, read on the forward strand.
CATACGCGCAGAGTTTCGCCGCCTAACGCGATGCAAATCGTGCTCGTAATCACAATATTTCGCATTCGCGCATTTCTGACTCATTATTTCCCGCCAATTTTTTAAGCTGTCTTGAGCCATGTGACTTTTCAGAGTTGAAAAGAGTGAAATAAATCAAGCAAAAATACAAGTAAATATTAGCAAGTTGTATTTTATCAGTTTCAAGTGAAAGAATTCATCTTAGTGTTGATGAATATCAAGAAATCTCAAATTCGGGCGTGGACCATTACTCTGGCCTTAACACACAGAATTAAACCTGAGAATTGGGAACTTAAAAAAAATTGGGGATGTTTGTGTTTTGCTTGACTGCAACACTTGTGGCGCGACGCGCTGACTGCATCTAGGAGCGATGCAATGCATTATAGTTTAAATTTTCAATTTTTTAAAAAATTCCAAAAATTAAAAAATTGTACATTTTCATGACCATATTTGGAATCGCAATGAAAATTGCATTAAAATGAGTATAAACAAGCCTAGTATTGGTTCAATGGTTCTTTAGATAGCTCTTGATATTTTGTGAAAACATCTCAAAACTTTGTACTTTTTATCAGGGACTGCTTTTTGAGGAGAGCAAGCACAGTCACTCTCTACTGCTCTCCTTAAATCTTATATAGGAGAATGATTTTTAGCTCTCCTTAGTTGACCATTCTCTCCTTACATTCTATTGTAAATGCTCTAAACAGCTTTCCTTGAATGCTCCAGAAGAGCTATTTCATGCTCTCCTGCAAGTATATGGTTAGCATGCAAAGCATTAATTTATTGTCTGTATTAATGCTATATTTTCAGATTTTTACATCAGTGATGGGGAGAGCTTCCACGCCTCATTATGGGAGGAACAAAGAAGAGAGCGTATGCAAATTGCATTTGATGTCAGTGAATCAGAGAATGAGGTATGTGCAGGGTGAAACAAGGTTATAATGAATATTTTTGATTGTGGATGCCGCTTTGCATTGTGGCAACATTTAGCAGGATTATTTGTATGTACGAGGGGGTATCAAAAAGTTTTAGAAATCGCCCTGAAGTGAAAGAGCTATATCAATGAAATTTTGTCAGTGCAATCACTGGTCCTTATGTACACTATGATGCAAAAATGGTCTCATAAGAATGTTTACTTTTTTTTACAGGCGCTAGATGTCAGTACCTGCCTATGTAACCGCATAACCAGCAAAATGGAGAAAATTGAGGCATGTAGCATGATTAAGTTCCATTTAAGGGTTACAGTGCCCAAAAAATCTGTGATGAAATAAAAATTCATTTTCCAAAAAGCAACAGTGACAATATCACAATCACCACCGAAGATAACTTTCATTTCATCATCGATTTTCTAGGCACTGCAACCCTTCAAATGCAGGATCTTAATAACGCTGCTTGCCTCAATTTTCTCAATCTTGCAGTTTATGCGCAGTAACTGGGGCAGCAGGTTATTAGCATCTATAGCGTCGCCTGTAAAAAAGTAAACATACTTATGAGACCATTTTTGCACCATAGTGTACATAAGGACCAGTGATTGCACTGACAAAATTTCATTGATATAGCTCTTTCACTTCAGGGCGATTTCTAAAACTTTTTGATACCCCCTCGTATGTATATATGGACACCATATGTGACTGTGTGTTAATGCATGGATTGAAGTGATGAATGTTGGCATTGTGGAAGGCACTTTTCATTTTGAGGCTGACTTGTTTTGTGCACAGCTAGAATCTTGTGTTGTTGTCTTGCATGAATTTGTGATTGTGGGACAGAGCATGAATCAGATATGTTTCAGTGTCAACTCCTATTATAGCTGAGTTATAGCCAGCACAATTTTAGTATCAGCTAATTTTAGTAGCTGAGTGTGTGTATGGAAAGAGATTAAGAGATGAATTTGTCCGTGTAGGGAGATTAAGAGATGAATTCATCTGTGGTGTAACTGTTCTCCCTCCTTACACACAGCTACACCATGGACGAATTCATCTCTTAATCTCCCCACACGGACAAATTTATCTCTTACTGTTCTCTCAGGTTAAAAACACAACATCTTCAAGTTCAGTTCAAGTTCAGTACGGTTAAACACCCCAGGTGGGGAAAATAAACCGGATTTCGATTGTGTGTGCTTTTTTTTCAAGTTCAAGTACCTTATTCTATTCCTTCATTTTCTCATTGTGATAAGTTCATCTCAACTTGGTGTGACGATCTGAACTGGTAGCACTAGCAGTTATTTTTGCAGCCTGTTTTCATTCGGGTTCTTCGGTGAATCTTCGCTTCTTCGTGCTGTACTGTAATATTCCTTATGCATGTCGTGGATGGCTTGGCCTCAGTGGCCAAATCACCCCAGCACTTTTCCCATTTTTAAATCCACACACTTTATTCAGGAACTTATTCTTGATTTGATCATGATGTTTCCTTCATGTTATTGTTATTTTATTGAAGATATTTTTCATGTAAAGTAAGATGACAATGACTGAGTTCGTGCATTGGCCCGATGCATGCCACAGTAATGCATGGACATTGTGTTTACAATCAAACCGGGAAGTAACTGTGTGTCCCTTCACTGACGTCATCAACGAAAGCGCCCAATTTGAACGATTTCGTTCTGTAATTTAGGGGGTGCCAATATCCAATCTTTGCATGGAGATTATGTCTAGCCTGGTTTACGTTTGGCAAATAAAAATATTCTTTTCTGCTTCCTAACATTATAAGCTTTCCAACGATATATAATTCTTTTTCCAATGTGTATCACCTTTAACATTCATTTGACTAATTATTGACTAAGATTGAACCATGTCTATTTGATACAAAAGGTCTATGAATCAAAAATAGGACTTATTTTACCCAACCTGTAGGCCTATGTAATTCATTACTTCATAAATAATGATGAATTCATAGCCTTAGGCTATCTATAGGCCTGGAGTTTGAGAGAGCTCTAAACAGTAGGTGTGTTTAGACGGTAGCCTACTTTTGAAAGTAACTTACTTTAGACCCAGTAATGAAATTACACTACTTGTGAGTGTGTGTCTACTTATTGTACGCCAACTCACAAGTAAGAGTGTCTTTCACTGGTAAATTATGCACAATTTGGTTGAGAGATGGAGAGAGTACCTCAACGAGGCGAAATCCCGCACCAGAGGTCATAGCCCAAGATTCTGGATTGGTCACTGCAACTCCAACCAATTTGCTTCCTCTTTCTTCCCAAGATCCAGCCGGGATTGGAATCTTCTGAGGACAGATCCTGCTGAATACCCATCCCTTGATGCCTCAGACAGGCATTAAGGGGGGATGCCAAGTAACCAGCAGTCATCTATAGTATTTTTAAAGCACTTCATCCCTGTAAATATTTTGCACTGAACTTAGCTGTCTGCAAAATCTTGGATGCGGAGAGCACAACACACTGCAGTGTGCTTATCTTCTTTTTGAAATCTGCACTTACACAGGAAGAAGAAGAATTGCAATAGAGTTGGATCATCCAGTCCCATTATTATGGTCAACATAAGGTCATTTGTTTTTTTGGGGGGAGGGCAAAATCAACTAATTTCAACAAAATTGCTGGATTAAGTGGAAATGATTGTAATTTGAGGTTTTTTGCCTTAAGGGCGTACTACACCCATATATTGGTTTGATTGGTCTAAATAAATATTTTTTCATTTATACCTAGGCGATATATGCACGGATCATGTGAAATAAAAAAAAAAATATGAAAAAAAGAAGAAATAAAGTGCTTTTAAACAATTGTAGTATAGTCATTTTAGCCCTATATATATTTTGTTTACTGTATCCTAGTTACTCAGATGCGTGTTTCATAACAAACCATGATTTATTCTATTCAACATGTTCAAGTAGGGTACATGAATAGAATACATTAAATCCTTTGTTATACTCTCTATAGAAAATCTAGTGGTGCATGCAAAATATATAAACACTTACACAATGGATCTATAGTCATTAGTCAATAATACTATAATGTGTTGTTAGGAGAAGAAAAGGCTATTAGGTCACCATATGTCAGGTTATAGGTCAATTGGTTCAGGTCAAATTTAAGCATCAATTTTGAATACACATGTGAGAGTTTGTGATATCATAATGAGGAATAATGTTGATATTCTGTCTTTAACTGGATATATATCGAGAAGTGCAAGGCACAGTGTCATCGACCCTATATCTTCATGGCAGGAATCGCCATGGTAGGTTAAATCCACAGCCACGATTAGCCATTTGGTTCAAACCTTTAAAGCTCTTTAGAATTAATAATTAGCCGAGGGACATAACTAAGGCTACTCACAATAGCTGGGTAATTGATCTTGGTTGTGCGTGAATAAGCTTGTATACCCCATTGAAGTCAATGGTCATCGACTTTTATACTGCCTACAGTGAGTGCAGCTGTACTACACGCTGTAGTCAATACAGGGTATTACACTATTTACAGGACCAACGCAATATAAAATGGGCAGATTTTGAGTTCAAAGCGCACGGCCAATTTTCAAAGCGCATTCTAGCGACTATCATATCTGTTCAACACATATTTTCGAGTGTATGAGACCACATCTGGTTTCTTGAGAAAAATTCATTTCGGGAGAAATTCATCAATTTCTAACCCAGTATTCAAGATTTTCGTCTGATATCAAAATCGTGCATAGCAATTCACGTGTATCGATCCGTGTATTCATTTTAGTGTCCCTGCTCCACTAAATAATTATTAGCCAGGCGGTGTCGGTGTGCAAGGTGGATATACTAATATACCTTGGGATGTAAATGGTGAGTACAATTTAGAATGCCTAGTTGAGATAGATTTCACAAATAAATATAAAATAGTTACCAAAATCACAAAAGCTAAGGTTACGGAAAACTACCCAATATGGTGGTATAGGTGACAAGAAATACAATTTTTTTCAACATTGCTGTAGTATGGTTGTGGTAACCTGTTACCTGTAAGCTTAATTAAGTTTCAGTGAAATAATGTCGCAAGTTAAAAATACAAAATATAGCTCAACATTGAAAATAGAAGCATTTTAACCAGTTCCTTTTTTGATAGTTGTGGAGCACCAAGTTCATGAAGTCATAAAAGAAATCAGGAACCACTTATTCCCATTTTACATATCAACATTATTTCCCTAATGTGTTAGCAACACATATCCAAAATTTTAACGAAAACCGTTGATAGTAAGCTTTCCAAAATGAAGTGAATTTAAATCATCAGTGATGTACCACCTTTTGGCTTCTACTTTTAAAAGCATGTAAGCTACGTTGATACCGATGCCACCAATAAAAGCGAGAAGATTTGGCCCTTCATTTTGCATACCACTTTGTCCAATTTTTTTTGTAATTTCTTCACAAAATGCAAAAAATGCAAAAAAAAATCAATGGGTGTAGTACCCCTTAAAAGGAAGGTGGCAAGAAAAATATTTGCCCCATCCCATAGTGCCGCCACTCTGCGAGTCTTGCTCACACGGGTCATATACTTTTGAAAGTAGCTTATTACTTGACTTGTAGGTATCTTATGTGTAAAAATTATCATAAGTAACTAGCAAGTAACGACTTGTGAGTGCGTCTACATGGGCACCTCAAGTAGTTACTGTTGACTTTACTTACGATTGTGTGAACAAGACTAGTGTTGTCATACATAAACAGCTCATAAATGATTTATGGATATGGGGGTTTATTCCTTCCTTTCTTTCTATCTACATTTATCTGTTTTGTCTTCATGATACTTTGTGTTGAATGTTGTTGTGTGTGTTGTATGAAATGACATACACTTCATCCTCCACAATAATCTTTTAAAACATAAACAAGTCAAGGCCATATATTAACGACTTGGCATTTTTTCAACAAACCTGATGAATTTATTCAATTAATGCCATACTTCTGTTTCATACAAATGATACACCTTTCACTCTTTCTATAATCTTTTCTTGCTATAATTTTTTTCATTTCGCAATCCAGTTAGCAAGGATAGGTGAGTCAAACTAGTTGGCTTGGTAGGATGTTTAACATCAGGTTTTGTCTAGGACAATGGGTTTTGTCCTTAGTATAGGGTAGAGCGCCGAATCCCAGGGGCGATTACCGACTGTAATATCACTCTGGGGTACAGGATACAGATCCCCAGTTTGATGGTGAAGGCGAACGCCACATGGGCACCTTCTTCTTATGTGCCATCCCCTGTACACCGTGTTCAGTTATACTGTCTACAGGAGCAGGCAGTGTGGATGCTAATTGGTATTGTGTCTATCTCTTTCATCTTTCTTTCTTTCTTTCTTTCTTTCTCCCAATCATAGAGTATAAGTAGGTTGTTTTTAACATCTTGGGATGCAAATAACATCTTGCCACCACTGAGCCCAGGCGGTGGTAAACAATCCCGCCAACTCAGGCAGCTTGAGTGGGGTAGTGGGACCCTGATGAAGGAAATGTCAGCTAGAGCCAAATGAGCTTTTCTTGGGGAATAGCCAATGGCATCCACAACTGTATCTGGGCAGCAGCAGATTTCAGTAGGAGATACTAGGCAGAAGATGAAGTCAATGACTGGTCTTACTGGCAGGTTTTTCTAGAGATTGGAGAGCTACTAGCTGGAGTCTAGGGAATGGTCTCCTTTCTACTGCGCAATGGTGGAAGGCAACGGCAAACCACCACCGACTAATTGCCAAGTAAACCTATGATGATGAGTACAACTAACGTAAAGAGAGATATGACACTGGATAGTGAGACCCCCAGGCCTGAAGGTGTCTCAAAAGCTACAGGGGAAGAGAGAACAGATGGCATCTGCCTGGGCATCAATGACGCTGTCACGTTAAAGCCGCAAGGAGGCGTGAAAGCTGATAATCCCAAGGAGAATGCCAGACGTAACCTCTGGAAATCAACATTGAAGATTGCGACTTGGAATGTCAGGACGATGAATCTGGGAAAGCTAGACATTCTAACAAATGAATTAGAGAGAAATGATGTGCACCTAACAGGAATTTCAGAGATGAGATGGACAGGAAAAGGACATTTCACCACACTAAGTAAACACGTTGTTTACTATTCTGGTACAGAAAGTAAAAGAGAGCATGGAGTTGCTTTTGTAGTCAATGAAGAAGTCGCCAAATGTGTTCTAGGTTATAACCCGGTAAGTGAAAGAATCATTACCATTCGTATCCAAGGCAAACCAATGAATATGTCAGTAATCCAGGCATACGCACCCACCTCTGCATCAAGTGATGAAGAAATCCAACAATTCTATGACCAGCTACAACAGGCCATAGACAGCATTCACAAGAGAGACATTCTTGTCGTCACAGGTGACTTCAATGCTAAAGTTGGAGCAAGGAGTACCAATAAATATGTGATGGGCAGTAATGGCTTAGGAGAACAAAATGAGAGGGGAGAGATGCTTGTTGACTTTTGCCAAGAGAACAAATTTGCAATCATCAACACCTACTTCAAACAACACCCAAGACGACTATATACCTGGTCATCACCAGATCAAAGCACTAGAAATCAGATTGATTACATCTTGGTACAAAGAAGATGGAAATCTAGTTTCATATCTCGAAGACCCTCCCAGGAGCGGACTGTGGATCTGATCACCAACTTCTGATATCTACCATGAAAATGAAACTAAGGAGGATCAAGCGACAGCGAAAACCAGCCAGATTTGATGTAAGCAAGATCAAAGACCAATACAGAGTGGAAGTTAAGAACCAGTTCCAGAGTCTAATGGAGACTGACTCCGAGAATCTACTCCAGAAGAACTGTGGCAAAACATCAAGAAAGCAGTGACAGAAACAGCTCAAGGGACTCTTCCCAGATGTAAGAGCAAGAAAAACCCTGGCTCACAGAAGAGGTCTTCAAATTGGCTGATCAAAGAAGAAAGGTTAAAGCAAATGGTTTGAAGAACAAAGATCAACGTGGAGAGTATCGTGAGTTGAACAGGAAAATCCAGCAACAAATCAGAAGAGATAAAACTTCTTTCATCACCAAGAAATGTGCTGAAGTGGAAAAGGATAGTGTATCAGGCAACACCAAAGATATGTATAAAAATATCAAAGCACTGACTTCCAAACCTGTTCCAAGACTCAACGTACTGAAGGATGAAAATGGAACCATCCTAACGGAGGTTGAAGAAATTAAATCAAGATGGAAACAATACTGTGAAAAATTATATGCATCTCAAGAAGACAATGCAGAGGAGGAAGATGGGGTTGAAAGCGAAGACACTGACAGTGAACCAGAGATCCTGTTGAGTGAGGTTAACCAAGCAATGAAGAGGCTCAAGAATGGTAAATCACCAGGAATTGACAACATCCAGGCAGAACTGTTGAAAGAGAGTGAAGGGAAGGTGTTGCAATAATTCACAGACTATGTAACAAGATTTGGCACAGTAAAGAATGGCCAGAGGACTGGAAAAAGGCTGTATTCCTACCTTTACCAAAGAAGGGAGACACAAGGGAATGTGCTAACAACCGCACCATCGCCTTAATTTCACATGCTAGTAAAGTCCTCCTCCATATCATTGCTGAGAGAATTAGAAATCATCTTGAGAATGAATTACCACCAGAGCAGGCTGGCTTTAGCAGGGAAGAGGGACAAGAAACCAAATTGGCAATTTGAGGAATTTAATGGAGAAAAATAGGGAATTCCAGCAACCATTATACCTTTGCTTCATTGACTACTCAAAGGCATTTGATTGTGTGCGTGCATAGGCAGCTGTGGAGAATAATGAAAGAAATGGGGTTCTCCGAGCATGTGACTGATCTGATTTGCTCATTATATCACAACCAAGAAGCCACCGTTAGAACAGAGAGTGGAGACAGTGAGTGGTTCACTATTGGCCAAGGCGTTAGTCAAGGATGCATTCTGTCACCGTACCTTTTCAACATATATGCAGAGGACATCATGAGGAGAGCATTTGTTGGTGTTACAGGTCAGGTGTCAGTCGGAGGACGAAAGATTAACAACCTCAGATACGCTGGACACCACCCTTATTGCAAAGTCATCAGATGAGCTTCAGGACCTTATAGACAGAGTAAAAGCAAGTAGTGAGGAATTTGGGCTGCATCTCAATGTCAAGAAAACAAAGATAATGATCTGTGGAGGAGATACAAATCAGCAAGTGAAGGTGAATGGAGATGATGTGGAACAAGTTGACACTTTCAACTTTCTGGGTTCACTTATAGACAATGCAGGGGGCAGTTCACAGGAAATCAGAAGACGCCTAGCCATGGCAAGATCATCGGCAATTGCGTTGACAGATATATGGAAAGACAGAGGTATTTCTAAAGCTACCAAGATTCATATTATGGATGCTCTGGTTTTCCGATTGCCTTGTATGGCTGTGAAACGTGGGTGGTTGGAATGACAGATAAGAAAAAGATCATGGCGTTTGAAATGTGGTGCTGGCGGAAGATGCTGAGAATATCGTGGAAAGAACATAAGACCAACGAATTTGTAAGAAACCAAATTGGAGACCATGCTTCCGTGTCCCAAAAAATAGATCGCTTTAAACTGGCGTATTTTGGCCACATTTCTAGAAGAGATGGTGACAGCATTGAGAAGATAATTATGCAAGGTCACATAGAAGGCAGTCGTAGAAGAGGTAGACAGAAGCTTAGATGGACTGATGGAATTAAACAATTAACAGGCCTTTCTCTCGTCGCAGCCCACCGTCTGGCTCAAGACAGAAGCTGCTGGAATACCATCATCAACAGGGTCACAAAGGGTCAGTCATGACCCATAGGACCACGACGACGACGACTTATAAGGCCAAAAAAGATTGTTTACTTGTCCTCCACCGACCGACCCTAATCTGGAAAATCTGGAAAAAATTTCTTTTTTGTTTTACTGTACAAATGAATACCGACCTTAATTTTCAAAATTCCCCCAAATTTATTTTTTTTTCAACATTTTTGACATCCTGAAAAGTTTTTGTTACAGTTTTTAAAAACATTAATGAAGTAGTATATAGTAGAGAAATATCCCAATTCACAACTATTTGGGCTATTAAGCTAATCAGAACATGGAGGTAGTAGAGACCATACAGTCATGTTTTGGCTATGATCTTTAAAAATATATTTAAAAAAAAATCTTGACTGACCGACCAATTCTGAAAAACTTGTGGAGGACAAGCAAACAATCTTTATTTTTTGGTCCAATTACAAATTTAAGACTGTTTATTATGCTAGTGAGCACCACTGAGTGGTATTTATTGATGTGGAAATTAACCAAACATTTTCTAATAAAAGTTATATTTCTTTTGTGGAAATCTACTCCTACCTTTTATATTTCACTCTCGCCCTTTTTGCCACCTTTTTTAATGAAAAAAGTGAGACCCCACTCCTTTCCGATTTTCAGAATTTCCAAGGGTACCAGGCTTGGGCAATCAAACAATTTATTATCTTTTTTAGTCGAATACTTGAATATTTAAAATATCGTTATCAAAGTATCGACATTTTGACTTAATAAAAAATGATTGTTTTTCTTAGTAAAGAGACGTTTTCAGCAATATTTTCAACTGATAGGAGTAGTTACATCTTTATAGAGATCATTTTATCTGAAACTATGTTGTAGAAACGTATACAACCAGAATAATAAGCAAAATACTTTCTCCATATAAAATGCACCACAATGTTTAAGGGTATACGAGGTCTTGTTGGTCGAAGCAGCCAAAAAAAAAAAAATTGATTTTCATTATCCGAATCAATATATTATTGAAAAATAACACTTTGATGTTTTGCAAAAGTTCATTCTACAAATCATATACTCGCTTAATTTATTGTTGTTAATGAGTTATATACATTTTACAAAAGTGTTGTTGGTTCAGCCCTTTTTACAACATAACTCAAGAACCACAGGACCTACGAAAGTATATCTGTGATATTTGAATTCTGCTACACGCTCGCTATGAATTGAGCAATGCAATTTTGCTAAAGCTCACTACCATTCGCAAGATGCTGTGAACTACTTTTTTTCTGCTGCTTCGACCAACAATACATCGTATACCCTTAATAGTGGGATTCTATGCAACCTCCTAATGATGCTCAACCTATAGAGTGACATGATGTTCAATACATCGAAAATAATTGATTAAAAAAAAATAAAATCAAAATTGATTGTTTTTAACAATCGCCTGAGCCTGAGGGGCACTCTTTCTAAAGCATGGGCTGCACGCTATGACGAAGCTTACCTGTGGAGTTGGCAGCCAATATTTAAGACATGGTTCACTGATTTCTTAGTGACTGATTTGAAAGCAACTGACTTTCTGAGACCAATGATCCCTTATTATCAGGCTTAAAAGCAATTTAGTGGAAACATGTCATTTATCAAATTGTCAAGTTATTTTGTTGGCAATATTTTGTTTGTCCAGTATCTCAACAAGTACTGGTAACTATAACTAATCATCTATTTGGCTATTACATCTACACACCCCCAGTCAAAGATGACACTGATATCTCAATTTCAATATGGTCAATACAGGTGGCATGTTTCTTTGCATGTTTTATGTTAAATTTCAGCAGACAAGCCTGGAAATAAGCAGACTGGAACCAGGAGCAATATGTTTTTGAACATTGCTCCTGGTCCACTGGGATTTTACAAGTACCAGGAGCAATATTTGAAGAAACAGGAACAATTTTCAAAGAGTAAATCCTTTTCTGCATATACAATATAGCATTCCAGCACTACTGCATGAAAAACTGGAACCAGGAGCAATTTTCTAAAATAAATTGCTCCTGGTTCATGTGAATTTTATAAGTTAACCAGGAGCAATTGGAGGCTTTACGAGGGCAAATTTGGGGATCCATGTGGATTTACACAATTTGGCCCTAGAAGGCAATAAACATATTTGCAAACATATTTTGAAAATATTCTGATTTTTTTTTCACCAATTTCAATTTTAGGTCAAAATCAATCAATTTTGATCCAAAAATGGCTGATTTTACATGATTTTAGCAAAAAGAAAAAAAAACTAACCCAAAATGCAAAATCTGGGTTGGTCTGGCTTTTAAACCAGGGTTGGGTTTTTTGTCGCCTAATCAGGAAATTGTTTTGGAATATTCAAACTTGTCCACATTATTTCCCACTGTTTTTTGCCTTGGATAAAAATTATTATTATTACATACATACATACATACATACACAATTCTTTTATAAAGCGCCGTTACATCTAGACCACAGCGCATAAACAAATTCAAAGCATAAATACAATATAACAAAACAAAGTGAGCAATACTAACAGTCAACTTTTTGGGAAGAGATGTGATTTCAATAATTTCTTAAAGACTGGTAATGAGTTTGCAGTACGAATGGTGATGGGTAAATTGTTCCACAGTCCAGGAGCAGCCAGAGAAAAAGCTTTATTTGCGGCAGAATGAAGAGATTTGGCATTGAATTTATGTATAGTAAGCCGTGTTGTATCTGAAGCAGAGCGAAGTCCAGTACGCGATTGATGGTAGGGTGTGAAACAAGAAGCTAAATAACCTGGAGCATGTCCATTCAAGCATTTAAACACATACAGAAGTACTTTGAAATTAATGCGCTCTTTCACAGGAGCCAGTGGAGTTGTTTTAAAAACGGAGTTGCGTGATCGAATTTTGATGCAGAAAAAATTAGTTTTGCACCCCAATTTTGAAGGCGCTGAAGTCTGTCGATATGGGTTGTGTTTGCTCCCAGCAAAAGAGCATTTCCGTCATCCAGTCTGGATAGAATAAGTGATCTTACAATACTACTGCAGGTGTCAAAATCCAAGAAACGTCTGATGCGAGTGATGTTACGCAAATGGTATGAAACAGAACTGGAAAGAGATGCTATTTATGGAGCCATAGACATTACATCATCAAAGATGATGCCCAGATTTCGCACAGTTCCTGATGGTTTGATGATGTCATTTCCAACTTGCAACTGAATGTCCGGTAAAGAACGTTTAAAATGAGGCGAGGTGGCAACAAAAAATTCAGTCTTATCACTGTTCAGCTTCAGGATATTTTCAGTCATCCAGAGTTGTATTTCATCAATGCAGTTTTGAAGTGCAGAAAGAGTCAACTGAATAGATGCTAAATCTGAAGGTATGAAAGAACTATATATTTGAATATCGTCTCATGTGAGACATGATAGCACAAATTGTTCTTATTGATGATCCTTCCAATAGGTATGGTATAAATTGTGAAACATTTTGGTCCAACGATCGACCCTGTGGAAGTCCATAGCGCATATCATGAGGAACAGAGTGAACATTGTCAACCAAAACACAAGTTGTTCTGTTGCTGAAATACGATTTAAACCAGTCAAGCGCAGTTCCTGTTATGCCAATCTCACACTCTAATCTGTTGAAGAGGATATTGTAGTTCACAGTATCAAAGGCAGCACTTAGATCTAAAAGCACAAGGAACACGCCTTTCTGGTCATGAATCATGCCCATGATGTCATCTTTGACTTTCAGTAATGCGGTTTCGGTGCTCCGTGCAGAACAGTAGGCAGATTGAAACTCCTCGCCTAAATTATATTCAATCATATGATCAGTTACAATATTGATGACATGTTTTTCAATCAGTTTGGACATAAACTTGATATTAGCGACAGGGCGGTAATTCTTTAGCTCTTCGGGATTGAGCGACTGTTTTTTGATGAGAGGATTGATAATAAATAGCATGTTTAAAAGTGTCCGGAAAAACTCCTGTTGAAAGAGACATGTTTATGATGTGGGTTATGACAGGTACATAAATAGACACATTTTCCTTAAGAAACCATGTAGGCACTGGATCTAATACACAACCTTTTGTTGCAGTGCCATTAACAAGCTTTATAACATCTTCTTCAGACACTTATTATGAAAAGATTATTTGAATTTGGTTGGAATTCCAGAATCTTCTGTAAGGGGTGGTGGTTTTTAAGTGGAAGAGCACATTCAATGCTGGGTGCAGTTTCTATAATGCTGGTGCTACTCACTGACCAGAGAAGATATCAAACTCTTCCCAGAATCCTTTGCAACATGATGCATCACCTCATTACATCAAATGACACTCCTATTACTTTGTGCAAGTTTCCGTTGTTTTCATGTTGAGACTGGCTAAACATGGTGTCGATAGTCAAGAAATAAAACTTATTTTGCAAGATTTGGATGTGCTCTGTTTATTGATGTACTTTTTGTCACTATCGACCCATGTAAAAGATAGTCAATCAGCACAGAAAATTGAAATGGAAGAAATGCATTGTGGGAAGTGCAAGGCATCTTCTCTGCTTACTGACAATCAAACTCATCAGACCCAATATGAAAAATTGATCTGCACTTTACTCTCTTCACGCGGGTGTTGACTGCAGACGGAAAATTAAATTTTTTTAAATTGAAAATTGAAAATTTTCATGACTATATTTAGAATCAGCATGAAAAATGCATTAAGATGAGTACAAACAAGTACATTATTGGTTCAGTGGCTCTTAAGATAACTCTTGATATTTTGAGAAAATATTTTGGCCCATTTCTTCTCAAATTGCAAAAATGTTAAAATTTGACTTTCATTTGCAGTTAATTAAAGGATTAGGATATGTTTCATTTGGCAAAGCAGGATAATATATTTTTGATTAATCCAACAAAATGTATGCTGTATTTTTCTGAAGTGAGCTAGGTTGCTCATTATACCGTACTATGATCAGCTTGTAATAGGCGAGAATTATTTGATTTTTGTTACTGCACGAGTGAATAAAGTCATAACTTACGCCCGCATAAATTCACAAAAGCGTGCATCAGTCACGCAATACGGAAAGCGCAGTTCGCATAGGTGCTGTCCCCAACCTGGTGTACATCATTCTATATCAATTTACAATGTTTTGAATCCCGCCTATTACGAGCTGTTCAGAATATAGGATTGCACGACATCAGCTTTTTTAGTAATCGGCTAGTCGGCACTAAATAGTCGTGACTAATCGACTATTGACGACTATTTGGAGGTCAAAATTTGAGTAAAATCTTTTCGGCCTATTTATTGATTTGCTCATCCTGAGGACCGTAAAAATCATCAAAATTCAGATTTTGGCACCTTTGATAGTGTCATAGGTGTTCTAATAGCCTGCTAGTGGTTAGCTGAAAGCTATGTATGAAAGGCAAAATAAGACATTTTACATGAATCTGTAATTTCTCTACTTAAGTAAGTTTAGAAATTAGCTACATGTATTTGAATGGGGCTTCATCTTAGTCAGAACTGCTGATTTTTTTTTTGCTAAATTTTTCATTTCAACACTTTTGACAATTTTAATTTTTTTTACACTTTCACTGTGATCACAGAATAAGCCTTTAATTAACTTCATACATAAACTGTACAAAACATGTGAGGTATCATGTTTGAGTATTGACTGACACAGGCAATGCATTATACAAAGATACTTTTCCTGTACTAATAATATTTACTCAATATGAACAGTGAATGTGAGTATGCAAAAGTCTGGCAGTCTTCTTTGTCATCTGTAATCAAGCTTCCATTTTCAGCAACATTTACGGTATATGGAAGTCCAACGATCAGGTTCATGTAAAATTAACCAAACTTTATATGTATCAGCTTGTATTATAGTTATCTTGTTTGTGTATCTTGAGGACATAGTCATCATTATACAAATATTGACTGCTATGAGGGGCATGATTAAAATTATAGGCCTAAGGTCATAGCATGGTTTTGAGATCACCGCGGACCTGTAATTTTAACCATGACCCAAATAAAGCAGTCAATATTCATATACCGAATAATATCTTATATTTTCAGATTCGGCCATTATCATAATGTTTCCTCTTGTATTTACTCCTGTTTACTTTCCATGTTTTTGTACCAGTACCAATGCAATGTTGTTGGTTAAGAAAATTGCAACCCAACCAAATTTGCCCCGGAAGTAATATCCATCTCTTACACGTACTGATTATCAACACCCAATACGCTTGATAAATGGATGTACGTGGATGTTGCGATTGTGTAGAGTTTGATCCGGATGCACAGCGGTCAAGGGAGTTAGTTTCCATGACCGGGCATAGTTCATTTTGATGAAATTCTCTCAAATACAGGGCATAGTTAAAACAACGCCCCCACTTTTCACCAATTAGATGAGGTATATAAAAGTTGACTAGGACACAATAGATAGTTGTCATAAGTCGACTATTACCAGTCTGAAGTCGCGACTATCACCAGTCTGAAGTCGCGACTATCACCAGTCTGAAGTCGCGACTATCATCAGTAGTAGCTACTACAACTATTGGCGACTTAGTTTGCAACCTTACTTAACTGCATGCTTGTACTTATATATAGTTCAATATGTTTTTTCACCTGCCAGTGTAACAAGTCATCTATCGACAGAATACCATCACCGTACCCCAAGGAGGGAGTTAAACTACGCCCTCATGTGGGCAACGACAATGTACATGAACCATGGCACAGTTCCCCGATACCATCCGTAAATTTTGAACCTTTCACAAATACCTTTAATTATCTATAATTACCACATTATCTATAATGGGTTATTCCAGTTGAAATCGACTATACACCCCATGGAAGACATGGCCTTAGTCTCCCACACAGGGAGTGTGGATTTCAAACCTGAATGGGTAACTCAATTTGAAATTAACACCCCTATGTAGGAGATTAAGGTCATGTCTCATCTAGGAGATGTCATGTGTAGGAGATTAAAGTCATGTCATGTCTAGGAGATAAAGGTCATGTATAGATTTCAACTAGAATAGCCTGTAATTGAAGACCAAATTGAAAAGACTAGTTTGTGTCTGATGTCAGGGTAAAGGCGCAACGTGATTGGTTGCTGACCTGCGCAGTACGGCATTTTTGGTCTAGTTGACAGGACGTTATACGCAAACTAGTCTTTTTAATTCGGTCTTGAATTATAATCTATCATCAAGGGGGATATTGTTGGCACACTAAGACTGTAGTAGTGGCCCTCATGAATATGCAAGAATTCACAGCATACAAAGCACAGGAACTTTGACTAATTGGTGAATCATGCATGAGAATTTTCAGGCTTTTGCTTGAATTCGGGCATTTTGTTGTCCAAATTTACGCATTTTTATTTATTTTTTCCAGTATATTTTAGGCCGAAGTCACACGCTTTTTCAGTCAGTTTTCAAAAAGCCATTCTCATGCCTGGTGAATAGCCCGGGGGGGCACTCAAGTTGGATTTTGGTAGGGGTGTGCCGCTGAGAATTTGAAAGTGGACCCATAAATATACCAAATTTTCAAGAAGTTTGGACCCATTGATATACCAAAATTCTAAATTTTTGGCCAAATTTAACCCATATTGTCTTAGTTTTTACAAATTTTCCCAAATGTTTTTGGAAAATTTCGAAATTTTGGCTAGATTGAGGCAAAATTGGGCTATTTTTCGAGAAAATTGAAAAAAGGACCCATTCATATACCAAATTTGGCTTAGAAAAAAATGGTCATTGTTATACCAAAAGACCAAAAATGTACTAAGTACCCTCCCTGGGGTGAATAGTCTGTATTAGTTAATGGTTCTACCATTTTACATCAAAATTACCCAATTTTATACAGGTCATTGGGCATGATTACTAAGTAAAAATAACCCAAATACCCAACACTCAAAATCCCCCATCCGGGGCATCGCAGAGCAATGACCCTTTACTGATGCAGACTGAGTGTACTTGTAGTTTCCTATGATTTTGGTGACTAGTTGATTTATTGCTGCCCATCCCACACTAATGGATGAATCAATTGATCATTTGGGCTTGGTTTTTTTTTCACAAAAACATGGCCAGACATGACAGGTTGAAATTGTAGATTTCTGCCGACATGGGCTATTCTATTTGAAATCCACACTACCTCTGTGGAAGATTTTGTTAATATCTTCCATGGGGGAGTATGAATTTCGAATGGAATTAGCACATTAACCAGCTCTATTTTTTTATCGTATCCCGAAACGTAATGATAAGTATATAAAAGTATACATTTTTTAGAAAGAAATGATGCAAGGAACCCAACTAGCATAACATATACCTGCGAAAAGGAGCAGTTTTTGAGAAAGTAACAACATTTGATACTTAACTGCCGCAAGGAAGGCATACAGATTATAGCTTTAAAAGCATGGGATTTGATACTGCACCCAGTAAAATTTACGGAACTGGAGGTGAACAAAAGTTTAGTGTAAAGGGGGTTATTGATTCATCCATTGTATTGGTTGGCCATTTAGGAATTCATGTCAAGGGCAGATGCACACTACAAATTGACAGGGACACTGGATAAACCAGAATCGGGTGAATAACTTGGTCCCTTAGGGGCTGTGCAAAATATTTTAAGCATGTCAAAGAGGGGGGTGAATTTTGGCAAGTCAAAATGGGGCAGGGAAGAGATTTTTGACAGACATTCATGAGATACCTTTTAAATAAAATGATACAAAAAGGCTTAGGACAACAGTACAAACATGCTCTAATCTAATATCTAAAATTTCTTGCTACGCTTGCATTATATATATGCAAATTGGGCTCCCAAACAACATTTGGCATGTGTGAAGGGGAGGGGGGGGGGATTTTGGCAGGCTGAGACAATTGGACCTAAATCGTATATCATGGCTTTATTAACTGAGCAAAGCAGACATCGACTGCTCAGTGCCAGAAGTGGGTAAGTGCAATAGCTGCCATGTGTAATTGCCGTGTGTGGATGAGTACAATATACTGTGTGTAAATTGCCAAATGTTCACAGGGCAGCTATTGCACTTCCCCACTTCTGGCACTGAGCAGTCAACATGGAGAGTTCAGTTGCAAAAATCTGTATCCAGTTCTTTATTTGACTAAGTGTGTTGACCATTTTCACTTGATGATAGTAATTGTGTGTTGCTGGTAGTAGTTGTGGGAACCCTTATATTTTGTTAAACCCATTTTGTATTATTTGGGTGAACCAGGGTAACTTATATATTTATATATTGCACAACCTCATGAATATGTTGCACAGATTTGTGGATTGGTTACTCTTTCGATTAGTAAACAAGATTTGTATATTTGTTAATATAAAAATTTCATATGAATGAACACAGCTTCTAACAGCTGTACAAGATCCGCCTGCAATCGTATTTCAAAATACAAAATGGGGGCGGACGGAAATACTGATTAAACCAGATTAAACCAATCAAAAAATACCAGAATTTGAGAAAATTGGGCTATTCCATTTAAAATCCACACTAACCCTGTGGAAGATTTTGAAAATATCTTCCACAGGGGGGAGTATGTTATTTAAAGGTAATTGGTCAGTATTCTGAAACCCATACTCCCTCTGTATTATATATAGCTTTACTTAACTGGAGCAAGTGTTTCAAATGGAAGTTACCCAACATGCAAGTTCGTCAAGCAGTGTATGGGGACGTTCATCAAGCCATCATGTTCATTCAATGGAATTTTTACTGTTTGCAACTTTCATGTAATTATAGTAATGCTTTCATTTTTGTGTAACAACTGTATGTTGGAACCTTACTTTTTATTTGTTTGTCTCATTATTTCATATTTTGGTGAACCAGGGTTACTCATTTATGTATTGCACAATTTTATAAATATTTTGCACCAATTTGCCTATTTAATATGGGAATGCACAGGGTTATATTATTGTTTGTATTCAAGATGTATATTATAATTAGGTTTTCTGCATAATGTTGCATTCATGCTGCTTGCTACGGATCGTCACAAAAAATGCTGCATGATTCTTGCAAAGCTATACCCATAGACCTCAATGCTAACACCCAGGAGCTTGCGGGTGCAACCTCCAAAGGGCGCTACCCATCAGTGGCATAGCCAAGGGGGGCAAAGGGGGGCAGCTTCCCCCTGTGAGAACTCTTTCCCCCCTGTGGGATGCTTGCCACCCCGATATGTAAGAGTTTTAGCCCTTTCTTGTACTTTTTGCGCCTTAAAAGTTGGCTTCCCTCCCTTGCCACCCTCTGAAAAAGTGCTGGCTACGCCACTGATAATAATCTTCTATTTTAGTTCCTCAATGTTGGCATCAAACTGTTACTTTAAAGATGTGATAATTTTGACCATTCTCTTAAAACATTGCTCTGAAAATATTTTTGATTTTCAAATTTTATTCATTTTTTCATTTAGTATCAAGAGGTCAATGGCCAGACCCTTTTTTTTTTTTTTTGAAAGAACAATCACAGGTATCAAATTGATAGTACCTTGTTTTTTTTGTTTTTTTTAACAAAGATCACGTTAAAAATATAACAACTTCACTAGTTGAAATTCTTACACTCCATTTGGAAGACATGACCTTAATCTGCAACAAATGGAGTGTGAATTTCTAATGGGGTCACCAAAATGAGTGACTCCATTTGAAATCTGTGCCCCCCTGTGTGGGAGATTAAGGTTATGTCTTCCACAGGGGGTGTACGGATTTCATCTGGAATAGTCCATGTTCCCTTAATTTTTGTAACTCTCTGACAAACTTAAATACTTTTGTTTTTCTATTCTTATTAATTTGTTTTTGTTTTGTTATCACAGAGAAAAAAATCTCGTGACCGGACATCATATCCAAAAGAAGGCATCAAACAGCGCCACCGAAAATCTCATGAGGAGGAGGACTTGCCTGACGGGCGCCCTCATTTGGCCAGGAAGATGAATGGACAGGCGATAAATGCATTACCTAACTATCCTAATGTAGATACAGTGAGTAGTGTGAGTATGTGTATGTTTAAAGGAGATTCAGACATTCTTTACAAAATGTTAAATTGCTTTGTGACTTCTCTCTAGTCCGAAGGGTCGCTAGTCTGAAGGTTCTCTAGTCCGAAGGGTCACTAGTCCGAAAATGTAATAAAGTTCGCTAATCCAAAGGTTCTCCAGTCCAAATATAGAATAAGGGTTATGGTTAAAGTTATGGTTATGGTTTAGGGTAAGGGTTAGGGTTAGGGTTAGCGAGCCTTATTGTATTATCGGACTAGAGAACCTTATTTATTATTCAAACTAGCAAACCCTCGGCCTAGAGAACCCAATATTCGATGAGCGATTTGTGATAGTATTTGGTGCACCTTAATTTGCGCCCTGCTGATAATTAAAATGGACTATTCCAGGTGAAATCCATACACCCCTATGGAAGACATGATCTTAATATTCCACACATGGAGTGTAGATTTCAACATTTCAACAGAGTTGCCCATTCAGGTAATCACATTTGAAAACTACACTCCCTGTGTGGAAGATTAAGGTCATGTCGCTTCATAAGGGGGTGTATGGATTCAACTGTAATAGCCCAATGTTGTGTTTGTTTACAGGGGGTCCGAGGAAGGCGTGATGCCAGGATGAAAGAAGCCAAGATATCAAGACCAAGAGTTTCAACTTCGCCTATTCATGACAGCTTGCAACTCTTTAGGGCTGATAAGGTAATATTTCCCATTCTTAGCCCCCCCCCCCCAGAAGCAGGCTCCGAGATGCTTTCACTTTCAGCTCTGATTTATTTGTACATTGATCGTGTACATATTGCCATTAAACCATCTGACGTTCATTTTTGCAAAACTATTCAATCACTTTGGAAATAACAAAAAAAATGGTCGGTTGCTAGGCCATTGAGGTCAATAACTTATATAGGTCAGGTCATGACAGCAAACGCTTCAAATGCAAATGGTGTCCAACACGCGCGGTAAGTGGCGAGTCACGCACCTGCGCGTACACGGCACCATGGTTTCACACGCATTACGGCGCATGGTATTGACGCACTTAATGTTGGCTTACCGCACGTAGGCCTACGTATGTGTACGTGACTGATTGCTTCTCTGAGACAGTGGCGGATCCAGGAATTTGGGAAAGCAGGGGTAGGGGGCACACTCGAAGTTTTTGCCGCCACCTTTTTGAATGGCCACGAAGCACATTGTGTCACACGCCGTGCAGCCGGCTGTGTCCCCTCAGAATTGGAAACTTGGTCAAAGTAAAGGCCTTGAAGCCATTTCGGGGGGTGTAAGCTGATGAAAAGGGGGTCATTGGGTGACAGATTTGAGGGAATGTTAAAATGTAGCCAACAGAGTCGTTCAACTGTTCAGTATAGCCTGAAAAGGCTGAATGTTAGGGGGGTGGGTGAGCCCACTTTAGTGGAACTTGAAAGTCCACATTTTGGAAATTCTGCAGCCCCCGCAAATAAATCCTGGCTATAATGTAGGCCTAGCTATTAACAACACGGGCTCGCTTAAAATATTTTGCTGCAACTTTTAAACATGTTGCTTACATGTTTTATACCATTATAACCCGAAATTGAAACGCTTTTCTAGCAACCTCTTCTAACATTAATGTTTTATGTTTGTTGGGATAAAGTTAAAATCAACCATTTTGTCACGAGCTGTTTCAAAAGAAATCTGATGGATTGAGTGAGTAACAACATTATCACAGGTCTGGATATTCACTTAAAGTTTAGCTTCTTTAATATGACAGGAGCTAACATTATGATTATCAAGCTAACATGATCATTACTATACTGGATGAATAATCTACACCAAGACACCATGATTATCATCCCCGTTTACCATGTTTACTAACCACTCCAGTTTACTAACCGCTCCTGTTTACTCAACTAGCGTGGACCCGAGCGAAGCGCGGATCTCCCGCTAGTTCCACTTAAAGGAGGATTTTGTGATCCTAGCATCCTCTTTTTATGATATTTTTCAGTAGATATCCACAAAAGAAGCGTATTCCCAAAATTTCAGTTGATTCCGATTTTGCGTTTGCGAGTTTTGCATGATTATGTGTACTATATTGCCCCATAGGCCACTGTTGTGATTTTGTTCTGGTATACCAGAACAAAATTCAAATTTGACGATATTTTTGCTAAACGAATTAATCTGCAAGAAATGTTTGGTACATAAACATTATGAAGCTAGAGGTTTCCAATTGTATAAAAAATCTCAACTTTTTTGGAGAAAAGTGGAGGGATGAGGCTGTGGATCACGAAATGCCCTTTTAAAATCCACACTACACCTGTGGAAGATTTTAGAAATATCTGCCACATGGGGAATATGAATTTCAAATGGAATGAGCACATTATGCAGCTCTGTTTGAATTTCATACACCCTCTGAGAAAGATTCAACCTGAATCTTCCCCTAAGAGAGAGTGAGTTACAAATGGAGCTGCTAATGTGTTAATTCCATTTGAAATTCATACTCCCTCTGTGGAAGATGTTTTCAAAATCTTTCACAGGGGAGTGTGGATTTTAAATGGAATAGCCCATTTAAAAAAAGATGATTTTAGTTGCACACTCTTACAAAACATACTGTAAAGTATTATATTTTTGCTGCACTAAAATTCCATGTATTGGAGAGTACCCATATTTCTGCAACATTCCTTAAAGGTCTAACATTGTTTTGGGCAGGTTTGTGCAGTCATTAAATACCAGCAATTACTAACCATTTATACTAGTATTTGGGCTAGTAACCTTGTCCTTACATATCACAATGTTCTTTTACACTAGTCATGACCTTGGCAAGTTGGAACTTTTATTATCATGGATTATGTTATGCTATAGAATGTTGAGCTTGTGTGAACTTGTGGGCAGGTAATAACCTTGTCCTTACATATCACAATGTTCTTTTACACTGGTCATGACCTTGGCAAGTTGGAACTTTTATTATCATGGATTATGTTTTGCTATAGAATGTTGAGCTTGTGTAAATCCAAATGTGTTGTTACAGAAGAAAATTGTGTGCATGAAAATTTTGCAAATCAACTGACTTGCGAAATTAAGAAAATTGTTTGTGCTTTGTAGTACTTGAGCCTCTCTATGAATCAGGTTCACTGTAGGGTGGCCATTTATGGAGGCTTTATACTGGATTGGGCTAATCCATTTGAAATACATACACCCCCTAAGACATAATTTTCTCTCTCACACAGGGGTTGTAGATTTCAAATGGAGTAACCTGTTTAAATAATCCCAAATTTTTTCTTAATCATTGGTTTCTATGGGACAGGAAATTGCCAAAAGTCGCTGAGAAAATCTTCAAAATTCGCCCAATTTGGCTACCAAATCGCAAGTTAGGCAACCCTGCAATGAATAGGGAGTCAAAAGTAATTGAATATTACCCCCCATTGGGCAATATCAGCCAAATTTTCAGCCTCTGAGGACTGTTTTGATTGGTTACATAGAGGGCTATAGCATTAATATGTCTAAACAATGGAAGTAAATACAAAACATCTAGTACTATATATATGTGTTCAACTACACTGCAAAATTCCTGGCGACATAGTGACTATATCGCACTGGAACTCTAAAGTCACTACCGCCGTCACTCCAGAATAACCTACCTTATGGTGGCCGACGGAGTCACTACAGGAGAGTGACTACATCGGAAACAAGGCAGTAGGGTATTATGCAGCAGTGTCATCACGCAGTGACTACAACTGCTAGCCTCCGATGTGTTACCTGCTCGATGCAAGATCGGCGACTCATGATGTACACCACTGAGTAGATTCCGACAGTGGTCCACATCTTGTAGTCACATCAAAGTGACTTCCGTAGCCAGTGCCCCGGGGCCAGTGCCCCCATGCGTCGCCTGCTCGGTGCCCAGTCGGCGAACTTCAAGGTGACTACACTGCCAAAAGGTCGTTGACCGAGCCATGTTATGAGTTCGAACACTCTGGGGACGCGCGCGTATATCTACAAAATACGCGTTGATGATGACAAAATACGCGTATCATGCTTGTTTAGTGCTTGCATACGCTCATGAATGGAATGAGTTGGTTTTATAATTAATTGATTGATGCATGCTGTACACTGGGTCCGTGGCTAGCTGTACTGCCGTCTTTTGTGTTTTTTATCGTGCTTTTGCATTCTTTATCATTTATATTTCAACTGTGAGACTTCCGATTAATTTTGTTTCGTTTATTTATTGTTCTCTTTTATATATTTTAATTCTTTTTTGCGCTGCATGTTTAATAATCTCATCAACTGTTTGTGTTTTATTTGCAGTTCTTGTTCTTGGTTTATTTGTTTGTTTAATTTCAAACGTTTTTATTTTCTTTATTTGTTTGTTTGTTTTCCCACAAAACTTATATCATTGCTTTGTTTACTTCAGTGGTTAGATGGCATGTTTTGCAATCAAATTAGGCCTATTTTTCATATTTTTGCATGATAACGTTATAGGCCTATTGACACTTTTTTTTTTTTTTCAGCCGAAGTTACAAAAGTAGGCCTATGCCTATAGGCCTAGCATTTTCAATTTATACATTTTGATTTGCCAAAGCTTCACTTAGGCCTATGTTGAAGCAAGAATTTTTCTGTTAATTGATTTATAGGCCTAGCATGCATTTTGTTTTACTTCGTGTCACTTTCCTGAATATAGGCCTACTACAATTTATACTTTTACTGCCGTAAGTTTATGCAAAACTTTGGCTTGTGCTATTTTCTTTTTCCGTTTTTCAAAATGGTGTTTTTTATAGGCCTATTAGTTTGATTTCTTTTTCATGTTGATTTTTTTTACGTTATCAAATTATGCCTATAAATCGGGATTTTTTTTTATTTGTATTTTTGTTGCTATTGTCGCCGACTGGCACTTTCGTGAGGTAAACTTTTGTTTGCTGTGTATTTTTGTAAACTTGATGCGTGTACTTTTTAAAAATAGCTACGGTAACTTGTTTTTGTTGCTTGAGTTTGATATTCACTTAAATATATTTCACTAAATTTTGTTTTTATTTATTCACATCAATATAGGCCTATTGAAGTGTTTGTTTGAAACTGTCTTATTTTTTATCACGCAAATATTAATGCTTGTTATAAATTATTATTGTTATAATTATTATTATTAATTTATTTTACACATTTAATATTTTAATTCATCAATAGGCCTACATGCTTCTTATAATATTCCTACTTTTAACTTCTTTAATTGCAATTTTCCTCAAGTTGTTTTCATTCGAATCGTTTCTTTGTTTCTTCCATTCTTTGCATGTTTATTGGTTTCTTCATGTTTATTTATTTTATTTTTTTTATTTAGTTATTCAAATAACTTGACCACCAATTAATAAAAATGTATCTTATTCATCATGTTAGTTTATTGAATTATACTTTGTTTACTTATCATGTTTATTTCTTTTACTAACAAATTTATTTTATTCATCTAATATTTCCTTATTTTTTAAAGTGCAGTTTGTAATTTCCCCCTCCCTAATCCCTAAAAAAAAGCAAGAAATAAAGAATATTAATTGAATAAATCAAGAGAATATAAAAATATGGCAATAAAAGCAAAACCGGCAACCCAAAACCCCGGTACTGAGCACCCAGGCACAGTCACAGTAGTCACACCGGTGTGACTCTCCTCTTGAAATCACCGGCGCCGAAGTCACTATGTAGAAACCTAGGAGGCTGGCTACCCGGCTATTTCGGACCGGCGATATGGAAAACCGAGGTGTAGTTTCCGATGGAGTGACATTGTGATGACATCGGCGTCACACAGATGAGAATCTTGCAGTGTAGTTAGTGTAAATGCAAAAACAAATAAGATTTAGTATCAGGAGACACTGTGTTTAGAAAATAAACCCTTGTAAAATAGCCCGAAATGGCTGACTGACACACAGTATTTTGGGGTCAAATGGCACAAAGTACCATATTTGGTTGATCTTAAAACAATAATGGAAGTAATAACAAGACATCTAGTGCTATATATGTGTTGAACTACTTATTGTTAATGCAATTACAAAGATTCAGTACCAGGAGACACTGTATTTTGAAAATAGACCCTTGTAAAAATGCCCGAAATGGCCGATACACAGTATTTTCGGGGTAATCATGTCACGAAGTACCATATTTGGTTGAGTTTAAAACAATAATGAATGACAAAACAAGATATTTTTTGTTATTTATATGTTTAAGTAGTTAATGTTAATGCTTTTACAAAGTTTTGAGCATCATGATATTCTCTTTTTATAAAACTACTGGCCTTCATAATTACTCAAAATGGCCGACAAGCAGTATTTAGCAGTGCGTGGCATGAAATGCCATTTTTGGTCTGGTTTAAATTAACAATGGAAGTAAATACAAGACAGCTTTTGCTATTTGTATGTTAAACTACATGTAGTTATTGCAAGATTGAGTATCAAGAAACACTTTATTTTGAAAATACACCTTTGCAAACTTGCTCAAAAATGTCCGATGGCTAATATTCTGCCAATTCGCGACCACATTGAAGGCTCGTGAGCTACCTCTAAATCATATTCAAAATTTCTGAAAATTTCAGAGAATAAGTTTTTCATCCAGGATCACCATTTGAAGGGGTGAGAAAATTGTATTTCAGACTTTTGAAAAATAAGAACCACCCAGCATGTATTGAGCCAATCAGAGATGTGATAAGAACAGTCAGTAGGGCTGAAAGGGATTAAGATTAAATTTGCTAAGAGATCTTAAAGCTCTATTTTGATTGGTTACTGAGATGATTATATCATGTAATTAACCAATCAGGGGTTCTGTAAGTAAGTGCTCATGGGGTTAACCACAAACACATCTAAAAATAATACAAATTCACCCCATTATTATTGAAGAATTAAAAAGACTAGTTTGTGTGTGACGTCAGGGCAAAGGCGAGCTGTGATTTGTTGCTGACCTGCGCAGTACAGCATTTTTGGTTTAGTTGACAGGACGTCATACGCAAACTATAATTATGACAAATCGTTGAATTTTGCATTTGTAGGAGAAGATGGCCAAAGATAAATTACGCATACGACACAGCTCGCCAGAGAAATCAGAGAGTGAAGGAGACAACAAAAGGAGTGATAGCGAAATGTATTCACCAAAGAGAACCAGGGTGCTGGGTAGAAGGAAATCAAGGTATGTGGCTGTACAGGCGCCCTCTGTTGGTCAACGTATGTTGCTGACAGACAGATGTATTCATTATTTGCAGTTTTGTCTCATTTTGAATGTCGCCTGTCACTAAAAAGGCAAATTGCTAGGGAGAGGGGAGTATGGGGTGTGACAGTACAGTAGTTAATAATATAGTTACAAATGACAAAAATTGTTGGAAAAACTTTGGTGGGTCTCATTTGTTTGCTTAAATTTGTTTTTCGTGATTGATTGTTTTGTGTATTTAAATTGTATATCTTTGTAAGCGCCATAGAAT
Source organism: Amphiura filiformis (assembly GCF_039555335.1). NCBI lineage: Eukaryota > Metazoa > Echinodermata > Ophiuroidea > Amphilepidida > Amphiuridae > Amphiura > Amphiura filiformis. The sequence continues at coordinate 15,072,423 of NC_092629.1, forward strand.
TTTAGTGAATGGTGCCTTTAAGTACCGATTACTCGAAGCTTGGCTAGTGGTCAGGCTTCATAAGCCAGCAGGCTAGTCCTACCAAGTTGATCCATTTTATTGATTTATCTTTCTAGGTGATGTATGATGAGACATTGTAAGCATATTATAGGACTAATTGGGCTTAAGCCTGATGGCTTAGGAAGCCGACCACTAGCCATGCTTCCAGAAACCGGCCATAAATGTCTGTTAATGCTTATATAAACCTATTTTCATTAAAATCTGTAAAAGAGACCTTTGTGTTTCAACTTGTTTATTGATTGAATTTTTTGCCTTTCAGGCAAAGCATGACAGAGGAGCGATGAGTGACAGTGAGACGACCAGATCAAACCAATCCCCCTTGCCGGTAACTCTTAGACGTGAGCTACTCGAAGCACAGAGTGACGTAGAGCATGGTAGACACACTTCTGACACACAGAGTGACGTGGGCTTTCGTTTACACCGGAGGAACTGGAACGATGGGCCACACGAAACGCAGAGTGACGTTGAGTTCCGTGTTCGGGGCAGACGTGAACGATTAAGAAATAGAGAATACGAAGAGAATGAAAAGAATCAGAGGCTCTCTGATCCTAATCAGTTTGCGCAATTCAATAGAAATGCCAATGCCACCGGTGCAAAGCAGTCTCCAGTAGGACAGAGAATACCACGGAAATCCGGGTACAGCACGGATCCGGGCGAAGGAAGACCGAGACGGAGAGTTCCGCCATTTAGAACTCCTGAATCAAAGACTAAAGATGATGGTTATGTCCATCCAAGTGACTATTATAAACTACCTGAGTATTCAGTAGGTGACAGACAAGCAAGAACATTAGATTTAAAACAATTAAAATCCAGAGGTCAGACACATGTCAAAGGTCAACCAGAAATACAGGGGTCACCACAGAATAGCCATGAAAAGAGAACAGATATAAAAAATTCTACTCAGTACCAACCAAGTCCAAATCTTGGTCGAACTCAAGGTCAAAGAGGGATTACCCCGTTGCAAAAGGGGGCACCTCGAATACCGAATATCCAACCAAGTCCAGATCTTGGTCGAACTCCAGGTCCACCTCGGATACCCAACAATCAAGATAACAGAGGTGCTATGCCTACTCAGCAATATCATGGGAGCCCAAGGTTTGGTCATAGACCTGGTCCTGTGAGACCAGCACAGGAAGACATGCACCCACCTGAAGGGCATGGTGTAGCGCACAGAAATGAACATGTACAAAGACATCATAATGTACACACTAGTAAAGATTATGTAGATATGAGTCAATCCTCACCTATGTCACAAAGAAATGCTTCACCCAGTAAAAATCAAATCCCAAGCTACGAGGAAGCACTGTCTCGACGTAGGGAGATTACTCCGCCAAGAGGGCGCTCTCCTATTGAGCAAGGTTCTCCAAGTGTGCCAGTGAAAGAGTGGCATAGGCAACATAATGATTATGAACCAATGAGAACTACGAATCAATCGTTTGCAAGACCCAATATAAGTAGCCAGAGTGCCACAAAACCACCTGTAAATCATGCCGTTAACAACCATACCCCTGTGCGTCAGTTTAATAGTGCTCATCAAAATTCCCCCCAACTCAGAAATCAGGGGAATAGACTATCAAATGGAAAAACAAGGTCGTTAGAAAGACATATGGAGCCGTTGGGGGGATTAGGCAGTTTGCAAGATGATGACACACGGATACAGGATGTTGAAAGGGATTCTGGGAACAGTTCCAATGTGACTTGGAGTGGTAGTGAAGCATTGCATTCTGGGTATCAAGAAGGGAGGAGTAATAGTGGAATTACAACTAGAAGGGTAAGTGATTCAAGAAATAATGCACTCAATTATGTCCTATAAGGCCAAAAAAAAGTTTGTCTCAAAGCTTGTGCGCGCATTTGTAAAATCGCACGATTTGAAAAAAAAGAAATTTTATTTTTTCAGGAAAAATTGGGCGAAAATCAGATTTTTCACCTCAAAATTCCATAAAAATAGCAAGTTGGGAATTTTTAAAAAAAAAATCGCATTTCGCATTTGTTTTCAAACCATAGGGGCCTTACTTTCCGAGCACGCTGGCAATTTGAGAGCACACTTGTAGGCCTATGCCTAGGGCATAAATTGTTTGAGCCAGGGGGCGGGCAAGTATAATATGAGCATTTTTGAGCAGTTACTAGTTGTAATGATACCGTTCAGGCGCGGATTCAGGGGGGCCGGCGGGCCCAGCCCCGGCCCCTCCTCCCAAAAAAAAGAGGAAAGGAGAAAAATTGCACGTATAAGTAGGCCCATGCCTAAACTGCAATCGGGTCAATCTATATATAATATATAGGCTTAGGCCTATATAGGTCTGTGATTATTTTAGGCATTGCTTGAAGGCGGGTCCTCTGCCCCAAAGCATGTGAAAATTACGGCGGGCCCGCCGATAGGGCCCGTCACATTTTGTCACCAAAGTCGGAAGGCCCAAGGTGGACTCCACGCTGACTTCAATTCAACATCCATCCATGCATGCTTTAATTGCAAATCTCAAGTCTTAGGCCTAAAATGTAACAATTTGAATTCGGGCCCTTTCTTGTTTTTGATAAAAGTGTAAAAATGATGGACCAAATCGTTTCAACTGGACCTTCATTTTCCAAATTTCAAAACTTCTCAGGGGAACATCCCCGCGTATATAAACAACTGCCCGTTTTAAACTTCTGTATTTAATACCCAGCACTTGATGTTTAAACCAAATACAATAACAGTAAAAAAAGTGGCTTCAATTGGCCTGTCATTTCGCAAATTTGATATTTTTGGCTTTTTCAAACTAAAAATTTTACACAATAATATTGCCAAAATGGTCCACCAAATGGCATCAATTAGGTCTTCATTTTGCAAAAGTTTCTCACTTCTAACACCTAAAGCAATACCGGGTAATTTATACAATAAAGGTCAAAACTTGTCCACGAATGGGTTCAATTGGGCCGTCATTTGGCAAATTTTCGGCCTTTTCAAACAGGGATGTAAGTTTTCTGTATTTTTACAGAATTCAGGTTTGTTTGTAATCCAGATTTACGCAATTTCTTTTATTTTCAGCCTGTTTTGGGGCTTTTTAGCCAGAATTTACACACTTTTTTTCAGGTTTTTCTAGGTTTTCAGGTTTTTTCCTTCAGGCAGGCTTACATCCCTGTTCAAATTTAAATTTTACACAATAATAGTGCAAAAATAGTCCACCGAATTGCTTCAATTAGGTCTTCATTTTGCAAAATTTTCTCACTTCTGAGGGGGTATACTCTGGTTGCTCTATGAAAAAGGATAACTAGAGTCAACAGACGCTGAATACAAGCCGCAATTTGACCCCTGGGTTACGGATGGGGTCAACTGCTCTTGCATTGTGCTTAGGATGTCATAACAAATATTCCTGGTGAATTTCAGCTTAATCGGAACTTATACATGGATTTTGATTTTTTTAAAATTTTTGATTGACCTTTTGACCCCCTTAATGACCTTTGACCTCAATGAAAAAAAAACCTTATCTACACCGACAAAATGCATTGTTCCAATTTTAATAAAAAATTCTAACATGTTTAGTTGTTGAGATAAAAATTCTTAAAGTTATTCAGCTAAAAACAGGAAGTGACTCCTTAATGACCTTTGACCCCCAAAATAAAAATACCATGCATACATCAGGAAACACTGATTCATGTATGATGGTTATATTACTCTGGTCTGTTTATATTTTGAGATAAAAATTGTTTGAACATTTTTGATAATTTTGGTTTTTGACCGGAAGTGACCCCTTAATGACCTTTGACCCCAAAACTGAAGGCATCCTAAAGACCCTGGCTAGTAGCAATGCATGTGTGCTAATGGCGACTCTCTGCTATGTAATTTGTAAAGACAGTGATTTTTTGAATATTTTTAGACTTTGACTGGAAATGACCCCTTAATGACCTTTGACCCCTTATCTGAGCACACCCTATAGACACCGACTAAAGTTGAGTCACATGATATAACCATGTTCTCATCGCATGAAATTTGTGGAAGGAGTAGCATTTTTTGTGAAATCAACATTTTTGGCCATAAGGTCAAGGTCAAAGGTCAAAGCCAGGTCAAAGTCAAATGGATGGTTTGGTCTAGCCCAGTGGTCATTTGGCTCAAGTATGGTTGAAATCTGTCAAAGCATAAGAGAGCTAGGGCGAAACGTGGCAAGTCACGCAAAATGTCACGAGTTGCCAGAAGAAGAAAGAAGAAGAATTGGAAGAAGACAGTACAAGCCGACGTTCGTCGTCGGCTTGTAAAAATCAAAACCACTAATCCCTCCAATTAGCTCCTGCTGATTTACCATTATAGAACTATCAAAAAGTGTGCCAACAGGTATCATAATAACATTATTACATAACAATTTCCTAACTTTTGGATTGTCTGCTGTGGTTTATCATTGGGGTGGGCTTGTCTAGCTGGAAGTGTAATTTACCAAAGGGGGTAATTATCAGTAATTGGGCCTGGATTTATCACCTTTTTCATAGCAAAAGCCAACTATACATCCCCCTCAGACACCCCCTCCTCCATGCGCAACTTCATGGGTACATAATTATAAAGCAATAATTCATACAATAAAAGTCCAAACTTGTCCAAAAATGGCTTCAATTGGGCCGTCTTTTCACAAATTTTAGGCTTTTTCAAACTCAAATTTTACACAATAATGACAAAATGGTCCACCAAATGGCTTCAATTAGGTCTTCATGTTGTAAAAGTTTCTTACTTATGAGGGGGGCACATCCCCCCTCAGACACCCCCCTGGCTCGCGCAAGCGCTCCGGGATAGCCGTTTCGCGCCATATGATATTTTACAATTGATATTTTACCAATTCCTGGATACGCGCCTGTCTTTGCAGGTATATGTTATGCTAGTTGGGTTCCTTGCATCATTTTTGTTCTAAAATGTATACTTTTATATACTTTAATCAGTAATGCCAGTTTTCCGACAATATTAATTAATTATTGTAAATTATTGACTCATGTATTTTGTGGCTTCATGTATTGAGATGTGTAGTTTACTCATACAAATTAAGAGGTGTGCACTTGGGGGGGGGGGGATTTTAAAAATAATTTTGTCCTTGCCGACATCATGTGGGAACCGAGTTTCCTACCTTAATGTAAATGAAAATACTTCATCAAGTTCAAAATTCCATCTTCTGTTTCATGTTACCATGCAGGAAATGCATCCAGACGTCGCAATTAATGACACAGACAGCGCCCTCACAGAGTCGCCATCGCCAACATACTCCTCTTCGGGACTCACACCAAGCCCACAACAGCCTCATTTCCCACAATCTGTGCGGATACCAAGTCCCGCATCAGCAGACACTAAAGTGCCTCTTGCTACATCAACAGCTGTGGTAGCACCAACCATTAGGGGTAGCCCCCTCAGGGGACCACCCCCTCCATATCACCGCAGGTGGGGTGGGGGAACTGAAGGGATGGCGAGAGATTCCTTGGGGTATGCCAGTGAGGGGGAGCAAAAACTTGGTAAGTTGTGATTTTTACATCATGGAAATTTTGTAACCAGTCAGAATAATTTTCAGATGCCATTAATTTGGCTGATGTTGCCTATGGGGATAAATCGTACCTCCAAATTACTTTTGTGACCAAGGTTGTCTCATATTTCTTGTATTTACATGGTCACATACTTTGCGTACCCCTTCAAATTAAAAGTCCAAACTCTAAAGCATAAAAAATCTTTAAAATACATACGTTCAAATTTTCCATGATATAGACAGACCTGATATATTTAGATCTGTAGTGGTGTACATCTGCTTTCATGTAGCATCATTTGAATGGCAATAAAACAACAAATTGCTATAGTGGGGGGGGACAGTAGTTAGTAATTGTACTAATGAAAAAATTGTTGAATAAAATTTTTGGTCACCTACCACTTTTAAGATCTTAAGCGTCTTGGTAGAAAAAATTTGGTCAACAATTCAGTGAAATTGAGACATACGTTGTTAATAAAGTCTTCCAAAATAAAATATTACCACAATTGAAAGAGCACACAAAAATTGAATACACCCCTTCAGCAAAATGCATAAAGAAAACCCTGTTTGTGATATTGTCATTATTTTGCATGCTTGGTCATATATTTACCACATATATTTAAATTCGCAAATCTTGGCTTCACATGAAATTGGTAAAATTGAATACTAATACAAGTTTTCGAGCATTTTAAAATGTGAAAATTTATTAAAAAAACTTGTTCTCAATTGTTTTCTTCTCCCACAGGAGAGCCTGGTAGTCCTTCATCTTTCTTGGTAGACCAAAGACCACCATCTCCGAATTCAACAGTGTTAGCATGGGATACATCTGCAGCTAGACGTACATTGCCTAGCAACAACAACTCTACCCAGCCTCAGGAAGGTGACACAAGAAACGGTGCTAAAATGGTAAGAAAGATAGAATATCCATTGCCGTCAATAGAGGCCATCAATGTGATGTCACAGTGGCCATCTTGTGGGGACTAGTAAATTCTGTTCAATGTTTCAGGGCATGAACAACATGTGAATTAGGTATAGAGCAATACTAGCAGTCAGTCAATCTATATCAAGCAACTATTGATGAGGAGCTTGTGTGTACAAATCATGTATACAAACACTATTGTCATCCTCTATCCTTCCCAGTACACATATCATGGGTTTCTCTACTGGATGTTGATTAGTACCAAAATTCTTTCCTACAAAACAATATGCATATTGCATAACAAAGAAAATGGATTAACCTAGAGTTCAAATTTTCCGCTTTTCTAAAATCCATTTTCTGTGTTGTAATCCGTGTTGTAAAATTTGTAAATCCATATTTTATGAATAAAGCTTAAAATGTATAAACAGTGATTATGAATGATATTAATGTCACAATAATAGGCCGACTGTTACGATGTCTGGATGGATAGGGGTTCATGCCCTGGTAATATACCTTTATTTAGGTATTATTAAACAGTATTTTATCATAACTCAAGATTGTTTTTAACATTTATTTCTCTTTTAACAATTTTGTCACATCATACAAGAATGTCATTTTCCATGTTGTACCTCCGATTCCGTGATTTTTTTTTCTGTTTTCCGTAAAACGGAAAACTTCGGACTTTAGATTGACCTCTGAACTGTATATATTGTTATGCAATTATGCCCATTATCTTGTGGGAAGGAATTTCGGAACAAAATATGCGTATTACCAATACACATAGCTGTCAATCTCATTGGCACTACTTAGTACTGCCTTTTTTACGGTCTCCCTGATTGGTTAATTACACTAGAGAATTAACTGAGTAACCAATCAATAAATAGCTTTTAGGTCTCTTATATTAGCAATTAATTCCTTCAGTCCTACTGACTAATCTTATCATATCTCTGATTGGCTCAATAGATGATGTACCTCTCTTTCATGCTCTTTGTAGCCAATCAAAATAGTTCTTACATGGTTATAATTTGATCAGTAGTGCCCATGTGGAAAGGGTGAACACATTTCAAGAGAAGCTAGGTTCTTATTACATCAGACTTTATCAGTGCAGATTCAGACTCTGATATATTGTCAGATTCAGATTTTATTTATTTCAATTCTTGCCCTAAAGGCCAAATTACATGACATATTACATTTACAATAAATAGACATAAAGAATCTAAAAATTTACATTGCAAAGTACAAAACGAAATGAATTGCACTTACTGAAGCAGAATCCAGTTAAATACACCACACAAAAGATTAAAATTACAATATTTTTGGGTATGGGGGATGTGAGTTAGTTTGTGCAATTTATTGAAGGATGACCAATATGTCTATGAATTGCCTGTTATTTATTTCATTTTTGTTTTGTTGTTTCAATTTTCATCAGATTCAGTTGGTGATATACAAGAATCCTGGTCTTGGGTTTAGTATCACAGGAGGATGGAACTCACAAGGAAACCCGTACAAACCAAATGACACGGTAAGTCAGATTCAGTTGGTGATATACAAGAATCCTGGTCTTGGGTTTAGTATCACAGGAGGATGGAACTCACAAGGAAACCCTTACAAACCAAATGACACGGTAAGTCAGATTCAGTTGGTGATATACAAGAATCCTGGTCTTGGGTTCAGTATCACAGGAGGATGGAACTCACAAGGAAACCCTTACAAACCAAATGACACGGTAAGTCAGATTCAGTTGGTGATATACAAGAATCCTGGTATTGGGTTTAGTATCACAGGAGGATGGAACTCACCAGGAAACCCTTACAAACCAAATGACACGGTAAGTCAGATTCAGTTGGTGATATACAAGAATCCTGGTCTTGGGTTTAGTATCACAGGAGGATGGAACTCACAAGGAAACCCTTACAAACCAAATGACACGGTAAGTCAGATTCAGTTGGTGATATACAAGAATCCTGGTCTTGGGTTTAGTATCACAGGAGGATGGAACTCACAAGGAAACCCATACAAACCAAATGACACGGTAAGTCAGATTCAGTTGGTGATATACAAGAATCCTGGTCTTGGGTTCAGTATCACAGGAGGATGGAACTCACAAGGAAACCCATACAAACCAACTGACACAGTAAGTCAGATTCAGTTGGTGATATACAAGAATCCTGGTCTTGGGTTCAGTATCACAGGAGGATGGAACTCACAAGGAAACCCTTACAAACCAAATGACACGGTAAGTCAGATTCAGTTGGTGATATACAAGAATCCTGGTCTTGGGTTCAGTATCACAGGAGGATGGAACTCACAAGGAAACCCTTACAAACCAAATGACACGGTAAGTCAGATTCAGTTGGTGATATACAAGAATCCTGGTCTTGGGTTCAGTATCACAGGAGGATGGAACTCACAAGGAAACCCTTACAAACCAAATGACACGGTAAGTCAGATTCAGTTGGTGATATACAAGAATCCTGGTCTTGGGTTCAGTATCACAGGAGGATGGAACTCACAAGGAAACCCATACAAATCAAATGACACGGTAAGTCAGATTCAGTTGGTGATATACAAGAATCCTGGTCTTGGGTTCAGTATCACAGGAGGATGGAACTCACAAGGAAACCCTTACAAACCAAATGACACGGTAAGTCAGATTCAGTTGGTGATATACAAGAATCCTGGTCTTGGGTTCAGTATCACAGGAGGATGGAACTCACAAGGAAACCCGTACAAACCAACTGACACAGTAAGTCAGATTCAGTTGGTGATATACAAGAATCCTGGTCTTGGGTTCAGTATCACAGGAGGATGGAACTCACAAGGAAACCCTTACAAACCAAATGACACGGTAAGTCAGATTCAGTTGGTGATACACAAGAATCCTGGTCTTGGGTTCAGTATCACAGGAGGATGGAACTCACAAGGAAACCCTTACAAACCAAATGACACGGTAAGTCAGATTCAGTTGGTGATATACAAGAATCCTGGTCTTGGGTTCAGTATCACAGGAGGATGGAACTCACAAGGAAACCCATACAAACCAAATGACACGGTAAGTCAGATTCAGTTGGTGATATACAAGAATCCTGGTCTTGGGTTCAGTATCACAGGAAGATGGAACTCACAAGGAAACCCATACAAACCAACTGACACAGTAAGTCAGATTCAGTTGGTGATATACAAGAATCCTGGTCTTGGGTTCAGTATCACAGGAGGATGGAACTCACAAGGAAACCCATACAAACCAAATGACACGGTAAGTCAGATTCAGTTGGTGATATACAAGAATCCTGGTCTTGGGTTTAGTATCACAGGAGGATGGAACTCACAAGGAAACCCATACAAACCAAATGACACGGTAAGTCAGATTTAGGTGTATTACATCTAATTCTTGTTGGAAAACAGCAATTTATTTTTTGAATATGGGATAATAAATCCCCATTGTCCATTGAACTTTATGTTAAATTGCCAAGATAGACTTAAATGGACAGAAAACCCTCTGAACAGTTATTACTAATATTATTTCTGGATTTTTGGTAAAGAATAACAAAATTTGAGGGAAATCATACATGGCTTTAATGATACAAAAGGTGAATAAAAAGGTTTTTTTCTAGAATCTCCGAAATTTGGGTTAGTATTCTTTTGTACAATGAAATAGTGAAAACGTTTTTCTGATTTTCAAAATACTGGTTGTATGGTTTGTGAAGGACAAGCAAACAACTGGGTTTTTTTTGTTTGTTTTTTTTTGCCCAAGGTTTGTGTTGAGCTCAGTTCAGGGTTGGCATGATTTAAATCAGTTGATTTAAATGATTTTTTAAAAATCACTTATTTGAATAAACTTTTTCATTTTTAACCATTAATGTTTCTTTCTTAAATTGACTGTTTTACTTCATTCCTAATGCTTGTACAACTTTTGGATACAATTCAATACCTCTATGATGACATTTCATCTATTGCTAAAAATTCCTCTTCAAGGTGCAGAATTCAACACATTTTTCCCCATGATTTTATCATTTTTTTTTTTTTTTTTTTTCACATGTAAAACATGTTTCGAGGTTTTGTAAATACCTGATAGGATTGCACACATGTCAAGCATTCCACTGGTCTCTTTTAACTTTATCATGGGGTATAGCACTTTTGGTGCTAAAAGCATATTGATATAGTAAAAAATCTGATTTAAATTTTGTTTTTTTAAATTAAAAATCAAGAAAATTTCCAACCCTGGGTCAGTTGCAGTGGTTTTGTTCAAGTATGCAATACTTTTGACTGATTGTCCATTAACAAAGAAATATCCAAAAAAAGACCAAGTGCAATATAGGGGATGAGAATTTGGAATTGATTGATCATTTCCTGCTTCAGATGAATTGACTAAAATTTGGCTATTCCAAGTAAAATGCATACACCCTATGGAAGACATTACCTTAATCTCCCACACAGGGAGTGTGAATTTCAAATGCAGTCATCCATTCAGGTAACCCCATTTGATATTTACACTCCCTGTGTGGAAGATTAAGGTCATGTTTTTCATAGGGGGTGTATGGATTTCAACTGGAAAAGCCCATTGTCAAATACAATCCATTGAGTGACCTAGCTTGGTTTTCTACTAATTTTTGTTTATTTTTCTATTATGATATTTTTTTCATTACTGTCTGCCTACCTCAAATTGACTGCTTAGTGCCAGAAGTTGGTTAGTGCAATAGCTGCCCTGTGAACATTTGACAATTTACACACAGTTTATAATCGTACTTAATACTTCTTATGGCAGCTATTTCATTTAAGTTGGCACAGTTAATTTTAGATATGGTCCATTGAACATATCAATATAATCAATGGAAAACTAAGGATTTACAAGCGATTTTTGTGATTTGGGGTTACCTTGTTTTCTAGTAATACCGTAAAGATTTGCCTAATGGCGCACTTGGACTTATTTGCATTGGGATAATTTTCATGGTGAAATAGAGAGCTCTGCCACCCTCTGAAATCCCAACAAGAATTAAGGTTCTGTGCCCTTATTTGATGGTGGGAATTTTAGGGTAGGGTGCTGTTAGGTTTTGTCTAAAATTTCATTTATGTCAATAAAAGGGCATTTCGTGATCCACAGCCTCATCCCCCCACTTTTCTCAAAAAAAGTTGAGATTTTTATACCACTGGATACCTCTGCCTACATAATGTTTATGTACCAAAAAGTTCTTGCACATTAATTCGTTTCGCAAAAATATCGCCAAATTTGAATTACAACATTGGCCTATATGGAGCAGTGTAATACACTAAATCATGCGTAACTGAAATTTTGGGAATAAGCTTTTTCCTTGGATATCTACTGAAAAATGGCACAAAAAGAGGATACTAGGATCACAAAATCCTCCTGTAACTAACATTATTAGCTTATTTATCATCTTCATCTTCTGATATTTTGTCTTCCTTGCAGGGCATATTTGTCACCAAAATTGCACCATTGGGACCAGCCGATGGGACACTGCAACCAGGAGACAAGATCCTAGAGGTCAACGGTCAAGATTTCCGTAATGTGACTCATGATGATGCCGTGCAACTTTTACGCAAGAGTAACCCAGTATCACTTGTAGTGAAGCGAGATTCATAGATGTATAAAATAGCGCCCTCTAGATCAACAAGTACTTCCCTTCATCCGAATTGAAATGATAGTTGAAATGATATCTGATCATGATGAAGAAAAAAAAAAGGTTTGTCTCAAAGCTCACGAGTGGTTTGAAAACAAATGCCAAATGCAATTTTTTATTCCGTCTTGGTATTTTTTATTTTTGCATTTTTCAAATCGTGCGATTTTACAAATGCGCGCGCACAAGCTTTGAGACAAACCTTTTTTTTTTTGCCTGATGCTGTGAAGGCTTTATGCAAGAGTGAATCCGGTGAATACATTATCAACTCCAGCCTCTACTGGCCTCTAGATCTACTGGTACTGCCCAGAGAAGATATCTTACCCTTCCCAGAATCCTTTGCAGCATGATGCATCACTTCATTGCAGCAGATGGCACTTCTATTAATTTGTAGGCCCTGCAGCTTCCCTTTATATATATATTTCATATATTATATTTTGCAAAGTCAGGATGTGCTCTGTTCATTCAGGTACTTTTTGTCCCTATTGACCATGTTGAACTGGATAGCAAATCAGTACAGCAGATTGAAATGGAAGAAATGCATTGTGGGAAGTGTTAGATATCCTTTCTGGATACCGCCCATCATCCATTGATTTCAGCGATTTCTGTCAAAGGATATGTGATGCCATTATACATCCATCTATAGTATAGCTGTAGCCCATCATCTCTAGCGGAAAGACTAACGTGTACATTCAGTCGGCGGTGACTGTCAAGATATTCTAAATTTGTCATCGCCATTGGTTCAGCACATGGTCACAAACCTTTGACAAAAAATAATAGAAAATGTGTAATCAAAAATCATCTGAGACCAGGTATTATGGTGTCAGAAAATTATATTGTGAAATACTATTTTTGTCACTTAAAATCTGTAGGAGTTAGTCAACCACAGCGTGATAATTGTATTTGATATCTGGTGTATGACTAATGGCTATTATAGCCGACTATACAACTGATGGTTCTAGAGTAATTTACAAGTATTGTAAGAAAGCAGTAGTGCTCATGGGGTTATAAAAGATACTTCATTGAAAGAACAAACCAAAAGTTTGATGATGTCCTATAAATGAAAGTCCTTTCATGGGGGGGGGGGGTCAAAAAGTCTGATTACGTATGTAAGAAACTAGTAAAAACATAGGTCAAAGTTGACCTTTTGGGTTGGAATTTTTAACGTATCTTATAACACTTGCATTTCAGGAAGGGAGGGGTCGGCTTCCGAATGAACCAATAGGACATCATCAAACGTTTGGTTTGTTCACTTGGTGACAAGGTGTAGTCTGCAATGCACCAAAATTGTATTTTTTTGTATCCAAAATTTGTTATATTTTGCTTTTTCAATTTGTTTCAACTCTATGTCTGATAATTTATCGTAGCAAACGCAACTGTTTTTTAACAATTTTTAACTCCTTTTTTAAAAGCTTTGCAAAATATTTTTATAACATTAAATGTTGGGTTCTAGAAAAGATTGTTACTATTTGTTTTGGTAAAAATCATGAATCAAAAAATTGTTTAATGTTAAAAAACATTATGATACAAGCGTTTTGTTACAGTATTTGAAAGTGTGGTCAAGGGCTCGGAAAGTGATGTTTACACTGTATTTTTGTGGGACATAAGAGCACAAATTGCATTCTGAATACGAGAAATATCCTTCTGATGTATCAAATAATTTTGATTTTATACAATATGCAATATAATACAAATTTTATGACAAATTATTAAAATTATGATATTTTTGACATTCAACAGTCCTCAAAGTAAACTTTATAATCTAATCATATGTACTTTAAGTGCATAGCTGGAAGGAAAAAAGTCGTCCATCATTTGAAAATTTTGACCTTTTGTATTGAGGATATACATTTTTTTCCCCAAAATTTTTCGGTGTTTTTTGAAAAAAATGTACATTTTCAATAGGAAAGGTCAAAATTCTCATATGATGGACAGCTTTTCCTCCCAGCTACATTTTTAATAATTAAAAAATCTAAATTATTTGATATCAGGAGGAAATTCCTCGTATTCAGAATGCAATATGGTGTGTCTGATGTGCTCTCAGCCCCACAATACTACTTTGCAATGGTGGGTAACTGCCCTTAAATTTATATGAAAATGTTTTTGACTATTCCATTTGAAATCCACACTACCCCTGTGGAAGATTTTGGAAATATCTTCCAAAGGGGAGTATGTTTTTCAAATGTAATTGGTCTGGGTTAATCATTTTCAAACATATACTCCCGATGTATTATAGCTTTACCTATTATCTTCCACAGCTGGAGTGAGTATTTCAAATAGAAGTTACCCAACTGTCTATTCTATTCGAAATTCATACACCCTATGTGGAAGACTTTAGTTCAATCTTCCACAGGGGTAGTGTGGATTTTAAATGAAATAGCTTAATGCATGTGTCCTTTCATCCGTTACAAAATTGTTTTGTCCTTGTCTTCCGCTTCAGAATTCAGATGAAATGTCTAAACCGCAAGTAAATTATTGGATTTGTAAAAACAGAATTTACCAATAGTAAAACTATTTTGTGGATGATGGAAAAAACAATGGTTATACCATTGAACAAGTGTAGAGATTATTACTATGGTTTAGAATGTAATTATATTGCTATAGTCTTGTCTAGTGTAAGGTGAAATATGACCTACACCAAATTGCATGAATCTTATACAGATGTGGAAAGGTCATGTTGCCAAGTTATGGTTGAACATACTTTAGTTTTTATGGATTATGTAGAGAAAGATGGAACATGACTTTGGACAAAGCCTTAATGTACAATTTGAGTCCAATTTGAATTTTATTATTATTATTTTACCAAAAATGATGAAAGAATATATTAAGTAATAACTGTTAATATTATTTGGCCATTTTAAGCCGGAATAATGGAGTAAAATGTTGGCCGTTTAAGAGGAAGCTCGAGGGGATTTGATTATAAATTACAACATTAATTCAGAATTGTGCTGTTTTAAGAACACAAATATTTGCTGATTCCTGTTAGGTGGAATATGCCAACAAAAATTACGATTTTTAATCCACTTGTTCTGTTGTCTGTTAATGAATTTGGCTGAATCCAATGGGGCGTATTAGTTGGAACATGATTGTGTAATTAACATTACAAATATGATTACAAATATGTGATATGATCAAGGGGAATGAGTCGCATGTCGGCCCTGGTCGAAAATGAGTTTTACACATGTTTCTAAAGAGGCCATTTAGAGCTTTCAGAAACTGAAATCCCCATGTTGATACGACTTTTCTTTGTGAAGTTACGTCAATTTATCAATCGCTGAAAACAATGTAAAACAAAAGAATTTGAACACTTTCTTTGCCAATATCTCAAAATCAATATTGGCAACATCCGACTCATTTCCCTTGATCGTGTCACATATGCCCAAAATTCAGTTTGAAAAAAATTGTACATTATGGCTTTAAGGGTGGTCTCAACCCTGGAATTATAGAAACTGTCGGGCCTCATAACTGCTAATTTGTTGGTCTGAAGTAAAAGTATACATATTTAGAATGGCAAAGACTTGAATCTATGAGGTCTAATTTGGGCCAAAATGCTCATTTTTGGAGAAAATTCCTAAATATATTTTTTTTGTTAATATATAGGAACCGTTTTTTTATTTTTTTTAAATTTTGACGAACTTCACCAAAATATTTGAAATTTTGCGAAAATCAGGCTTTTTCATGATTTGTTTGGAAATTTAGCATTTTTTAACCATTTTTGGTGCAAATATCTCAAAGTTGGTCAAAATTAAAAAAAAAGTGAAAAATTGATATTTTTATCTAGTTTTTAAAATTTAATAAAAAAAAAAAGTTTTGGCCTAAGAATTTTTTTGTTACGTTGACCGAAAAAATTTGGGCCAAAAAAAAAAATGGTTTAAAAATTTTTTTTTCCAAAACGAGCATTGTGGTCCAAATATGACCTCACAGATGAATTCATCTTTGCCACTAACAATTTAGCAGTTATGAGGCCCAAAAGTTTCCAAAATTGCAGGGTTAAGACCACCATTAATGGGTGTGATCATGTTACACCTTGTGCTGGAACAGACTATGGGCTATTCTAGTTGAAATCCATACACCCCCTAAGGAAGATGCCACCTTAATGTCCCACACAGGGAGTGTGAATTGCAAATTGGTTTACCAGAATGGGTGGCTGGATGGGTGTATAGATTTTAAATGGAATAATAGCCCTATACCTCTTTAAAAGTCTTTTATATGTATGCCACATTCTTTCAGATTAATTCTTTCAGTTGTGTACTTTCATAAATTAATTTGAACCTAAAGCTATAGTGCATGGATGTCACACTTTTAAGTTTGAAGGGATGTAGTCTTTTAATTGTGACACCCAAAATATTTTATTAGATATTTTGATAGAATATATATAAACTGTGATTAAAATGCTGACACTACCTACTGATTTTGACTATTTGTAAAAAAGAGCACTCTGAGCCATTTATTCTGCCATGCATTTAGTATGGGCTATCATCATACATTGGCAATTGGCCTTTTTGGTAAATCCCATATTTCCTTGTGGTTGGACCTGCGATGTCATCATTTGACATCACGCCAATGTGAATATCGCTTAGCAAACATCGTTACTGCGCATTGCAAGTCGGTGTGGCTTCAAATGACGACATCTCAGGTCTAACCACTAGGAATTATGGGATTTACGGAAAAGGTATTGTTTTCTGGTTGTCTGTCATTCCGTCCGTCCATCTCAGTTTGCGAGTGCAATTTCTTGGAACTTGGATAATGATTATAGGTTAATAACTGCGCATTAGTTATTTGGAGGGCATTGTGAAAAATCTAAACATTTTGCCTTTGGAACCGAGGAATATCCCGAGATATTCCGAGGTCCAAAGCAAAATGTTTAGATTTTTCACAATGCCCGACATATAACTGATGCAAAGTTATTAACCGAATTCATAACCGTCACTTTTAACTCATCACTCAACCAAATCTCAAGATTTTATTCTCCGAAATTTGTTGAAATAAACAATTTTTATCAAAACTTATATTTCGCCCTTCAAAAAGTCGAACAGGCTAAAACGGACTTGCCAATTACAGCACTGCGCAATCACGCCATGTGCAAATATGGTAGTTGCGTGCGCGTATAGAGTTCCGGCGCATGCCTGTCAATGTAGGATATAATAGGTCGAAAGTTTCAATTGTTCAACTAAGTTGGCGCCAAGTTTTAATTTTCACTTCAAAGTTAGAAGCCATTGGCTCCTCAATCAGTTTTTGCACCATACAGCACTGATTGGTACAGAACATCAAAATTGGAAATTGTTAGATATCTTCTTTGAGTGTGCAGCTGGATTGTAATTTTTCATGGGATGACCTTGACCCGCTATCCCCCATTTTTGTGATTGATATCCTACTCAACTTTGATATTAATTGCATTTGAAGGGTCCATTGAATAATGATTGGACCTGCAAAATCAAACCAGACCATTTTGTAGCCCGGGTGTAGCCCTAATACAGGTATTCTCAAATGGATATTCTGAAGTGCCACTGTCTGAAATGAAATGAAATGAACCTGACGTGCCAATATCTAATGCGAGTGAGTGAAGTGAGCGCAGCGTATAACAGATAGGGTCCAGCGCAGTAGCGTAGCCAGCGGGGGGGCAGGTGGGGCAGAGTGCCCCCCCTGACAAAAAATGAAAGAAAAAGTGCCCCACAGACAAAAAAATGAGAGAGAAAATCAGGAGGGCAAAGGAAAAGAAAAAGGGCAAGGAGCCCCTTTTCTAGCAAAATTCAGGGCCAAAATAATGTAAAATACAAAAAAATTTCAGCGGCTACGCCAAGAAATTGTAAATAATAAAGCCCTTTTTTAGCCGGATAATGGGCTAAAATAGTGTAAAATACCATTTTTTTTCAAGCGCTACGCGCACACATCATCCCAATAAGGCCCTTTTTCGGTAATCTCTAAGACATACAGTCTCTATGTATTTTATGATGCAACTGCAATTTTTTTCGTCTGTGCCCCCAAAATTTTATTTTGCCCCCCCTGACCAAGACAGCTGGCTACGCCCCTGGTCCAGCGGCCCACCTTAGGGCCCCTGGTGGGGTCCAGGGGTGAAGCACCAGCAGGTCCAGGGAGAAGAGCCCCTAGAAGCTCTGGAATTTTAGCTTTCTGGATGGTCCTGACATGGCAGGGGCTCTCATGCCATGTTTTTATACTTCAAAATGATTACAAATAAATTCAAAAGAAAGTAATTTTATTTCTCCAATTAATCATATGAAGGTTATTGGTGAAGAGCACGCCACTTGGAACCCTGTGCTTTTGGTACTGTGATGGGTCCAAATTTCTTGGAAAAATGGTATAGCTATCAGTGGCGGTGCCACAAGGGGGGGGGGGCATGGTGGAAAAATGCCCCCAGTCTGAACAGTGCCGCTGAACAGTGGGCCCAGGGTTCTAGGGGGGCCCGTAAAAATAAAGAAGGCATCCCATAAAAGCAAAGAAAAAGACCACAGGGGGCCCGTAAAAAGGGGCCCGGGTGTTCATTTTACCCCCGGGCCCGTAATGGCTCTCGGCGCCACTGAGTCTGAATGCTAGCCCCCCCTGTTTCCCCCAGTAAAAACCCAAAATTACAAAATGTCCACTTTTTGCGGCAGTTTTGCACAAAATTTGTTGATTTTTTCCCCCCTCCCCCAATAAAATTGCTAGCGCTGCCACTGATAGCTATGGATTTTGCCTAAACCAAACTTGTGTTACATCCCGCTGCACTCTACATAGCGGGCTATCTGTATACACTTGTGAAAACTTGTGACCTGTGAAAATCCATATAATTGTGTGATTTATTAACAGCTAAATACCTTAAAAATGTGAGAGGAGTGCCAGAATTTGAATAGGGGTACGCAGGTGTAACAATAGTAGCCATTCCGGCTTAATACCCTTCTTTGAAATGGATAAACACTCCTACCATATTTTAGGAGATGAACCGCGAAAAAACACAATCAATGAAAACAAAGTGTAGCAGGTATGACAACACCAAGGGCACCATGCATGACTGCAATATTGCAGGACTGTAGAAGTGGAAATTTTCGCCGAGCATTAATTTTCGTGTATTTTACACACAACACAGCTACCGCGAAAATAAAAATGCACGATTATGTTTATTTTATGGATATGTCTATGTACAAAATCTCAAAATTGCACATTTAAAAACAAGCAAAGTAGTTCCAAATTGGCAAAGCGCAAAAAATTATGCACATGAAAATGACCACTTTTACAGTAATAGAGCACTAAATTTTTAGAATTAAAAAGGTATTTATCTTGATATGCCAGATGAAACATGGCTCAATCCTAATCCTTCAGTAAGTTTGACTGAACTAAAAATAGCTGTTACAATTCAATCAACTAGCTTGGGGAAAAATAGAGCCACAAATCCTTATTTTGCATGTTGTCTGACAATGATCACTAAAGTCACAAATATTTTGCCGGGGGATAATCCATACAATCATCCCCCCAATGTTGACACCTGAATATGGGTTTCTGACCAAATTAACCTCATATTTGCCTATCTTGGTCCCAAAAGTGTAAATTTGTGTGTGCTTCGCGTGCATTTATTCCACTTCTGAACCATATTTCATCAGTTTAGCTACAAAATAGCAAAATTTTTCGTGCGCTCCGTGCGCATTTGTACCATAAACTTTATCGGTTGACAAAAGGTGCTGGATTCACTATACTTCAAGACTTCTTCAAACCACATCCCCCAATGTCAAAAAGAAATCTACGCCACTGCCGAATGACCAACAAAAGTGGGGGCCTCCCTTAGGTGCACGCCACTGTTGTGTATCAAATATCTTTTGATCCTCCTTTTCGCCAGCGCATAGGGCGCTGGTACCTAATTCTGAGATGGGGTTTGTGTACACTAAAGATTAGCTAAGATTATAGCCTTCTTCTATTGGTATGAATTATTTTTTTACTTCTCGTGGTGGAAATGTTTTTGATGTCTGCTAATTCGATTTGCAAGGAAAAGAAAGTATGTTTTGCCGTTTCAACGAACGAAAACGATTGAGTATTGCCAAAGTTATGTTTGTATTAATTATGACTTAAAAGTTATCATAGGTTAGGCCTACACATATAAACATAAACTTGTTCAGCAATCAGCATATCAAAAAAATGACATGGTCAAAGCGGGGAATGATCACGAGGTCATATCAGTGGAGCATAGCATGATGTTTGGTTGCCTGTGAGTGCATAATTGATATGTTGATAACAGATCTAATAATGTTGTGGAATCAAAATCTTCATTATATGGACCACATTGAAGTCAAAGTAATTATCTATCCTATCCTGTATCGTTTTATGGATAAAATTGACTCAAAATGTTATTGATGATATTATTGCTATCTTTAACATCAGTTTTGTCTTTTCAACGGGAAAATCCGATTGAAAATAAAGTTTTTAGGGCTAGCTATAATATTGAACAATATATCCCATATTTTGACATGCACTTATAGAAAATAAATAAATTATTGTCTTACTTTATAAATGATAAATACTGTAAAATGACACATAACTAAAGTGAGGCCAATTTCTATCTTTTTATTTGATTCATAAAATTACATTCAACAAAATGATTGAAGACTGAGAAAACACACAATGCAGACTACAGAATGGAGTAGGTAAGATGCCATGTCCATAGCTTTGCAGGAGTTTCGGACTAACAATCAACACATTCAAATAAAAATTCCTTTAAAAGGAATAGGGCGGGCAAATGAAGAATTGTCAAGAGAAATGAAAGAATGAGTAAGTCAAGTTCACAATTAAAAACAGGGAAAATATGACACAACATCAATTTCCAATGGGGGAATAACACAAAACGTATAAACAAAGTTAAAAGAGTTTTTAACTTTATACGTTTATACGTTTGTTATTCCCCCATTGGAGGTTGTGTCATATTTTCCTTGATTTTAATCTTATCTATTGCTTATCCTTTGTTCTCTGCTGGTCAGTTGGAACAGATTTTCCCTGTTTTTATATTAACCCTTCACATCATAACAGAAGACGTTTTATGTTAACATTTTATATAAAACATTGTTATAAACTTTTGTAGATAATAGTTATTTAAAACATTTTCGTAATCATACCTAGAATTTTTTTTTATCATCAGATAGAAAGACTTATGCTCATCTTCTCTGGTGAGACAACAGGGCTGGGGTATATTTCCATATCAAAGTTTAAAAATCTGTCATATCAATTAACGTAACTGTATTTCAAAGCGTCAAACTATATCATTATTTTGTCCCAACAAAAATAATCCAGGGAATAAAATATTCATTCATATGTTTATTTATTTTATTCAACCTGGGCCATTTCTACTGGTGCACCTGCATTCTAATAATTTGTCTATAATACCTTATACAAGCATCAGCAAACACTATTTGTCACAAGATTTGAAAAGTAAATAGCCTATGTACACACTGAACACAATGCACATACAAGCTGTATTTAAGTACATGCCGACGCTATCAGTATAAAATGATATATATGACCTTCACGATGCTATTAATTTAGCCCAAAGATTAGGAAAACTAGCAAAACTGGTGAACTGGTACTGTTCAAATAAAAACATCTGCAAATCTTGCTGCAATTTCCAAATAGTATTTCTATTACTTAAATAATTATTTTTGTTATTTCTTTTAATACAAACACATTACTGCCTATGACAACTTTATCGTATTACTTACATATCAAAATCAAGTAATAATTACAAAACTCGCCGTAAACTATCACCTCTGTGGGTGTTTGGGACATAACCGGCACAAATATTTTCTCAACACTGCGGCATGTGAGAAAGTAGGTCAATAGTCAGAGAATACAGGGCGGGTGCGGCACGCCGCACCCGCCCAAAAATACAGTTTAAAAGTGAAGATTGTAGTGAATGATCAGTCCTTTATCATGTGCTTGCCACTATCTACTTTATAGTAAACTATACATTGCGAAATAATATAAAATTATTTTAAAATAAAATGTGCATGTAAGTTGAGTTAACATAGCGAATTAACTAACAACTGCAGTGTATTTCTTGATTTTTATAATAAGCATGGGTAAAAAGCAGTAAAGACAAAAATACAGAACAATTTGGAGTAATGAATTAAAGAGTTGACAGGAGTTATAGGAGTTAATGTGTTTTGCTGTTTCAGTGTGCATGTTCTCACCATTGATGGTTTGGTGCACTGTCATGTAACATGGATGTAAGCGTGATCCTAAAAAATGCCTTTCACGGTGACCCAAACTATTTACAAGACCTCTTCTGCATTGACGCTGGCCTTCCCTTTTAAAGGGAATTTTTATCATAATTATGTTTGCTTTCATTTAAAGTAATGTTGGCATCACAAAAATGATGATAAATTCAACAAGTTTATGGTATTTATTGTTTGCAGGCCTGAAATAGGTCCTGAGGTTTCGAGAGAATAGGTCACTAAAATAATGGAAATAGTTGCACCATAAAGTGACAGACATTATAATGTAGATTTATTTTAATGTTTCAGCCCCATGGGCAATACAGACTGAATTATTGGCTTCTAAATACCATTTTGATTGAGATTAAGCTTTTAACATTGGTAATATATTATATATAAGCTCTATAAATTTCAATTGCTTACATAATATGTGACCATCAATCACCAAGTGACCGTAATGTCAGCAGAACAAATTCTAAGATATGGTCCAAGGAACATCGTAAAAACAATTTTAAAAATAATTCTCAACTCGGTGACCTTATTCTCCCTTTCAATGGAGCAACAGGGACATGTAATGCTGTAAAGATTCGCCTAATGGTACATAGATGGGCTTCCTTGACATAACTGAGTTTTAGACACAAACTAAAAGTGCCCTTCTGTAAAATCCCACCAACAAATATGGACACGGACCTTTAATTCTTGTTGGGATTTTCAGAGGAGGGAGCTCTTTATTTGTATGTGAAATTTACCCTCGGGCAAAGGTATGTGAATCTTTACAGTATGATTGTCAAGTTTATGTTGAAGAAATTTTTTTGATATCTCAAAAAGTGAAACACCAAAATTACAGCTCATTTGCATTGGATGGTTACATGTATGATTTTTTCATAACCAATCAGGCACTGTAAGAAAATATGTTTTAAGAACGCATCTTCCAACACCTTGATTACTGTATAATTTGATTTTAGCAAGAAAGCTTTATATTATTCATAATAAAATTATATTGTATAAACAATTAGGAAACTGTAAAGTTATTATTGACTATGGACCAACGGGTTAACCGTTCTGAGGGGTCAGACTGTACCTAAGCAAGCAACTTTTCTCGTCATCTTTCGTTTTTCCCTTTCAATACAGCATTAATTTTTTTGAATAAAAAAATATTATCTTGTTTTGCCAAATGAATCATAGCTAAATCCTAATACTTTAGTTAGTTCTAACTGGCTATGGAAGTAAAATTTGAATATTTGCTCAATTTTTGGAAATAAGGGCCAAAAATATGTTTGTTTTGTGGGCATTTTTCATTTGCTGTGACATTCAAACCCAAGGACTTGTTCAAAGACTAATTTCAAGTTATGGATTCTAATATTTGGAAAACACATTTTCTAATCTTTATAACACCCAATTATCAATAATAACATAAAATATTAAAATTATCAGCTAACTTGTAGCCTACACTCAAGAATTTGAATGCTTAGACTTGTGCCAAGAGTAGACTTTTGTGACTACAATTGTTAGAAAACTTGCACAATTGCATGTTTTTGGCCCATTTTCCCTTAAATTGCAAAAATATTAAAATTTTACCTTTATTTCAAGGTAGAACTAACTAAAAGGTTAGAATCTATCTATGTTTTATTGGGCAAAACAGGATAATATTTTTTTAATTCAAAGTATTAGTGCTGTATTTTTCTTAAATCGAGTAGGGTTAAAGATGCTGCATAAATGCACTGCCTGGCCAGACAAAAAGAGTATACCCAGCAAACACAAAACGTTGTACAGATAACATTTGAAAGTCTGGTTATACAAAAGGTCTAAAACGATTTAATAACATTTTTGAATGATTTTGAAAACCTTTTGCGAAACATTCTAACATAACGTTATCAAGTGTGTAGTGTTTTTTCATTTAAAACATTGAAAAAATGTTTTCATAACCTTTATAATGTATATAACCCAACATTAAATGTTATTTAAATGTTTTGACCAAAACCAAAACACCTTTATAACACATTTATGTGTTCGCTGGGTAGCTAGGGATTAAGGTTGGTCTTAACCCTGGAATTATGGAAAATGTTGGGCCTCATAACTGCTAAAGTATATAAAAGTATACATATTTAGAATGGTAAAGACTTGATGAATCCATCTGTATGTGTGGTCAAATTTGGGGGAAAATGCTCATTTTTGGAGGAAAAAAAAGTACTCACACACTACCAACAACTTTGTACACTATTGTTTGGTAAGTTGACATTGTGTCTCCGCTCATCATACGTCCACACTACCAACACACATTGTACACAAATATTATATGGTTCCAGTTATTAAAACCAGGTACTGCTAAGCTAACATTATTGGAAAAGTGAGAATGGAGGAGGTGTTTCTTTTGTTGTTGCTAAATTAACAAAATAAAGCAAAATACACATTGCTAGCATTTTTATTGAACCATGAAATTAGCCTATTCGTCTATCAAACTAACTTACTCACTCGCATTTTGGTCTGAAATGGACATATCTCCAAAATGTCAAGAAGGTATGACCATTGTCATCCTGGTGGTGTTAAATGAAAGAAAAAAGTGAAGAATATAATAAAACATATTTCCCCACCCTGGGGTGACACTCATCAGAAGACTTGGGAAAATATTCATATTTTGGGTACTTTTCATATCTGGATATACCAAGAAGGTTATGATCCCCCGAGCGGTGTCAAATGAAAGAAAAACAGTAAATAATAGGCCTATAAGAAAAAATATTTTCCCTACCAGGGATGACACTCAAAACTTAACTTTTATTGTAATTAAAGCATTTCAGCCTTAGTCTTTCACGTGGTACACCATTGGGCATTACAATCATGTACACAGTAGAAATTCCAGAAAAATTGAGGGCGTTGCTGTCGAGCAAATCACATATTATGGCTTTAATTTTGTAATATACAAAGTATGGCTGGGGGGGGGGGTCTTTGAAAAGAAAATTACGGGGATGTGCCACGCAGACTTTCACAACAAACATCCAAAAAGCACCCAAATTTGCCATAAGTGGGCTCTTTTAGGGGCAACTTTGCCCAAATGCGCCTAATTGGGCGCATTGGTCTCCACTGAAAACCCACCCATCGATATACCAAAATTCTGAAAAGGTACCCCAAAACCGTGGCACATCCCCCTATTCGCTACTTGCACGGTTCCGCCATTATGCACTATGTGCGGGGAGAGCCTCGAACTGGCAGCATACATGAAAGGAAGAATTATGTAACCTTACACAGAACGTTATGACTAGTTCAATTCCCATTCATGTATGCTGCCAGTTCGAGGCTCTCCCCGCACATAGTGCATAATGGCGGAACCGTGCAAGTAGCGAATACCTTCAACCAGGGAGAACCCTCTCCGGAGTATGGTTTTCAACTGGAATGGGCCAATTAAGCCTCAGATTAATCACAATAATAGGCCAAATCAAATTTAACAACTGAAAATCACCTTGGCAATAAGAGTGATCAGATGTGTTACATGAAGTGTCATACGCTTGCAGAGGCTTTTGATTTACAAAACCAGTGGACCTGAATTAGGTACCATTTCACCTTGATTTGAACGTAACAATAGTGATTGTAGACTTTAATACTTAGCACGTCATATTACACTAGATAAGAAGAATGGAAGTCTTTTGCTTCCATTATCCACACTCTAATTTCATACTATTCATTATTTTGGAATAGAATCCCTACTCATTTATTTTTTATCTCATAAACTATTCGTTTTAATGAGATATACCATTTTTTTTGGTATACTTTTCATTTTGATTAGGTACAAGGTGTCCCATAAAAAGATTACATGTAGAAAATGAAAATTTTCAAAAATCTACATGTAACCTTTTTTGGGACACCCGGTATATTATCACTTTGAACCGAATAGTTTAAAAATATTGAAAAAATGTTTTCACAACCTGTATAATGTATATAACCCAACATTAAATGTTATTAAAATGTTTTGACCAAAACCAAAACACCTTTATAACACATTGACATTTATAACATTTTAAAAGCATTTTTGTGTTCGCTGGGTAGCTAGGGATTAAGGTTGGCCTTAACCCTGGAATTATGGAATCTTTTGGGCCTCATAACTGCTAAAGTATATAAAAGTATACATATTTAGAATGGTAAAGACTTGATGAATCCATCCATCTGTGTGGTCAAATTTGGGGGAAAATGCTCATTTTTGGAGGGAAAAATGTACTCACACACTACCAACACACACTGTCGAGCAAATCACATATTATGGCTTTAATTTTGTAATATACAAAGTATGGCTGGGGGGGGTCTTTGAAAAGAAAATTACGGGGATGTGCCACGCAGACTTTCACAACAGACATCCAAAAAGCACCCAAATTTGCCATAAGTGGGCTCTTTTAGGGGCAACTTTGCCCAAATGCGGCTAATTGGGCGCATTGGTCTCCACTGAAAACCCACCCATCGATATACCAAAATTCTGAAAAGGTACCCCAAAACCGTGGCACATCCCCCTATACCTTCAACCAGGGAGAACCCTCTCCGGAGTATGGTTTTCAACTGGAATGGACCAATTAAGCCTCAGATTAATCACAATAATAGGCCAAATCAAATTTAACAACTGAAAATCACCTTGGCAATAAGAGTGATCAGATGTGTTACATGAAGTGTCAGACGCGTGCAGAGGCTTTTGATTTGCAAAACCAGTGGACCTGAATTAGGTACCATTTCACCTTGATTTGAACGTAACAATAGTGATTGTAGACTTTAATACTTAGCACGTCATATTACACTAGATAAGAAGAATGGAAGTCTTTTGCTTCCATTATCCACACTCTAATTTCATACTATTCATTATTTTGGAATAGAATCCCTACTCATTTATTTTTTATCTCATAAACTATTCGTTTTAATGAGATATACCATTTTTTTTTGTATACTTTTCATTTTGATTAGGTACAAGGTGTCCCATAAAAAGATTACATGTAGAAAATGAAAATTTTCAAAAATCTACATGTAACCTTTTTGGGACACCCGGTATATTATCACTTTGAACCGAATAATTTCCGTGTTATTAACAGGTAACTTTTCAAAATGGCAAGATCTTCAGCTCATTATTTGACAAGATTACCCATTTCATTTTGACAAGATTAGCTAAGATTCTGTAATGTCCTCCTTGACAAGACAACTGATTCAAATTGGAGTTTTTGGTAATTTTTGACAAGACAAACGGCTCAAATTTGATAGGTTGGGTCATTTTTGACAAGAACCTGTTCATCTTTTTAATGACATGATGACAAGGCAATCTTATCAGTTGTGATTTTATTTTTATTTTTGATGAAAATATCCGATTCATTTTGAACAGAAATCTGAATTGTTTCCCGTGTCAAATTTGTTAAATTTCTATTCAAAAATGAGTAGATCGTTTTAAGGGATCTAAAATGAGCGTTTATTGCGTTTCGACAGTATTTTTTGTGGGGCATGAGAGCACCTCAGACCTATCGAATTGCATTCTGAATACGAAGCATGTCTTTCTGATATCAAATAATTTTCATTTTTGAAAATCACAATATAATACAAATTTTATGACAAATTATAAAAATTTGATATTTTTCAAATTTTGATATATAACAGTCCTCGAAGTAAATTATATAAATCTAATGATATATTCTTAAAGTGTATGTAGCAGGGAGGAAAAGCCGACGATCAATTGAAAATTTTGACCTTTCATATTGAAGATATAGATTTTTTCCCAAAAAGACCTAATTTTTTTGTGTTTTGGGAAACAAAATCCATATCTTCAATACGAAAGGTCAAAATTTTCAATTGATCGTCGGCATTTCATCCCACCTACATACACGTTAAGTATAAATCATCAGATTTATAAAGTTTACTTCGAGTACTGTTAAATATCAAAAATATCAATTTTAATGATTTGCCATAAAATGTGTATTAAATTGCGAATTTCAAAAACCAAAATTATTTGATATCAGAATGACATTCTTCGTATTCAGAATGCAATTCGATATGTCTGATGTGCTCTAATGTCCTAAAATAAATACTGTCCAAACGTTCATACCCCAGCCCTTAAGAGTGCAGCAAACACAAAACGGTTTATAGACACGTTTAAATGCCGGGTTATATAAAGGGTATAACATGTTTTAATAACATTCAGAAAACATTTTTGAAAACTGAACGCAAAACATTCTAACAAAATATTAGTTGACAAAATATTTTGCCCCAAAATAATTTTGCGATAGCATTTTGTCAACATTTTTAAAATGTCGTTGCAGCGTTTTCGCCAGCCCATAGGGCTGGTATCTAATTCTTAGATGGGATTTGTGTACACTAAAGATTAGCTAAGATTATAGCCTTCTTCTATTGGTATGAATTATTTTTTTACTTCTTGTGGTGGAAATGTTTTTGATGTCTGCTAATTCGATTTGCAAGGAAAAGAAAGTATGTTTTGCCGTTTCAACGAACGAAAACGATTGAGTATTGCCAAAGTTATGTTTGAATTAATTATGACTTAATAAGTTATCATAGGTTAGGCCTACACATATAAACATAAACTTGTTCAGCAATCAGCATATCAAAAAAATGACATGGTCAACAATTAGTAATTAGCGGGGAATGATCACTGGAACGAGGTCATATCAGTGGACTACTGAGCATAGCATGGTGTTTGGTTGCCTGTGAGTGCATAATTGATATGTTGATAACAGATCTAATAATGTTGTAGAATCAAAATCTTCATTATATGGACCACATTGAAGTCAAAGTAATTATCTATCCTATCCTGTATCGTTTTATGGATAAAAATGACTCAAAATGTTATTGATGATATTATTACTATCTTTAACATCAGTTTTGTCTTTTCAACGGGAAAAATCCGATGGAAAATAAAGTTTTTAGGGGCTAGCTATAATATTGAACAATATATCCCATATTTTGACATGCACTTATAGAAAATAAATAAATTATTGTCTTACTTTATAAATTATAATTACTATAAAATGACACATAACTAAAGTGAGGCCACTTTCTATCTTTTTTATTTGATTCATAAAATTACATTCAACAAAATGATTGAAGACTGAGAAAATACACAATGCAGACTATTACAGAATGGATGGAGTAGGTAAGATGCCATGTCCATAGCTTTGCAGGAGTTTTGGACTAACAATCAACACATTCAAAAAATACAGTTTAAAAGTGAAGATTGTAGTGAATGATCAGTCCTTTATCATGTACTATCTACTTTATAGTAAACTATACATTGCGAAATAATATAAAATCATTTTAAAATAAAATGTGCATGTAAGTTGAGTTTACATAGCGAATTAACTAACAACTGCAGTGTATTTCTTGATTTTAATAATAAGCATGGGTAAAAAACAGTAAAGACAAAAATACAGAACAATTTGGAGTAATGAATTAAAGAGTTGGCAGGAGTTATAGGAGTTAATGTTTTTTGCTGTTTCAGTGTGCATGTTCTCACCATTCATTGTTTGGTGGACTGTCATGTAACATGGATGTAAGCGTGATCCTAAAAAATGCCTTTCACGGTGACCCAAACTATTTACAAGACCTCTTCTGCATTGAGGCTGGCCTTCCCTTTTAAAGGGAATTTTTATTTTAAATGTTTTCATGTCCTTTATATAACCCGCCATTTAAATGTTATTTAAAAAAACCTTTTGACCAAAACCAAATCTCGTTTATAACACGTGTTTTCAACATTTCAGCAAACACTTTTTTAAAGTGAAAAGAGTGTCCATGGTGAATTTGTACGATTTTCGTGATTTCGTGATAGGCCTACACTGAACAAAACAAAACGTGTTGAGGATTTTTTACATACATAGGCCCTACATGTAACTTATTTATGATTACTAAATATCTGCAAAACTTACTACATATACAACATTATTTAATTTATTTTATAGTGATAACATCAATTATTTTTCAGAATTTCTTTTATTTACTAAATATTGGTAGGGGAGAGCGGGGAGTGTTCGCCCTCACAGGTAGTTCAAGTTGCCCACCACGCGATTCCCAGCACTACGGCCATCGGGGGAATTTGGTGATGACAAAATTAGGTGATATAGGTCATTATAAACTTCTAATTAGCGACATATAGGAACGTGTTCATCTCTGCAGCCAACACAAAAAAATCCCCAAAATGTAAATTTTCTTGTATTAATAATGTTGTATTATAATGGTTTTAATGGAAATCTGTATTAAGAACATTTGGGATTTGTCAAAGATTTAATGCAGTTATAAACTCGGCATTCGATTTGTATTTTGCATACCCTAAGGAAAATACAAAGATGTGCACAAGGGGCACATTCGCCCCTTTGAGGATGGGGCATGTTCGCCCAGTATTTTTCCCGGGCGGACTTTATGCAAAATATTGATAATTAGGCATATACCGTTAAAGAAGGTAAAACTACTGAAAAGCGTGTTTTGTGGTAGTATTACTCATACCACCGTTTATGTCCTAGCCTAATCCATAATCCCCGAAGTTGTAAACAAATACGTTTTACCTTACTTTGGACCCCTACATTGTACCTGACCCCGACACTTTTCTTTTTTTTTTTTGATCAGGTTGAACTTTCCCCACCATATGGACGAACCTGTCCCATGCAGCAATGGGCAAGTTCGCCATTCTGAAATTGTGGTCGTATATAACCTTAAAATTGATATCGCTATGTTAGTCAGAAAAAAATAGGGCGAACACTCCCCACTCTCCCCTACCTGGTGCAACATGGGAAATCATTTTAAATTTGACCAATTCTTTAATATTATCTAGCTGTATACAAATTTCAGATTTCCAAATGCTGACTTTTTCTTTTTTCAATAAATGAAAGAAATAGTAAACTTTATATTGTATTAAAGTCAATTCAACTATGGATGGGATAGGCCTTTGTATTAACCATTTCTGCGCGGGTGTCCACTGCAGATGACAAGATTAAATATCTTGTAAATTCAAAAATTTCATAATTGTAAATTATCATGATCATATTTGGAATTGGCATAAAGATTGCATCAAAACGAGTACAAACAAGACAAGTATTGGTTCAGTGGTTCTTAAAATAGCTCTTGATATTTTGAGAAAATATCTCAAAACTTGGACTTTTTATGTTGAATCATGCGGCTAGTAGCACGCAAAGCACAAGCAACACACAATGAAGTCCTACCTAAAAATTCCAGTGTATTATGAAAAGCTGCTTTACAATAGCGGCTTTTCAAAGTCTCAAAAACAGAGAAAGGTCTCCAACACAGAGAAAGGTCTCAAATGCAGAGAACAAGCAAATTGAGTTCGATAATAACACACAAACAAACAAACAAACAAACAATTGTGTAGTTATTCAAAGTTATAGGCCATTACAAAAACGAAGAGATTATATGATTAAGTAGGAAATACTGATAACCGACTTCCGGTTCATTTTGCTTGATATGCCATTCTGATATCAAATAATTTTGATTTTTTTTGAAATTCACGATATATTTCAAATCTAAAGATATGTATCTGGGAGGAAAAGCCGATTATTAAATGAAAATTTTGAGCTTTCGTATTGAAAATACACATGAAGTTTCCAAAAGACCTAAGATTTTAAATGCAATTTGGTGTGTCTGATGTGCTCTCAGGTCTCACCAAAATACTTGTGCAAAGGTGACCGAGCACTTAATTGTCATACATGCACAAAGGCTTTATAGTGCGGGGGCTGTACACTTTTGTAAAGGACCTATCCCAAAATCTGCCTGTCGTAAAATTAATTATAAGCCTATGTGAAATGATAGGGTTCATTAATTTCTCTTGGTTTGACCAATTAAATCAGTTAAATAATAATATTTTATTGGAATTCCAATGCGTAGCCTAGTACCAGTTAATCATCGCGAAAAATTTTCGCCCCCCTTACAGATCTCAAAAATTTCAGGACCCTCTTTTTGACATGAAAATTATGGGTCATAGAAAAGCATATAAACTCAATTTTCCCAGGAAAATTTGTGGTCATTTTTTCAGCCCCCCCCCCCCCCTTAGGAGGGTCAAAACTTTTAAGGGCCCCCTTAAGCATCAGCCCCCAAACAAGTGTTTGTGAACGGTCCTATAGGAATAGACATAGTATGGGTATTGTGTCGCGTTGGACGGCCCTTTTCCCGTCATCTGATTTATTTTTAAATTCCTAATTATTATCAGCAGGTGGGGGGGCTCTCAATACAATGATCCTCCGCAAAGACCCCTGTTTTTGGACCGCGTAGGCCTATAGCTCCGTAAGATTCGTGTGAATTTTACCAAAACAGAGCAATGAAAGGCCCTAGATTTTGGTAATTTCTGCTCTAAAAGACCCCTGCTCATTTCTAACATTTCTGGGTTTTTTTCCAGACGATTTTCAAACAGATAGCAAATAAAGACCATTGATATTGACTGTTCTCAGCTCCAAAAGACCCCCTTTTACCTCATGTACCTGTTCGCAACTGAAAGACCCCACTTCCTTTTACCGTTACCGATACCCCGTCAGCTTGCAAACACCCACCACCTCAAAATTCCGGGGAAGCAAACCCATCAAAAATTTACAGCTATTTACGACGTGCTCACGGGATTATCAGCAACCCATGTTTTACTTATTATTAAATGCAGATTGGCACGCCACACCGGACAAAAAACGGCGAGACTTAAAAAATGACGTCCAGTTTAAAAAATGACGCCGAGAATGAAAAAAATGACGTCGAGAATGAAATGATAACGTCGAGTTTTAAAATACGACGTTGAGTTCAAAACGATGACGTTGAGATTGTAAAACCAATGCCGAGTTTTTTTTCGCGTCCAGATTTTTTCGCGTCGAGAAGCGCCCTCTATAGTTAATCTGATTGGCCATGTTGACATGGTCCAAATAGCTAGTCATTTTCAATACCTGCAATGGCGGACATAAAAGAATATGGTGAGTGTGGCAAATCTTATGAGTGAGATTCAGAGGACAGACATTGATTCCGAGGTTAATTCCGTGGAAAGACTAGGAAGAATATGGTAGAAGAGCATTTGTGTAATTAAGTTACGACCTTTCTAGCTGTATACTTGCCGTAGTCAGTTCAATGGAATGAATCTTATGTCGTGTGAAATTTAAATAACCAGCATAACATGATATACAAGGTGTACCAGAAATACCCTGGTGAATGAATTTGGACATAAGTCAAGAAATAGGCATCGGAAAAAATGTAAAAAGCGGCGTTTAGCTCATTGTATTGTGCATCATATTATTATAATATTATTATGTACGCAAATTATATTTGATTCGGTTGACTGTTTGTGAACAAATGAGCGATTAGGGCCTACATAATCATGATAATGCCCGCATCAATGCAATTTCCGCGGGGAAGTGACGCGTATGTAGGGCCATTAAGACTCCCAGTCACCCAAAGACCCCATATTTTTTTATTATCACATGCTCTGTCACCCAAATACTCCTTATATTTTCCTTTTGATCTGTCACCCAAAGACCCTTATACATGTATATCCATTTGATTAGCAACGAGTCATCTATCACTGATTTTGTTACTTATTTTGAAATAACAAAGCCATTTGAAGCTATTTTGAACTAGCAATTCAATTTTCGAGGGTCTCGTCCGAAGACCCTATTTAAAAAAAGGTAATTCTTACCCAATGCCCCGACTAATTTAGATCCAAACGGTCCGTCTGTCACCCAATGACCCCATATTTTGTGCATTTTGATCTCAATGGCAATATGTATGCTCTCACCCAATGACCCCATATTTTTTTTAATATTTTGCTCTCACCAAATGCCCCTTACTGTGAAAGTGTCAGCCCTACACCTATATCCATTTCATATTGAAGTGCCCCCCCCCGCTTTTTCATACTGCTCACCCCTTCCTTATAAAGATTGTGTATCTCATTAAATTTAGTCCTCTTATAATCCAACGGTGTTATGTTAATCCTGCTTTAAAGCAGTCGCGGTCATTTTGGCGGTGGAAGCATTAACATCTAGGGGGGGGGGGCGCTAGTAGGGGGACGAGCATTCCGGTTTCGCTGATGTGACTTTTTGTGCGCACGAAAATATTTCAATTTTCGACTATTTTAGCCCTAGATGAACGTGCGTTTTGCTATTTGATGGGTCATCGCGCACGAAGCGCGTACAATTGTGTAATGTTACCTATTTGGGCCCAAAAAAGGTGCTAAAAAGGAAGATGCACATGGGAATTATTACTTTGTTTCTTCTATTATGATTTTTAGGGGGACGTGTTCAATGTGTTCTAGCCAATTTACAGTGTAATTGTTGATACTGTGCAATGTTTTGTTTAAAACTTTTGCATTCATTATTCAGGACAATATTTAAAGTAACATTTTGTCCGGGAAAACTTTGATTTCTGCAACAAACTTATTGAACAGATTAAACTTATTAACAGATTATTTAAAGAACGAAAAGAATTTTACCAAAATATAAAGCCCATTGGCATGTACTTTGTTTGAATTTTTGATATTGGCAACCTTAATGATAATAATAAGTTTATATTCATTATGAGCGATAATGAGAATGATGCCATCACTGATCGTGCTAATTTCATTCATTCTGCTTAAAAAACGTTCTTTAAACATGTTAAATAATGATAGTTAATTTCTCATGTTCATAATAATATGTTGTATTCTCTATGTTCGATCCTGTATTTTCATTTAAAGTCTAGTTTGACTTATACCTGCTTTGTTTGGGTGATTGTCTATAAAATGCTGATTCTGATTCTGAATGAACTTTCTTTCAAACTTGAAATGAAGTGATTGATTCATGCGTTATGTAATCGCTAATTTATTCGCAATCATTCAACCGATTCAAGTAAAATCATCGTATTATAATGGGCTATACGCTGTTTTTTAAATATTTGGATTCTGATGCCTATTTCTCAACTTAGGTCCAGTTGTTTATTTTTCTGGGACACCCTGTACACTCCCCAGAGCCAATTGGTCAAACATGAATTATCACTCAAATTATTGTAACAGGTAGGCCTATAAATTTCATGTTTTGTCTTATGTTGCCTCCATACCCAATGTGTCTTGTTAACCCATTTTGACCCTACCTGCTACCCATACCTAACATTACATCACTGACCTTGCCCATTTCCTGTC
Organism: Amphiura filiformis; assembly: GCF_039555335.1. Lineage (NCBI taxonomy): Eukaryota > Metazoa > Echinodermata > Ophiuroidea > Amphilepidida > Amphiuridae > Amphiura > Amphiura filiformis. Next base: position 15,107,798 of record NC_092629.1, read on the forward strand.
CTATCCTTGCAATTGACCTGATAACCATGGTAACCCACCCCATACTATGTGCTTTTTCATGTGCTAGGCAGTTCTGCACTACCAAGTCAAGACCATGCTGGATTCAACCATAGATAAGGAGACACTATCACTATCATGGACTTAAACAAACACGCATAGCACTTAGCTACAATGAAACATGAACAATATACTGCCAATAATCACAGCTCAAGTGCTATCTTTATCATTGTTGTTTCTTTCAAATATGAATAATATTAGTGAATAATCAATAAATTGCATGGTTTATAATAATTGCTAGTATTGAGATATAATATATACAGAAAGACTATAGAGGGCGCTTCTCGGCGCGAAAAAATCTGGACGCGAAAAAAATCTGGACGCGAAAAAATCTGGACGTGAAAAACTCGGCCCGTTACAAACTCGGCGTTGGTTTTACAATCTCAACGTCATCGTTTTGAACTCAACGTTGTATTTTAAAACTCGACGTTATTATTTCATTCTCGACGTTATCATTTCATACTTTGTTTCATTCTCGACGTTGTTTTTTATTCTCGACGTTATTTTTTTTTATTCTCGGCGTCATTTTTTAAACTGGACGTCATTTTTTAAGTCTCGCCGTTTTTTGTCTTGTCTCGCGTGCCATAGTGAAAGCTTACAATTTGGAACCTAATGATAATAATAATCATGGCCCTTCGTACTGGAAATTTAATGATTCTTTATGTGATGATGTTAAGTTTATTGGTGAGTTAAGAGATAAAAGATCAGAATGGATTGAAAAGTATAGTGATGTGACTGATCAAAGAATCCTTTGGGAGTTAATGAAGTATGAGATTCGTTGTTATACACAGTTGTACAGTAAAATTAAAGTTAAAGAAAGAAATTGTAAGGTTAATGACTTGGAAAAGAAGCTCAAACAGGCTGAAGATATACTTAATACCAATCCTAGTGATGAAGCAAATACTAATTGGGAGAAGTTGAAATCTGATCTTGATGATCATTATGAGTATGTAACCCAAGGAGTAGTTGTAAGATCTAGAGCAGACTGGTTGGAAAAAGGGAGAAAAATAGTAAGTTCTTTCTCAATCTGGAAAAGTCAAATAAAAGCAAAAGCACCATCAGATGCATGCTAAGTGAAGACAGTACAGAATATGTAAATAAAAAGAATATTTTGAATGAGATTAAACATTTTTACTCTACTTTATACTCATCTAAAGAAGTTGATCTTGACTCGCCATCATCTCAACGTTTTTTTAATGATTCAATTCCCAAATTGTCAAATGATGACCAAAAGAGCTGTGAAGGTGAGCTCACGATCGAGGAATGTTATAAAATACTTAGCAGTATGAAAAATGGCAAGTCACCTGGTAATGATGGTCTCACAGTTCTATTTTATAAAACTTTTTGGGTTGAATTTGGATGTTTCCTAGTTGACTGCTTGAATACAAGTTATAATTTGGGTGAATTAACAAATTCTCAAAAACAAGGTGTCATAACATTAATTTTGAAAAAAATAAAGACAAACGTAAGGTGGAGAATTATAGACCCATTACTTTGCTTAATGTGGATTTGAAAATTGGGTCAAAAGTCATTGCCGAAAGGATTGCTAAGGTTTCTCCAAAATTAATCGGCTGTAACCAATCTGCTTTTGTCCCTGGTAGATATATTGGGGATGCTGTAAGAACTGTGGCTGATATTTTATATTTTACTAAAGAAAGAGACATCCCTGGAATTGTACTGTGTATAGATTTTGAAAAGGCATATGATTCAATAGATCATAAATTTATGCAACATGTAATGAAAAAGTTTAATTTTGGAAGTTCTATTCAGAAATGGATTGATACTTTTTATAATAATATCACAAGTTGTGTTATGAATAATGGTGTGTCGACCGGGTATTTCCCCATTAATCGTGGTCTTAGACAGGGTGATCCCCTGAGCTGCCAGCTCTTTAATTTGGCCATTGAAGTCCTTTGTATTCAGATGAATAATAATGAGGACATTGTGGGCATTCAAATCGATCCTAGACTGGCCCCCAGTCTCGGTTCGGTTCCATCTCTGGATAATGTAACAATAAATAATTACGTAATGCCCTATGAAAAAAATGCCAACTCCCCCCTTATTTTCTTCAATGCCAAAAACCCATTCCTCTTCATCCACAAATCGACGCCACTAATTACACCCACCACAGTCAACCATGCAGCAATATAGAAATATACTCGTATTATAAGTGAACGCGAAAGTCCATTGTGGGTTGATTTTTAATGCTATGTAATCTACATTACCAGTCGTTCTCCACGGACCCGAGGGAGGGTCTAAATCGATCCTAGCGATCGAGGTACACAGGTGAAAATGTCTTGTTATGCAGATGATATGTGTCTATTTGTTAAGGATATTGATTCAGTTAAATGTACTATGAAAGTGTTAAGGGAGTTTCAGTCATGTTCTGGTTTAAAAGTAAATAATAATAAGACCGAAGCAATGTGGATCGGAAGTGTCAGGGATAATAAAAACAAACCGCTGGATGTACAGTGGACTAAGACTGTTAAAATCTTAGGAATTTACTTTGCATATGAGGAAAAAGAGGTGATAAATCTGAACTACAATGATAGAATAAGATCTCTGGAATGTACATTAAATTTATGGAAACAGAGAGATTTAACAGCAATTGGCAAAATCTTGGTGATTAAAACATTTGGTTTATCAAAACTTCTCTATACTTCAGCAATGATTGGTATGCCATTAAGTATTCAAAAGAAGGTTAATGATATTATTTACAAGTTCATCTGGAATGGCCCAGATAAAATAAAACGGTCTGTTTTGTGTAGAGAATTAGATGAAGGTGGTTTGAAAATGGTTGACTTACAAGCAAAAATCAAAACACAATCTGTTATGTGGCTTAAGAGACTAATTATGCCAAACAAATCTGGTTGGAAAAGTATCTTAATATTTTATCTAAGAAACCTGGGTGGCACAGGTATTCTGGAGTGTAATTTTGATTTTCGAACACTATCAGGAATTATTCCCCCATTCTATTTGAATGCATTCAAATTATGGTCAAAGTTTAATTCAGGTGAGCCAAAAAATGCTATCGAGGTTTGCAAACAAGTGATTTGGAATAATAAGCGTATTCTGATTGGTAAAAAGTCGGTGTACTACTCTAAGTTTGAGGAAGCAGGCTTCCATACAATTTACGATTTCATTGATGACAAAGGCAATTTTAAGAATTTTGCTAACAGGATGGGTGATAACTATAATAGAATTGATGTGCTTACAGGGGCGGCGGAACGATTTTGAAAGTGGGGGGGCCAGTCAGGGTGATGTAAAAAATAAAAAATAAAATGGGCGCAAAGCGGCCATCGCGTTGCCCTTGCCTGGGGGGGGGGGGGGGTGTCTGAGGGGATGTTCCCCCTCAGAAGTGAGAAACTTTTGCAAACTGAAGGCCCAATTGAAGCCATTTGGTGGACCATTCTGGCACAATTTTAGTTTGAAAAATCCGAAAATGGGTTAAATGAAGGCCCAAATTGAAGCCATTCGTGGATAAGTTTTCACTAAAAATTATTGCTTATAGTGTTGGGTGTCATTTTTTCACTTTCTTTAAGCATGTTAAGGGTATAGAATAGAGATTTGATTATTTATGTTCACCCAGACATGTTACACACAGCACATTATGGGTTAAAAGTGGGGGGGGGCCAGGCCCCCCAGTCAAAAAAGTGAAGGGGCCACTGGCCCCCCCCCCGGTTCCGCCGCCCTTGTGTGCTTAAATGGTTTGGACTGATTAATGCAATTCCAAAAAGTTGGCGTGACATGATTCGTAAGGAGGGGACGACCCTTCCAGAGGACTTAGGCATAGTGATCAACTTATCGAGAGGAAGTGTTCCACTTCTGAAACTGAAGTCCAGGGATGTTTATAAGTCATATATTGATAGCATTAAAACTGATCCTGTTAGCCAATTTTCATTAAAAAGAGTTTATAATATGACCGAAGCCGAATGTTGCGAGTTGTATTTAATGCCTTTCAGAGCTACGCTAGATGTGAAATTAAGATGGCTTCAGTACAGAATTACTCATAACATTTTGCCAACTAATGACTGGCTGTGCAAAGTTGGTTTGGTTGACAATGATAAATGTGTCTTTTGTAAAACAGAGAAGGAAACCATTGTACATCTTTTTGGTAGTTGTAATATTGTGAACTCTTTCTGGCAAAGTATTCAGACTTATTTTGATTTCATACCTGAGTTCGATGAATTTAGTAAAGTATTTGGTTTACTGGATACAAATGTTAATTACTGGGCAGGTATTAATCAAATTATGCTCATTGCTAGAAGATATATTTACAAGTGTAGATGTGAGCAGTCTAAGCTATCTTTTAATGGTTTCAAAAATATTGTTGTTGATACCTTGAAGCTTGAACATTTTTGTGCACAAAGAAAATTGAAGTTGGATTTACATTTTAAAAAGTGGGATCCCGTTCTCAGCTTGTTGTAATGCATTATATCTGGGATATCTCAGTTTTGCCCTTATTGCATTTTATGTATACGGTTGAGGTGGTACTGCACCCCTGGCCAATTTGATGCCTATTTTTGCATTTTTCTACAAATTTGTTTGAGAGGAATGCAAGGATGGTCACGGTTTTGTCAGAAGGTGTGGTACCGCCTTAAATCCTTTATTCCATAAAAGTGTACTAGAATTTGTTTGTTGAAAATTCATATTAATTTCATGACCCCATTTATATGCTTGTCTGGACCTTGTTGTGATGCATTATATCTTGGATATTTTAGTAGCCTTTATTGTATTGTATATTATGTATACCGTTAAGGTGGTGCTGCACCCCTGGCTAATTTTGTGCCTATTTTTGCATTTTTTCTCCAAATTTGTTGAGAGGAATGCAAGGATGGTCACAGGTTTGTAAGGGGTGTGGTGCCGACTTAAATCCTTAACTCCATAAAAGTGTACTGGAATAGAATATTGTATTGTTTTATATTACCCCCTGGAATTTATCTGTATTGTATATTCTTTTTGTATATTCTTTTTGTGCTTGTATTATTATTGTACTGTTTTTATTTGCAACGCATGAAATGATTTAAATAAAAGCCCGATTTCGGGCATGAAATACAAAAAAGAAAGCTTACATTTTCTCATTAACATATTGAAATTTAAGGCGTTCCAAATCATTATATTTCCAAAGAAATCGTAAAAAATTGTCGAATTAGTCTCAACTCTGGTATATACCACGTTTTCGACTAATTCAGCATTTTTTTGATGATATCTTCAGAAATGGGCTATTCAGATGTATTCCGCACCCCCCCTATGGAAGACACTTCCGGAATTCGGGGCTAAATTGACAGCCGGAATTCACATGTCAGGAAAACCCCATGGAAGACACTGCCGGAATTGTGGTAATATGTCTAATATGGCCAGCCGGAATTCACGTAAATGTAAATGTCTTCCATATAGGGTTCCAGCTGGAATTAGAACATTTTTTTTGTTTCCAGCCAGAATTCAAGTAAATGTCTTTCATAGGTTAATCGAGATGGTGATCATAAGTGAAGATTCTGCTGGAATTGGAGCATTTTTGACCATTTTCCAGCCGGAATATTAAGAAATGTGAATGTCTTTCATAGGCACATCATGGCCTTTCACAATCCCCACTCTTGTTTTTTCGTTTATTTTAGCAGCCGGAGTTTCACCTAATCTCAATGTCTTCCATACCCTCCAGCCGGAATCTTTGCTAAAAATGACTGCTGGAATTCTAGATACATCTCAATTCCAGCTGGAATTGTATTTTTTAAATGTCTTCCATAGGGGGGTGCGTAATACATCTGGAATAGCCCAATACACCGATTTGACACTCCTAATTTCAGTATGTTAATGAGAAAAATAGGATCTTTCATTTGATATCAATTTATTACATGATCATGATGATTATCATTGATAAAAACACTATAGACTACCAGTTTCACACTGTATAAAATGTCAGTAATTCCATAAAGAATTAGTCTCATTTACAATGAACATTTACATGATCTTTTTGCATGAATGCTTGAAAGGGACAGCATTTATGTTATACATAACTTTTTCAGAATTTGATTTTCCAAATATATCAGGACAATATAAGTGAATTCTTTGGATCAGAATATAAGAACCTTTTCATTGGCTTTTTTCTACCGATATCCACAGAATAAGTGTCGATTACTACTTAAACTTGTGTGGTTGAAATAAACATCTCAAAAAAAGTAACTAACCCCTTACATAATGGCCATTATTCAAAAAGGGGTTGTTGTATTACAAATCTGTAAAATGCGTTTGAAGCAGAATTTTATTTCTGCGCATTTTGACACCTCATTTGATACGATGAGGTCCAGATTTGAAAGTTGTACTTACATACAATACAAAAACACTCATATATCATTGCACAGATTTCCTTCCATTATACTGAATACAAAATCAATACAATTTACTGCAACTTTCAAATCTTGGGTTACATTGATTTAAATGAGGTGTCAATTGCTGCAAATGTCAAAATGTGCGGAAATAAATTCTGCTTCCAACGCATTTTACAGATTGTAATTCAATCGCACGTTTTTGAATAAAGGTCATTACTTTTTTTGAGATGTTTAGATCGCGGAATCTGATGTTGTCTATCGCCTTTAGAAAGCTGTTGCTGTTAAATTGAGCAATTATAACGTTCTAAAGACCATATCGTCAGCCCGCTACGCTAATTGGCTAAGTCAGTATTGTAATTTTGAGAACAAAGAACAAAACGTGGTTCAAGCGCAAGCATGCATCAGTAATGTAATCACCCTAATTATTTCGGATTATTCCCTTTCATTTGTATCATTATCATTTTGTGAACGATTAGTGAATACATATGTTTAAATGCATGCTTGAACCACATTTTGTACTTTGTTCTCAAAACTACAAAAATGACTTTTGAGCAATTAGTGTAGCACGCTGACGATATTTTACTTTATACTTCCAATATTCAATGTCTTCATGATATTTTAAAAACAATGCACAATAAAAACAACAAAGAAGAAACAAAACAAGAATGGTTTTTTTTTCGTTTCTCGCGTCTTATATTCAATCGAGCTCGTTACATCAGAAGCCTAATATTTTTGTGCTGTTTAACATGCATAATACTGTTTGTCATTTAAAGGAGTATTTTGTGATCCTAGCATCCTCTATTTATGTCATTTTTTCATTAGATATCCACGAAAAAACCTATTCCCAAAATTTCAGTTGATTCCGATTTTGCGTTCGCGAGTTATGCATGATTATGTGTATTACACTGCTCCATAGACAATGCGTTGTAATTTCGTTCTGGTGCACCAGAACGAAAATCTTTGCTAAACGAATTAATCTGCAAGAAATATTTTGTTCATAAACAATATGTAGCCAGAGGTTTCCAGTGATATAAAAATCTCAACTTTTTTTTTTTTTTTTTTGGGGATGAGGCTGTGGATCACGAAATGCCATTTTAATTGTTGCATTTATATTAATACTTTAAATTGCAAAAATACTATAGGCCCTACTCTTATACCTTAATGCGCATTAATATAATGTTGCTATAATAGTGGCATATATTCCTCCTTAAAATATGTTAGTATAAATAATGCCCAATAATATTGTGTATTAACACTGATACAATAATATTTGTACAAAATTTATTATGGTATTGTCAAGAAGTTAATTGTTGCATTTATATTAATATTTCAAATTACAAAATACTATACACTTATACAGGCTGTATCAAAATGATTGGTACTCATCAGTTTCCAGTGATTATGGACAAGACTACCAGGTCAAAATGCAACATAGGAGCTACCTTATTTACAGATTAATGTTATAAAAGGTCATAAAACTATAAATCCTGGTCATATTTAAGAGGATCTAATGCTGCATATTGAAAAACAGGCTTGTTAATAAACACCCAAAACCTGATGGGTACCAATCATTTTGATACTCCCTGTATACTGCGCCAAAAAAGTAACCGTACACTTGGAAAAATCGCATTTTCAAAACTGAACAAAATTGGGGTACATTTGTTTTTTAATAGATGCACTATCTAATCCTGCACATTATGAGACAACATTGAACCCAATGTGACCTCAAGAAGTAAAGTTACAAGCAATTGAATAGACGAAGGTCCCGTTTTAAAAGTGACAAACATGTCACAAATCACGTGATTTTATTTGAAACAAACTTATATTGACATTATATGAAACAAATAAAAACAGCCGGCTCTCAACACGCGATGTTCAAAATTCCCGCGCTGAAATTGTCTAGTGTAATGACGTCGTAGTTACTTGTGCTCAACTGTTGTCAGCCTTTATTGTATTAGAGAGCGCACCACCAATGATTGCGCCATTGGATAACACAGGGAAATACGCACGTTTGGATGGCGTTTTGTCACTGCAAAAACGTAATATAGATAAAAAGTTTGGTATCAAATTAAAGCTTATCACGTGTAGAATATTATTCTTTTAACAGAATATATTGGTGACCATCTACTTTTTTTGCTATTTGGCCGCAAAGAAAAAACGTGCAAATTTAACCCTAAAAATCACTCAATTTTTGAAACCGGACGTTGTTCAAATTCGCGCCAAAACTTCACCTCTGAAATAAAATATTGGGATTTTTTCTCAGATTCCTTCATGTAGACACTTGTCGGAAGCAAATGAGCTGAAAAAGTGCAAATTTTGACATTATCTTTAGAAAATAAAGCCGCAACAAGCTGAAATAAGCGGTGGACTATTTTAACCGAATTTCACTGGTACATAAATCGTGGAGTGATTTGGTGGTGCGCCCTCATTACTGGGACGTCATTGCACTGGACAATTTCGGCGCCCGGGAATTTTGAATATCGCGTGTTGAGAGACGGATGTGTGATTCGTGCTTGATAATTAATTTTCTATGATATAAGATACGTCTGTTGTGATTACCGGAGACATCCTAACGTGGGTCTACTTTGCGGCGTAGTGGAAAAAAAAATTCCCCCCAATTACGAGCTAATCAAACTATATCTATTTCTTGAGCTGTTACAGTGTGTACGTCTTCCTCATCAGAAGATTCTACACCAAATGACTCTTTAACCACCCCCACAGAAGTCACCTCAGCTTTTTTAACATATTCCGGATGACTACTCGCAATGTGGTACCTAAGTGTCCCGGATTGCGTATATGTGGACCCACACACTTGACAAAAGTATGGGCGTTCCCCCGTATGTGTCCTCTCGTGCTGATTAAGGCTCGTGGTTTGCGCGAAACGTCTACCACAATAGGCACACACATGGGGTTTCTCCCCAGTATGTGTTCTACTGTGACGTAATAAATCATTGGAATATTTAAATCTACTATTACACTGTGTACAATGGTGTGGTCTGTGGTCTGAATGGGTGCGTTTATGCTGCTCCAGCTGACGGGGTGTACCAAATCGTTTGTTGCAGCTTCGTTCTTGACATTCGTATGGTTTATACTCCTCGCAATGAATCTGCAGATGAAATTGAAGCATAGGTTTACCAGTAAATTCTCGATTGCATATGTTACATGCGTAGGGTACCTTGTCGCCTGTGTGATGCTTTCTCTTGTGCCGTTTAAGTTTACCAATCGACATTAACGTTTTGTTGCAATTGGAACACTTCGTCAAGTTCGGACTCTGTAAGTGCAATTTCTCATGACGTAGGAAATGCAGCCTTCTCTTGTATTTTTTGCCACATGTTCGACATTCAAACAACACAGGTTCCTGTCTAGATAACTCTACACTTTGTATAGCGGTACTATCTGCTCTTTCTTCCAGATAGCCATCTACAGGTGACTTTGTGGTTGTATCAAGTAATTTTGCATCTTGAAGAGGAGCTGTTGGTCCCGAAAATGTTTTGAATTTATGGAGAAGTTTCTTCAGGTGAAAGACAAATTGTAGGTCGTTCGCATGTCTCATTGAATCCACTTGCACGTGTGGCATCGTCATCCTCAGAATGGCGCGGGCCAGACCACCTTGTATAATGATCTTCTTTTAAGACAGTTGTGTCTTGTTGGAAGATACTCAATTGATACTGAGACTTTATATGTTCTTGTTGATTAGACAAGGATTCAATCCGGTCTTCCGAATTGCCAATAACAGGAAAATTACCTGCAGCTTCACCTGGCGTGTCACCTTGAAGTGGGCTGATCGGTCTTGCATACTGAGGTGATTCCATAGCAACGGTTCTAGTTCTATCGGAGTCGTGGACACTCAGTTCTTCATGTAGATTCTGTTCTAAAGAAAGTCTTGAATTTGTATGAGAACAGTTTAAATCTACAAGAGAGCCTTCCGTGTTAGAAGATGACGACACCTCTAATGCCTGGTCTGAAGTGGTGACGGTAGTGTGGACCCTAACGTTATCTACGGATGGTATTCCCGAACATGCCGACGGTTGTGGCTTCTGGCCCCTAACAGTCTCTACAGATAACATTCCAGACAGCTCCTGGGCAGTACCATTATCAAGGAATGGTTTTTCTGAAACTTGTGGCTCCTGGAAGGTGGTTTTAACATGATCTACGAATGGCTTTTCAGAAGCTTGTGGCTCCTGGAAGGGCTTTTTAACTCTATCTACGAATGTTATTCCCGACGGTTGTGGCTCCTGGGGGCTAACAGTCTCTACGGATACGTGGGCCGTAACACTATCTACGGATGGCTTTCTATAAAGTTGGGGCTTCGGGAAGGCGGTTTTAACATTACTAGTATCTACGAATGGCTTTCCAGAAGCTTGTGGCTCCTGGGAGGTGGTTTTAACATTATCTATGGATGTTATTTCCGACGGTTGTGGCTCCTGGGGGCTAACAATCTCTACGGATAAACTTCCAGATAGGTTTTGCTCGTGGGCCGTAACATTATCTATGGATGGCTTTCTAGAAAGTTGGGGCTCCGGGCAGGTGGTTTTAACATTATCTACGAATGGCTTTACAGAACCTTGTGGCTCTTGAAAGGTGGTTTTAACATTATCTACGAATGGCTTTACAGAACTTTGTAGCTCCTGGAGGGTGGTTTTAACATTATCTACGGATGCTATTCCCAACGGTTGTGGCTCCTGGGAGCTAACAGTCTCTACGGATACGTGGGCCGTAACATTATCTACGGATGGCTTTCTAGAAAGTTGGGACTTCGGGAAGGTGGTTTTAACATTATTTACCTGAGGGCTAACAGTCTCTACGGATAACATTCCAGGCAGGTTTTGCTCGTGGGCCGTAACATTATCTACGGATGGCTTTCTAGAAAGTTGGGGCTCCGGGAAGGTGGTTTTAACATTATCTACGAATGGCTTTCCAGACGCTGTTGGCTCCTGGAAGGTGGTTTTACTAAGGCAAAGATTCATAGGTTGGTGATTGGTAACACGTGGTACACTTTGCATATTGAAAGGAGTAGGTAGCTGTGATTCTTGCATGTGCTGATAAATTGACGGGTTTTTGCAACGAGTAGATGCGCCAACGGGTGTGGATGGATACAGGAGGGAAGTAGTGGTGAATGGCTGGGTTGGCTTCACGGTGACTGTAGTCTGGTGAGATTGGTTGCTAAAAGTATTTGGAAGAACATTTTCAGAAGCATTGTCGTACATAGTATTGGCGTGTGGAGGTGAATTAGTTATCGATGCGGATGATAAAACAGATGACTGGTCATGACAATATCTTGCATCTGGGTATTTGCTACAGGTTGCTTCCTTGTTCAAATCAACCAATATTTTGTTTGTAACTTTACATCGTTGGTTGATGCTTGGTGATACATCAGATGTACTTGTGGATGTTGATTGGCAATTTCTCTTTGATTCTTCTTTTATCAGGATACTGCTGCTTCTTGATACCATTAATTTGTCGTTGTTCATGTCTTCCTGTGGATGTAGATGTTGGTTATTGACATCGTTTGCGATTTGTGGAACACCAAGACTTACACGTTCGTCTATGATAGGTTTTGTGGTTGTCATGACATGTTCCGTTCCTTTTATTGTAACTCTAGGTTCTCCGGTCTTGTGATATGCAATGTTTGAATCACTGTGCTGTTGATATGTTGAACTAATATTTGAAGGACGACCACGCCTTCGTGGGATTGGTGAACTTGCAGACTGACTTGCAGATGGAGCATGAGTAGGCCGCGTGCTTATCGCTTTCAAGTCACATTCTGTTGACGATGTTCCCATTACGTTTTCCTGCTGGGAACAAAGACCAACTTTTGTACTAAATTGTGCATGCTGGTCCATATTGAATACGTGTGTCTTTCGGACTGCAGGATTAAGGAAAGGGAGAGTCGTGTTCAAATTCGGCAATGGATCAGATCTTCTGATTGAAGTTGATTCTTCTGATGAAGATTTTGTTAACAATGTACACGATGTAGAACAGTTTCTGGAATCTGACCTCATGGATGGATGCTGCATAGTGTTTGTGTTAGTTACCACCGGGATATTAGGGTTCATCTTGGTGGCGACGAGTGGTCCTGTGTTATGGTTGCGGGACCTGTTGACATTAATCACTGGAAGCTCTGCTGATGTGCATTGTGAGTCACAGATCAACGTTCTCCTGGGCATTGTTGTAGGGGAAGGAGGCACCATTTTGGGAGTTGTAAATTGTGAGCATGGTTCTTTGTGGATGACATGGGTCTGATGATTTACACGATGCTCAAACTCTGTGAAGTTAACATTTGATGAATTCTCAATATCATGTCCCGATTGGTTATTGTGAAAATATGCTCTTGGTTGTTGCCTTTGACACTCCGTAATGCAGCGACAAGTGGATGCAATGATGGCTGGTTGTGGAAAACATGCTCGAACATTGTCGTTTGCATTCGTTGAAACAGGTGGCTTCAATAAGAATTCTGATTGTGCATTGGAACGTCTTGTCCGCGTGGTTGGTGTCAATGGTGATGGATGATTCGGTGTGTTCACCTTAGTATGTTGAATTCGTGGATTCATACATGGATTGCGATTTTGTACCGCAGGTTGCATGTTGACGCATCTTTGAATACCGCCTTTTTCAGGTATTGCCATATGTACGTTTGATGCTGGTTTCTGTAATTGTGACCTTTGTGTTACGAGTACAGGCTCCAAACACTTCATAGACCCTCTACTATTATTTAAGTGTTGTCGGCATTTGTCAAGATGCGAAATGTAATTATTGCCTTCAAACTGTCCCGATGATGTTGACTGCAAACTTAGACCTGATGACTTACATAGATTTCTGGTAGGAATAAGAGGATGATTTATCCCAGTGTTGATAAGTTCCTGACGATTGGTATTTGATGGAGAAATATCACGGTGTCTTTTACATTGTTCATCTGCTTGCAACTTTTGGAAGGGTCCATGAGGCCTTGAACTACTTTGTCTGAAAGTCACAGGAGTAATTTCAAGAGATGAAGATGTTGGTAGAGTTTGGAGATTGGAAGAGTTCACAAGTGATGGCAGATTACATTCGCTACGGATGGTGATTGTGGATCTTGGTACCACCGTTGAGACGTCTGAGGTATGACAATGCTTTCCTTACGATGCTTCATGTCACTTGCATTTACCTGGTCTACATAATGGACATTGGCACGGCGTTTACCCAGTGACGTATTTGGCTGTAAACTTTCAACTTTTTGTCTGAATGATGGTAGGTGTGAATGTCCGAAGTGTGAGGGCGTGTCCAGACCCATATCTAATTGACTGTAGTGTTTCCTGTTGATAGCATGCAACTGGTTCGATTTCTGATCCATTATTTCAGGCATTGATTGTGGTAGCGTGGTGACTGATTTTGTGGGGTAATTATGTGGCATGTTCATAGTGACCGGTTGTGTGGGTGGCGCTTCTGTATATCTTGGCGGACTTACAGGATTACTGGGTATGTTAGTATTGAGTCTACCAACAGATTCCAACCACTTCTTTGGATCAAAGTACCGTATTACTGGTCTTTTGGGAGGATTGGTAGAAGCAATCTGGCATTGATTTTGTTTATTCTCGTTTTGGCTTATTGTGGAAGTAAACAGCCGAGGGTTAGATGGATCTTTTCGGGAGAGATTGAAAATATTATTAAGGAACTCTTGAGAAGACGAACTAATTGAATGCTCTTGATCGTTGAGTGAATTTGGAAAAACAGACAATTTTCCATTGCAAGTTTGTACTTTTTTAATTGTGAGGTCTAAAGCGGACGCGTCAATTTCATTTGAGGGGTTTTCGCGCAGACTATGTTGAAATGTATCATTCAATGACCTGCGTAAACTTTGAACACAAAATGGTCTGTCCTTTACCGTATGTCCTTTCTTGGTTGGCATACCGTTATTTCGTGGCATCATCTTCGATTCTGAATAATCTGCGGACTGCGTTTCATTTTGATGACGCGTTTGGATGTAATGAATAATAAATGTCTGTACTTGTGGCGAATTACTCGCGGTTTCATTATCCATCACATTGGCATTGATTTGAGTCAACAATTCTGGTAATTCATTGGTTGTATATACGACGTGTTCCATCTGATTTGTCGTATCTGGTGACATACTATTGGACCGCTTGTAAGTGGCCATTTTTATTTTTACGATTATAGTTCAAGAAGAATTCTCCTTAGTGGGATTCTTGCAAAAAGGTGCTACAGAATGTAGTTCTGAGTAGTGGAATACTGGAATACTATACTCGCATAGAATGTAGTTCTGAGTAGTGGAATACTATACTCGCATACATAATATAGTTCTGAATACTATACTCACATAGAATGTAGTTCTGAGTAGTGGAATACTATACTCGCATACATAATATAGTTCTGAATACTATACTCACATAGAATGTAGTTCTGAGTAGTGGAATACTATACTCGCATACATAATATAGTTCTGAATACTAGAATACTATACTCCAATAGAATGTAGTTCTGAGTAGTGGAATACTATACTCGCATACATAATATTGTTCTGAATACTAGAATACTATACTCCATAGAATGTAGTTCTGAATACTAGAATACTATACACGCATAGAATGTAGTTCTGAATACTAGAATACTATACACGCATAGAATGTAGTTCTGAATACTAGAATACTATACACGCATAGAATGTAGTTCTGAATACTAGAATACTATACACGCATAGAATGTAGTTCTGAATACTAGAATTCTATACACGCATAGAATGTAGTTTTGAATACTAAAATACTATACACGCATAGAATATAGTTCTGAGTAGTGGAATACTATACTCGCATACATAATATAGTTCTGAATACTAGAATACTATACTCGCATAGAATGTAGTTCTGAATACTATACACGCATAGAATGTAGTTTTGAGTAATGGAATACTACATTGTGCTACAGAATGTAGTTTAGTTCTTAAAATTTGTTCTGTATTATTTCACATTTAATATAATACATTATAATACAAATCTCTGTCACATTTACTGTATGGTTTGATGAGATCCTCTTTCATTGGCTGTTTTATGCATGGCTTGTGATCCACCGTCATATCAGTCATGTATCCTCCAACTTAATCTGAAATAAAAAGAAACAAAAAGGACAATTTTTAATAATACCGTATCACTAATTGAATCAACAATTAATGCTCCTGGAGCACATCAACACACAGTGCTTATGGAGCACAAGAACAACACGAGGGTTTATAATAGGGATAGTGCTCCAGGAGGAGTATAAAGGATAGGTCCCCAGCAAACACAAAACGTTTTCGACATCATTCGCAAAAGGTTATAAAAGGTTGTCAGAAAACGTTTAAATGTCGGGTTATATAAAGGGTACATTAATGGTATAAAACGTTTTCATAACATTAAATAACATTTGTTGGTAATTTACTGCACAGCAAACACAAATGTTTTACAGAAAACATTTAAATGTCGGGTTATATAAAGGGTATAAAAACGTTTTAATAACATTCCAAAAACATTTTGAAAACTTGGTACAAATCATTCTAAACAGAATGTTATTTTGGGGCTGAAAAAATATTTTGCAAAAAATGTTTGCCCAAAATATTTACAATAACGTTTTCAAAATGTTTTCACGACCTTTATATAACCCGACATTTAAATGTTATTAAAACGTTTTGTAAAAAACATTTTAAGAACATTTCTGTGTTTGCTGGGTGCAAATATTTTAACATAATGTTATCTAAGTGTTGACAAAATATTTGGCCAAAAATGTTTGCAAAAATAGTTTACAAAGACATTTCTACAAAAACATTTTAAAAATATTGTTGTAGTGTGTTTTCATACAAAACGTTTTAACGATTTCATGACCTTTATATAACCCGACATTTTAATGTTATTAAAACGTTTTTACCTAAACCAAAACCCAAAATATGACTTATTTAAAACGTTTTAGTGTTTGCTGGGATGGCCATAAATTTGTTGTAATCATGATAACCAGGTAAGAGGATTTTCATCAAGTAACATTTCAGTTTCAAAACGCAAAACTATGAGAATAAATCCCACCAGACAAGATAAAATTCCACATTTGTCTCTTTTTTTTTTTTTTTTTTTTAGTAACGTGGTTTGCAGCACGCTAGTCAAGCAAGCTAGTCAAGCAGCTGCCTGACTAGCTTAGGACTGCTTGAATAACGTTAGGTTAGTCAAAATGGACACCATCTGGACTAACTTAAAGTTAGTCATAAACTAGTCCAGCGACTAACCTAAGCTAGTCAAGCAGGATTGACTAACGTCCAAGCTAGTCAGGCAACTTAGTCAAGCCTGTTCGACTAACGTCAAAGTTAGTCAAGCACGGATTGACTAGCCTTACGTTAGTCAAGATGGGCACCATCTGGACTAACTTTGCGTTAGTCAAGCTGACCAATTTAAGTTTTCAGTGCATATATAAATCAATATATTATTGAAAAATAACACTTTGATGTGTTGCAAAAGTTCATTCTACAAATCATATAAAATTTAGTTTGAAAACTTGTATGATTTATTATTGTTAATGAGGTATGTACCGGGTGTCCCAAAAAAAGGTTACATGTAGACTTTTGAAAACAATCTAAGTTATTTTTAATACCAAATATAAATGTCCTTTTCATGACATAATCTATGAAACCTCTACTAGTACCCCTGTGAATGTCAAGTTCACAACATGCGTATTTAGCTCGCATTCCACGCATTCCAGAGCAAGCTGTTTCCCATGTTTACGTGACATAATGCAACACGAGGTTCGCTGCTCGCACACTGCGTAGGCGTACAGTGCATTTGGCGGGTCGTTTGAGTAGGTCCAGCCATAGCATGGCAGGCACTGTAGGCCTCTATTTATTTTGTTGAACAGATAATTAAACTTGTTTAGTTTTACTTCGAGAGTTCGGTCAGAAAATAGATAATATTCGTACAGTATATAACACAGCAACGATTTCAACTCAACAAAACCCAAACAAAGCCTAAATGCAATTAATTTGATTGTGTTGATAGCAGGAGATACAGCGTGCAGAAATGTCTTCACCAAAAAGTGTTCTTCTTTAATGACCATCTTTATTTTTACTAACAAGAGTCAAGATGCTCTATAAGAGATGTGCAATATTTAATTGTCAATGTGGTTCTTTAGTGCAATAAGTTTTTCAACCATGAAAAAAAAGAGAGAAAAAGTAATGAAAAAATAGAGCACAAAGATGTGCTTGTGTTTAACTTTCGTTGTGCGATATTTTGATGATTAGTCACTCTAGCCACCCTTGTCATCTTGCACTCATAAGTTAAGTTGCTTTAAAGATACGGAGTTGAAACTTAGCAGACAATTACAAGAAGAATGAATAAATAAAACGTCAAAAATGACAGTGTTTTGTTGTACCATCGCAAAATGCGGTTCATTTTCTTCATGTAACCTTTTTATGGGACACCTTGTACTTTTTACAAAAGTGTTGTTATTTCAGCCCTCTTTACAACATAACTCAAGAACCACAGGACCTACAAAAGTATATGTGAATTCTTCTACACGCTCGCTATGAAATGATCAATGCAATTTTTGCCAATTCTCTCTACCATTCGCAAGATGCTGTGAACTACAAAATCGCAACAGTTTAATATAGTTGCTAACCTTAAATAAATCGTTTAGAGGTGTAGTTACAGCAAATCCCTGACGATAAGTTCATTGTCATTACCTTTGTACCTACTTACTAAATACCATGCGATCTTATTTGACCCTATAATAACCCAGAGTTATTGTCACCAGATATATCATATTATAGAATACAACGGCGCACCCTCACCAGACATCTATTGTGTGTTTCGCTCAAAAGATTTAAGAAATTTAGATAAAAGAATCCATTTACGTTATTTTTCTTGTCACGCTGTTGTCCATGCCCACGCATGACAACTCTTTTGTATATCATTGTCAATAATCTCTCATAAAAATGCTAATTCATCCCGCCGCAGTTCTTTAACCCCAGCCACCAGCGTGCGCGCAAGGGAAGGAAGGATGGGGAGGGGCGACCTCTACTTTAGTTAGCCTGTCGGGGAAAGTGCACCCAATGGGGAGGGGAATAAGCACCAAGTCGAGGGAAATTGACACGGGCCCTCACTTTTGTCAGCCAGTCGATGGAAAATGTAGTCTGGTAGTATACATAGTCGGGGGAAAATACTCTGGTGGGTACAATGACAACACGTTTAATAGTTTATAATGTAGAAATGTTGAAAACAAAAGTTAGTACCTCCCCTCCCCCACTTTTTTAGATTCTTGAGCGTCCTGGCGAAAAAAATGAGCAAGCGTTTGAGCAATTTCAAATACTATGGTGCGTCCCTAATGATTATAATGTGATATCAAAACCTCTTTACAAACAATTTTACATTATCATTATGAAATATGCTTCATTGTGCGACGTTTGAGCCATACACGATTTATGTTACATTTTGACAAGATATGGCTCAAACGTCATCACACTTTGTTGCATATTTTACACGCTCATCTAACAGTACAATACAAATCTAAACCCATTGTATAAAACCTATCCCAAATTCCAGTGTCTTTTTATATTTCGCCTTCAAATATGTTGAAAGGTTGGGTGCATTCGCACTCTTGTAGGAGTGTTAGCTAGCACGGAATCTTACAAACTAAGGCATGCGATATATGTAATATACCTGACGGGAAAAAAGTACAATCACCTGAAGGAAGGGGGGGGGGGGAGAAGTCGCATACATTTTATTATACATGTTGATACAAGTTGTAATGACTCAAGGCCAAAATCACCTTTTCTCATACGAATGCACAACACACTGTTTGATTAAGTTAACAATGTCTTTAATGAAAAGTAAAGTATAATTGATATGAACAATAAATGCACATACAATATAATCACACTAATAAAATTTAAATATTTAACCGGCAGTTTTCTTCTTGATTACGAAGTTCTGTTGCACTCAATGTTCTGATGTTTTGGCGACTGATGTATATCCTTAATCACCTGCACTGCGAAAATCACGGTTCAACGACGTCCACTGCACACTATGCAGTTATATATCCTTTGCGTATAAAATCCTCACACCAATGACACTTTTTAAATAAAACAGACTTTTTCTTGGACAGAGCTAGGTGTTGTTTTATAAACCACACTCCAGCAAGTCGATAGAATAATTTTAATGCAAATGACTGACGCACAGGTACACAATAGAAGGAACACAGGCGACCAACACATAGACAGCCAGGTGGTGGCCGCATTGCATTCTCTAAATTCAGTAAATTTTCATCGTCAACCGTGTAATTGAATGGGATTATTTTGAAATTTTAAAACGCTTGAAATATCACAAACAAATAGGCCTATGTTGATAAATAATATAAATACAAGCTAAAACCGTTGGGGTTCGATAATGAACCCCACAAAACTAACTGACTATATTGGGAAATGCCATACGGCCAGGCGGTTTCACAAGTTGCCGGCTCGATCATGTCATCCGCCGCCTGTAGACAGCCGTCAAGAACTCTCTTCATTAATATCTGTCCAGAAAATATGATTTCCTTTTATACGAGTATGCTCATAGAAACCACAATCTATTAAACACGTTTCCTTGAGTATAGGCGGCATAGCTCTATCTTCTGAGGTATCTCAACAAATATACAAAGAGTCCCCAGAGACCTAGAAAAAGTGCAGATCCTCGACAGAGAACCACGGTACTTCGAAAGAGGAGTCAAAAAGGCCATCTACATCCGGGCCAACCAAATACGGAGGGGGGGGGGGCGCTACAAGTAATAGCAAGAGTCTACGATCCAGTTCTGACGTCTCAAGTCTAGAGTCGTCAAATCGATCCACGATCTGGATTATTCTGCTGAAGAAGGTTGTAGTCTTAACAACCGAAGAATTCTAGTGAGCAACTTTGTGTGTTGTGAACAAAAGTTCAATTCTTCATTTATTTAATTACCAACAAAATGAACTTTCATGATAATCTATTGATCTGTTGGCTCAGGGAGTTTTCATCTTGTGCAATGCAATGAACATTCTAGAAAATGTGGGGATTCCCCATGATATTAATCAATCTTGAATGAATTGAGTATTGCAACCAATGACTGTTTCCCCTAAAACATGTCATAACACACAAACTTTTATATAATTATTTGAAAGGGTTGTCCCCTTCCTTATATCTCTCATGAAATAGTTTTAGCTTGCAAACAAAGTTAAAGCCATTTTACAGACGATGGTGGACTACATTATTCACTGTGGCAACAGCCAATATCGTAAACAAAACAGACAATATGACGGCAACACTGCCTGGACATTGGACGCCCCGTGCTGAGTTGTGTTTTTAGCTCTATTGGCCCCGTTACAGAAAAAAAATGCACAAAATATATTTCTCAGTGAATGTATAAATTTTCACATAAAAATAAATATTTTTGAATTCAAAATAAATGTGAAAAAAAAAAAAAAATTATAGCCGGGAGTGAGCGGGACTCGATCTCGGGACCCTATGCACCGCAGGCGAGACCCATTACCATTAGACCACGCGAACCGTGATACACAATGGGGAAATTTTAGGTATATATCATAAACATACCGTGCGTTATTCATACAAAACATTCAAAAAACGGTACTTACAATGAGGTTCACTGGCGAACCTCAACGGATTTAGACTGATAAAATAGTGCTTAATAACATACGTACAGTTTTGGAATAATTTGAGACATTTTTGTGTTTACGTGTAAAACCAATGACAACGTCAAAATTCAGCCAATCTTGGCCGGCCCCCTGCCATTTTATAACATTTGCTGAGGAGGACGCCCTCACTGATCTTTTAAAATTCATTTTTTTACACGATTATATTGTACTTTATTAAACCAATATACCCTGCAAAAATCAAGACTCTAGGTGCTGTAGTTTTGTCAAAATCCGAGATTTTGAATAAAACGATGGAACCGGCGTTTTATTATTACGATGGAATTATTAGTCGAACGCATACATGATGTTCATAACGCACATTACGTACACGGCGTGCGGGACGGTGATCTACACAACAAAGGGTCGTACCATAACATGACCGAAGGAGTGGTACGTATTGGCGACATGTGCGCTGGTAGTAAGTTACAATTTTCTTTGCTTTGCCGTAGCTGTTCGGCTCAAAAATAAAAGGGGATATATCTAACAGTAAAAACTAACATTTTATGGCAAAGAAATGCTAATCTATTTTGTATGAAAATGTTATAATATGGCTTTAAATGATCAAATTAAATTACTCAGGGCACATCACCATGTACCTCCACAACTCTCAACATTCATGACATTGGGGTCTATCGAGAGTCAAAATCTGTGTAAAATTAGGGTTTTTTAGTGACAAATGCTCAAAATTGGAATATTAATTTGTAAGGAGGAAGCCCGCCACCACAGCAGTTCCTTCGGGTTGAACCGAACCTGCCTGGTTATCAAATTTATCAGTGACAAGGTACTAATTGATGTTTTAATGTTATTGCATCAGTTAACACCTGTCAAATTCAGAGATAACCTTGTCACTGATTAATTAGATAACCAGGCAAGTTTACCACAGAAGAACTGCTGTGGCGGGGATTCCTCGTTAAAGCCCCAGATTGAGAATCGTATTTTCCAAGGTAAGCATCAGACAAAAGTAACATAAGTAGATTGATTTCACCTTGAAGGCATGGATAGTCTTATGGGCTAACTTTCCCCCAGGCCATCCAATATACCATGCTAGGGCCCCGGCTAAGACTACAACTGGGATCTGCAATGTCTAGTTCATGCGCTCATTTCCACATCTGTTTTTTTTTCCAAATTGTGGCTTTAAGCAAGGTAAGTGAAATATTTTGGGGAAATAGTCTTTCGTTTGGAAATGTTTTTAAACAGTTTAACATTTTCTAGAACATGGAGAAGGGATCTCTCATTGAGGAGTTTATTAAAAAGGGATCATTGAGGGGCAAATAGGAAACTGTAACGGACTGTAACGCATTTACAGGAAACGCGCTCACTACGTACGCGAACATTTACCGGATGCGGATTTGAGTGCCGTATAGACATGAATGCGCATCGTGAGTGATCATATTGTTGCGTTTTAACTTGGATCCCGATTCTGTTCTCCTTTCACCCGTGCCTTATGTATTAGAGACTGGAATCACTAGTCTTTCTTGTTGCCCCAAAGGCTAGAGCAAAAAAAAGGATTGTCAAGAAGCTTAAGTCAAGACCTCAAGTTTCAACTTGGCGTACACCTGAGATTGCGGTAGTCATAACCAGTCTCCTATTATTGGTTATTCTACAGTATGCATATAAATCAAGTTGACATGCATCTATGTATGGCTATCGCAGACTTGCGAATGTTGTGATCAAAGAGTGGCCGAATGTGCTGAATTGTGGATATCATTACTTTTTTGCGTGTGAGAACACCACGAACTTAGGTTTTTCGTACAAAAAGTGGAGTGCATATTGTTTTGATCATTTTATCTATTTACATTTTGGAAGGGGTTACATTCCTTTTATACAGACAATATAAAGGACACTACAAGTTATCTAACAGCAATTCTGATTGGTTGATAACTTGAAATGAATGAATGCTCATTTCAATTGCCAATTATGATTAGGCTAAAACTATTTATAGTCAAACTTGCATAATATGCAGATGATCTTATTAATACCTCCCTTGATTGGTTCAAAATTGGACACAATATTCAGTTTGGCCAATCGGCAGGTAGTTCTCATGGGGTTCAGTTTTATGTTTAGTATATACCCAGCAAACACAAAACGTTTTCGACATCATTCGCAAAAGGTTATAAAAGCTTGTCAGAAAACGTTTTAAATGTCGGGTTATATAAAGGGTACATTAATGGTATAAAACGTTTTCATGACATTAAATAACATTTGTTGGTAATTTACTGCACAGCAAACACAAATGTTTTACAGAAAACACTTAAATGTCGGGTTATATAAAGGGTATAAAAACGTTTTAATAACATTCCAAAAACATTTTTGAAAACTTGGTACAAATCATTCTAAACAGAATGTTATTTTGGGGTTGAAAAATATTTAGCAAAAAACGTTTGCGCAAAATATTTACAATAACGTTTTTAAAATGTTTTCACGACCTTTATATAACCCGACATTTAAATGTTATTAAAACGTTTTGTAAAAAACATTTTAAGAACATTTCTGTGTTTGCTGGGTGCAAATATTTTAACATAATGTTATTTAAGTGTTGACAAAATATTTGGCCAAAAACGACATTTTGAAAACATTTCAAAAATATTGTTGTAGTGTGTTTTCATACAAAACGTTTTAAAACGTTTCATGACCTTTATATAACCCGACATTTTAATGTTATTAAAACGTTTTTACCTAAACCAAAATATAACTTATTTAAAACGTTTTAAACACGTTTTTGTGTTTGCTGGGTAGGAACCCCCAGGTTAGGAACACCATTTCATTATATACGGACCAATTGCTGAATACAATAGTAAATGGGTAAGTGACGGTATTTCTTTATTAGCTCACAGTAATACCATCTTCAACAAGATCGTCCTAGATAGAACCCAGGGATAGAACCTGCTTTAGTTCTAGCTTGCAGTTCAATGTCAAACTTTGTCAGCCACAAGTTGAGACCTGTGCGTCAATTATCAAGGTTCAATTAGTACAAAATGAGCATAAAAAGCGGAATATATGCAAAATAAGTGTACAAAGTAGAAAATAAGCAAACGCCTTTTCCTGGTATATTTGTGTTTATTTGTGATTTGTGCAACACCTGAGGCTGATCATTATAGTTCCATGGTGAAAATAAGGAAATAGCTGGAAATGGAAAATAGTCACTCTGACCATCGAGATAAAATCTCGATGCTCTGACTATCAAAACACCTATGGAAACACTGTTTTCCATAGGTGTTTTGATAGTCAGAGCATCGAGATAAAACACGATGGACTTACCTATAATTGCGAAGGAATGCTCGTTGATGCCCGAAATTCGCTTGTACACGTGGTAGCCCGTACAGTGACCCCAGGTAGTGACATGCATAGGTAAAGATACTGCAAGTTTTTGCTCGTCAACTAGTATGTTCATACGATCTTGGTAACGTCTTGCCTACAAGAAATGATAATTTGCACACTGTTCGGTTCTGAAGCCCTTATCTAAATGTCTTAGACACTCCTTGCTGTCGTTGATGTTTATTTGTCCAGTTTCATGTCCATTGTATCAAACCAGCTCAAGGTATGATGTTAGTAGTCTTCCTGTGCTGAATGGAGTTAACCAGCTGTTAACCAATTATGCGAGGTAAGCAACATGACTTTCCCCCTAGAAGTTTTGAAATGCCAGAAGTTTTAGACACTCATTCCTGTCTTTGATATATATCCATAGTCCAGTTTCATGTCCATTGTATCAAACTTGCTGAAGTTAGGATGTTCTTGTTGAAGTAGCTTTCCTGTCCAGAATGGAGATAACCAATTGTAACCGTGATGTAAGGGAAATTACTTTCCCCGAGAAGATTTGACATGGAAATAATGGCGTATAAGCTAGAAAGATAACTGGCTTTAGATTCGATTTAAGTGCGATTTCTGCACTGGCAGAGGTCCAAAACATAAAGGTGGCTGTAGATATATATAGATATATATATATATAGATATAATATAGAATAAGTTGCCTTTTAATTGATCTAGTATAGTGATTAAGCAGAATAACACTCGGTGTGTGCGATAACTCAGTCGACCATATAGTATTAAATAAAAGCGATGCGTAGTCAGCAAAGTACTAACCGAGAATAGCCATAAATTTATAACGTTGTTTTTAAGGCACTATCCCCATAGCAAACGCACTCAGCTATATCCTAGTTATACAACACCATTACACAATAATTATAGATTCTGATTGGATAACGGGTTTAGTGATTCTCTTTCATTGGTTTAAACTGCAAATCAGAATTTACTATACTTGGTGGTGAAAGAAGATATAATAGAAATCACCAGTTTTGGAGTTGTCGCGTGCTAAACAAGTGTTGCTTTGTATTTACGTGGGATATCGTGATTAAACCGATATTGGATATACTTGTGTAGGACCACACAGGATACTTGACCCAACATGGGCCTTGGAAGTGTTGGCCATGTTGGCAGAACTATAAGTGCCACCTGTCTTCTCATATTAATGGTATTGCTTGTTAATACATGTAATGCCAACGATCTGGCTATGGACTTGCATGATCTGGCGGATAAATCACGTAAGTAAAATGGTAGTTCGGGGATTTCGTATTTAAAACAGTATCCGTAGGCTATTACTTTGCCTCATCCTCAGCGTAGATTCAAGGGCTTATATATTTATCTATATTTTTAGTCTATTTTTCATATTATGCCATGTTTGATATGTTACATTTTGCGTTTTTGGTGTTACCTTGTTGGTGACTTGGATTTATGTGATCCTCTTTTGTTTTTATGAAGATTGATTGAATGTATCCCAGAGTAACGGCTAAACATTGTTTAGGATTACGGCCCTTAATTGACAAGGAACCTTTTAAGAGCCGTCCATAATTTTTGTCATTTTTACCTACGTGTAAGGGGCTGTGCAATAATTATGGGCCGGGGGGTAAAATTTCCGAACGGCCCGCCAAAAATCGCTTGTCTCACCCCCTCTCGGCCCGCCAAAAAATCTTTGCCCCCCCCCCCCTTTACACATGCCAAATTTCTGGGATCGGCAATTTACAAGCCTAAATATATGTTGCGAGCGCAGCGAGCAGGAAAGTTTGCATATTAAAGCGTTTCCGTACTGTTTTCCCAAGCCTTTTAGAGCGTTTTATTCAAAAGGGGCCCCATGATATCAATGTGTGCCAAAAATCGCTTGCCCCCCCCTCTCGGCGTATTATTGCACAGCCCCTAAATCGTACGTAACTTTTTATCCCCCTCGAGTATGACGAGTTACGTACAAATAAAATGGCGAAGGATTTTCACGAGTACTAGCCCTACTATAGCAAAATTGAGTTGGGTTGGGGTTCTGGTTAGGGTTAAAGTTAAAGTTAAGGGTTTGCGTTTAGACCTGGGACGAATCTCGGGGGTTTAGGGCCGGGGTTTAGTGTTAGGCTTAGTGCTCCATGAGGACAGTTAAGTTGGTTGTGTTCCAGGAGAGCAATAATTGGTTGATGATTTCCCACCTTACGTATACATGCCCAGAATTCCCCCCCCCTTGTACCCTTTGTACGTATAAATTGAAAATGGCGAAAATTGTGGATGACCCCCTAATAAGGTGAGTCTATGAAATGTGATTCAAGATGTGTGTTAGCCTTCACATTGCCGGGCGCTTCATTTCTTTGTGAACCATAATGAGCCGCTGCAACCATAATGCGCCGCAATAAACCTAAACCTTGAGTTAGAGTTAGATTTAGGATTATGGGCAGGGGCGTAGCAAGATCATCGGGGGCCCGTAGACAAGGAGCAGTACGGGTCCTTTTAACCAGGTGGAATTTACCTTATGGGGCCCTGGGCCAGGCCAAATTTGGAGGCCGAACTCACGCGCCGAGGAAGGCATGTGCACTCAAGTTTTGGTTTACGTGTAATATAGAGAGAGACTAACATATTTTTTGTTGTTGTTACTAGAACATTTGCACGCAAAGCACGTGAAAAAAAATTCAATTTCAGACTATTTTAGCCCCAAATCAACATGAATTTTGGTATTTGAATGCGCGCGAAGCGCGGAAAATGTTAAAATTTGCCATATTTTGGCCAAAAAACATGCTGTTATTGGGGTTAAAAGAAAGATGCATATGGCAATTTTGAGGGTCCTGGACCCGGGCCCATCTGGCCCAATGGTAAATCCGGCCCTGCTCTCCATTATCAGCCCTTATTTAATTTTCGCTTTTGTGCTCGGGGTCCCTGAATCCTCGGGGCCCATGGACTTCGTCCACCCTGTCCCTCCGCTTACTACGCCCCTGATTATGGGTTAGGTTTAGAGTTATATTAGGCTATTGCGGCCCATTATGGTTGCAGAGAATGAATATCCTTGTCGGACACATTGCCTATTATATTCAAAATTGAATAAAAATCCCAGCGAATTCAAATTGACTATATTATAATGATCACATGATCGTTCCCAATTTCGTTGAATTTGCAGGTGTGTTCGCGAAATTCACAAATATGCCTAAAATGGGTGTTCTACGGTAAAATGTGCTCGGAAAAATATGACATTTTGTTTTCTCAAAACCCAGGATGTTAATTTAAAAGTAATTCATAAAAGTACATTTGCCTTGAAATGATAAAAGAGGGAGCGTTTTGCCAGCCATGCATTTGCCCTCCTATTGTGGTAAAAGAGGGGATAATATTAGATGTCCTTGATATGATTGACTGAATAGGGAGTCTTTTGAAGTACAGTGACGTAGCCAAGGGGGGCCGGGTGGAAACTGCCCCACAGCCCCACAGAAATTTGTATGGATGAAAATGGGGACGGCAAGTGTCATTAAAATACCTAAAAATGGGACAAAAATTGACAAATGGAGACGATAATTTGACTTTGCCCCCTCACACTAAAAAGCTATACTAGCTACGCTGATTGTCTGTTAAATTTTGGAACGACCATGCATGTCACACTGGAGTTAACTTATGAAATATGGAAACCCCATTGTAGTTTATAGGGAATTCAGACAATAAAGGTCAATTCCCATATACACACCCATTAACCCCTATAATTGTTCACCGCTAACCATGACCTATTTTGTGAGGTAACGAAACGTCAATCCTCGTCAAAATGTGTTGGGAAAATCGTACATAATTAATGTTATGGCCTAATTTCCAGAGCTATTATAGGGGAAAAGGCAAAGTTTTGTTCCCATTTTAGTCATTTTAACGACACTGAGCAGTACTCAACATTGACTGGTAGCCATTATATCCAACATTGACTGGTGGGGAAAATGGAGGATTTATTGTTTTGAGCTGTGTTCTGGTTTTATTTTTGTATAAATTAAGTCTAATACTGTAACTAATATTTGTAACTAACTTTGCTACGTTGCGTCCGAACACATCGGACTTCATCAGGCATCTAATTGATGATGGTGTGACGTCAGATGTTGTGACCTCATGCGGCGAGGAATGTCTCGCAATGCCGGGTTCCATGCGTGTGGCAACTGGAGACAGTTAATCTTGGTGGTCTCCTCCACTCTCTCCCATTATGGATTCTCTTAATACTCCTCTTTCAAACCACCTCTCCACTTTATCAAGGATAACTCCTTCTTCAGGATTAAAGAAGAGTTCAGTGTTTTCACAGTGGAGTTTTGAGCTTTGTTGGAACTTGGGCGCCGATGTTGGTTTAAACGCGTTTCCACCACAGTCTGAGACAGCACATACCGTACACTATACTTGAAGACCGAATTAAAAAGACTGGATTGCGTCTGACGTCAGAGCAAAGGCGTGGCGTGATTGGTTGCTGACAGGAACTCTTTTGCAAGGCATCACTACGTGCTTCAAACCTACAAATACCTTACAGGGGAAGCTCGTGCATGTCAAGGAGTGCAAAAATACGGTATTGCTTGTGCTGCGACTGCTGCTTCGGACTGTGGTGACTAGCTCCTAGTCTGTGAGCTTCTGTGAAACTATAAACAATCCCTACGAGCGCGTAAACCAACACAGACGCCCAAGTTCCAACAAAGCTCAAAACTCTGTTGTGCACAACCACTGTAATAAGAACACTGGACATGCTGAACACTTCTTCAATCATGAAGAAGCAGCCTCCTTTATATGAGGACATGTGGTAGTCAGAGAATCCATATGGGAGAGAGTGGAGGAGCCCGCCATTAACCATAACAAGAAAGGGGACTCCGTTTCCAGTTGTCACACGCATGGGACCCGGCATTGCGAGACTTTCTTTGCTGTCTGATGTCACAACATCTGACGTCACAACATCATCAATCACATGCCTGATCAAGTCCGATGTTTTCGGACGCAACGTAGCAAAGTTAGTTGCAAATATTAGTTCCAGTACTAGTATTAGACTTAAAGGGGCATTTCGTTATCCACGTGTTCTTGTACTTTTCTCAACAAAAAAAAAGAGATTTTTATATCACTGGAAACCTCTGGCTACATAATGTTTATTTGGAAAATATTTCTTGCAGATTAATTCGTTTAGCAAAGATATCGTGAAATTTTAATTTCATTCTGGCATTATGCAGTTACTGTCCGTTTTTCCTATTCAGTGCACACACAGCGCTCCAATTGATGATTGACCTTTAGCTCACTCACTGTACTTTAGGTATAAGCAATAGACTAGTTAGTGGGCTGGAGGGAAAACCCTTAACCCAATAATAGCCATAGAGGCTCACATGTGAATTATAATGTTCATCTTTAACATACTACAATTTGAAGTAAAAAATGTCACGGGAAAGCTGTTGTCGAGCTGTTTTTTCCGAAGAGAGTCTTCCAAAATTTCATAACAGTCGGACGTGTAATTTTAATGGCAAATTGTGCTCAACAGCTGACTCGAGATAGCTCCAACTTCGAGCGAGCACCACCGTATGATCGGTTTGATCAATTTTCGCCATAGAAGCTGTAAAAAACTTCAATTCTTTCCCTCTATGGTCATCTAAAAATGATTAAAATGCAATTTTGGTAAGATTGTTGTCAAGCCCTCCCAAATATGGAGTTCTGACTGCCCGATAGGGAGCTCAAAATGGACAAACTTTTTCCAAACCGTGTTAAGTCTAAAACGACATGTTTCTCATTTACCTGTGTGATACGATCACAATAAATGTGACAAGTTTGACATGAGTTGTACCATCAACATGGCTGGATAACAATATGCAGACTTTTGTTCTCATTTCGGAAACAAAGGCCATGCTCAGTATTGTAAATGTGCGTTTGCTTTGTAATGGTGCATCTAACTGAAATTATAATACCTATTTCATCACAGCACATTGCGATCCCGATTGCGATATCGGACAGGTAAATCAGAAACATATATTTATGGATTTATCCAGGGATATGAGACACATCCCTGATTTAACATAGTTGAGCTGTTTTGAATGAGGTTTATCTTGGTGTAATGGGGTTTAAGTCCTCCAAAGGTCGTGGTGAATTCTGCTGTAGACATGACTGCACAATGGTATACCAGAACGAAACTTACAACGCATTGTCTATCACGTCTATGGAGCAGTATAATACACATAATCATGCATAACTCGCAAACGCAAAATCGGAATCAACTGAAATTTTGGGAATAAGGTTTTTTTCGTGGATATCTACTGAAAAATGTTAAATAGAGGATGCTAGGATCACGAAATACTCCTTTAATTTATACAAAAATAAAACCAGAACACAGCTCAAAACAATAACGCCTCCATTTTCCCCACCAGTCAATGTTGGATATAATGGCTACCAGTCAATGTTAAGTACTGCTCAGTGTCGTTAAAATGACTAAAATGGAACAAAAAATGACAAATGTTAAAGAAAATTTGCCTTTCCCCTATAATGGGGATGAAAATTTGCCGTTGCCCCCTCACACCAAAGTCAAGGCTACGCTACCATGGCTACTGGTACTGCTAGGCCCACATGACATGACCAACATTACATGATTCAATTATTTTATACATTACCCTGTTAGAAGTGTCCCAACACTTTTGGCGAGCATTGCGGGTCGTGATGACTATTCTGATTTTACCTTGTTGTTTTCATCGTTTTTACATGACAAAACAATTTTCAGTTTGTGAGGGGTTTCAAAGGTAGCTTCTGCGTCTTAATTCCGGTCTATTTGGAGCATTGACATAAACATGATAAATGACATTTAAAACATCAGAAAATAGCCAAAGCAAAAAGCTCACAATTTTCTTGAACAGCAATAATTACACGAGGTAGGTCATTAACCATGATAACATTATGCGGTTTGACACTAAAAAACTTGCTTGGAATATTTTCTTTAAAGCTGTTATGAGCGTAAAATAAAATCGAGAAACTATCACAGAAAAAAACACCATTTTCCCCACGAACATTTAAAAAACAAAAAAAAACAACAACTTTCACCACCTAAAATTAATTGTGTATACAAAACTTTTTAAAAATGTATTTACATGTATAAAAGTGGAAAAATCAAAATATTATGTAGTTCTAGCTAAAATGGATTATGGTTTTCTGCCTTTTTTTTTGGTAAAAATGGAAAAAAAGTAACAAAAAACACCTTTTTGAACCATAATATCTCAGTTCACTCGGTTCACGTTACTTTTCAGAATTTTCAGCCGGGTTTAAGAGATAGAGGAGACTCTAGCGATTGATTCTAACCCGGCTGGCACCTTTGTCCAAAACTGATGCACGGGACATTATATAGCCACAAAGTGGCCTCTATATCCGCACGGTTCTTTGATGTAATGTAATGAAAACTGACATTTTTAAAGAAAAGTTGAACACTAATGGCGCTATTTATCTTAAATCTTGAATATCCACTCGTATATCTTAAATCTTGTTTGCATCTTTACTTGTATAATGGTATTAGAACATCAGAAAATACTAACAAGTGGCAAGGAAATTTTCAAAAAATCCTGAAATGCAAGGAATAAGTCATATAATTTGTCCAATTTAAATTTAAAATGTAAATAGCACCCTCAATGTACACATAAACGTTCAGTTTATAGGATAAAAATAACCACAAAAAAGCAGAAAAAGATGAATAATTCGATATAGAAACGAAAATCTATCTTAAAAATAGCTTTAAATAATGTGTAATAGTGTAATAGTTGTTGATATTGTCCAGGTCTACAAATGGTCTAGAATTGAGCATTATATAATATTCTTGTTTAAAAAAAAATTAACAAATGACCACGTCAAACAACCGTGTCCGGTAGTATGAAAATACATCGGTTAAATCTGCATAGATTTCATTTCAACTTCAAAGGCCCGTTTCCTACTTAACGTAAGTTTAACAGTATTAATTCAATTGTAATAACGAATTTGAATAACGCAGGTGTTGCTAGTCTCGGATTGTAATTATTGTATCATTTCATTATACGAGACCGGGTACGAGACTCAATTATTGTTATTGCTCATTGAAAACACAGTGATTGAAAACTTCTGAATTTTATGCTCTGCGTGCTATCATAGACTTCAACAAAAAATATCAAGAGCTATGTCACAACCCGGTGTCACAAACACCGGGCACAAACATCACAAACATCACAAACCATCAATTTGAACCAATGCTGGGCTTGTTTGTTTATAGGTTAATGAACGTGTAGGGGAGACCGGGCGTGTTCACCCTATTTTTTCAATCTCGCGTAGAGAGCGCAATTCTTATGTTAGATGGCCATAGTTTTTACAATGATCTATATGCTGTAGCTAAATACTACCACATTTATAAGAACATTGAGCTTTCAGTAACGACTGGAAAAGGGAAAATAAAAATCACGATGCAAGGGCGGACTTGCCCCGTGCTGGGAGCAAGTCCGCGCCCGCGCCGTATGGTGGGGTATAAGTTCGCCCTAGCTGTTAAAATAGAAAAAAGTTATAATATAACATAACAATGATAAATTTAATTCAAACGTTTAGTTAAGGGTATATTGGATACTCATTCTCTTCCAAAGAGTATGCTAAATTTATTGGAGGGATATAATGTAAGTTAATAAAATTAATGTAGGGGATATCCTTCATTTGCAAATGTTTGTTTAAGATATCATAACAACCAGGTGTAACTGTAACCTACATGCACGTTCTGACACCAGCACCGAAGTTTGTAGCTGATTGGGGCCAACTCAGGCAGAAACACAGTTTTCTTGTTAGACGCACGAAATTTAACAATTAAATATAAACTTGATGTATAAGAATAATTATTTAATATTAATTCAAGGGGATGTGCTTAAGTACACATCAACAGGAAAATTAAATGGTCGGGATTCCCTTTCGTTGCTCCAAGGTTAGCAGATCAAAGAAATGCAAATGCCTGGTCAAAATAACTGCAACACACAACATTATTTGTACTGAATTCTGCCGCACTACGTGACAGACATGCCAGATATACGGTTGGGTGATTAGTAGCAAGTCTCTTTTTTTTTTAAATATAGCAAAATAAGAATTTGCAATTTTAAAGAATTGCCGTGATATACAATCATGTAAAATGAAGTTATCTGGTGTGATTTTATCACATTGTGTTTTCTACTTGAAACAAAAGATTACACTCATACAGTGTAATGGCAAAGTTCCAAATGAAGAATTCCAATGGTTTTCTTCATAATAAAAAATCTCAAATTCTCAAACTGTAACAGTACTTTATCCAATATTAGGCTAAAAATAGCTATGTCTCAAAGCCGTTTTTCTTCGCGCGTCAATGTCAGCTGTAACAGCAAATTCAATTTTTATTTCCCTTTTTGCCGTAAAATCGTGAAATTCTTAGACATGAAGAAAATGTACTTTTACGTTTAATATACTCGTATTGTGCAGGTACTACGGTATTTGTACTTCAATTGTACAAATCAACCACAATTTTATTCTGTGTACTTTTGACTACATTTTCACTCAAAATTAAGTTTTATAAAAATCTTTAAAAAAAAAACACCCAAAATTAAAATTAGAATCTTTAATAAACCACATTCCGCATTCATTTTTGAAACTGCCATGGGCTTTGAGACATAAAATTTCAACATGACTTTTTCAGTTCCAAAGCACTGAAGTGTATTAAAGACCATACTTTTAAAGTGCGTCCTCCTTTTTGTGAACAGATTGGAGCCCAATGCATGTTGGGTGGCAAAATCGATGTGCAGCGGATGAATTTGGGGGAACTTTTCATCAAAACTGTAAAATAAATTAAATAATAGTAGCAAATATGTCATTTGCTAATTTTTGACTATACAGCTAGCATATTTTCAGTGATTTTACGCATCTTTTCATGTGTCATGTAAAAAATTGGCCTTCTCTTTTTTCAAAGCACTGCCCAGCTTTTATCTATAAGGTTAGTACGGGGGTTAGTAACTATTAACTGTTGCGATTATATTTGGTCGTTCACATCATCTTGCGAATGGTAGTTATAGCTTTGGCAAAAAATTGCATTGATCGTAGAAGAATTCAAATATCACAGATATACTTTTGTAGGTCCTGTGGTACTAGAGTTATGTTGTAAAGAGGGCTGAAACAACAACGCTTTTGTAAAACGTATAAACATGATAAATCAAGCTAGTTTTCAAAGTATATGATTTGTAGACTGAAAACGGTAAACACCAATGTTTTAATTGTCAATAATATATTGATTTAGACAATGAAAATCGATCTTTTTGGCTGCCTCGACCAACAATACTTAGTCAACCCTTAATTAAATGTCAGGTTACGAAAACGTTTTTGAAACTTTTTGTATGAAAACACACTACAACAACATTTTGACAATGTCAAAATGTTATTGTAAAATATTTGTTGCTGACATATTTTTTTGCAAAATATTTCGTCAGCACTAATGTAACATTATGTCAGAATACAAATTTTTTTTCTGAATTTTATGCAAATGTTTTGTTTACCCTTTATAACCCGACATTTAAACGTTTTCCGACAACATTTTCTAACCTTTTTGTTATATCGTTGCTGGGCAGGAAAACCTCCTGTGTTATTGGCCCCTGAACATGTTTAAAGAAAAACCTCCTGTGTAACCTGTTGGCAGTTTTGTTTCAAACTTGTTCAGGGGCCATATTTGAACATTTGACCTCTTATTTTGTCTTTTTGAAATTTTTTTTTTAAAAAGCTCATGAACTGTGAAATTGTGTGAACGCCCAGCAAACACAAAAACGTTTTTAAAACATTTTAAATAAGTTATATTTTGGGTTTTGGTTTAGGTAAAAACGTTTTAATAACATTAAAATGTCGGGTTATATAAAGGTCATGAAATCGTTTTGAAACGTTTTGTATGAAAACACACAACAACAATATTTTAAAAATGTTTTCAAAATGTCATTGTAAACTATTTTTGCAAACATTTTTGGCCAAATATTTTGTCAACACTTAAATAATTATGTTAAAATATTTGCACCGAACAAACACAGAAATGTTCTTAAAATGATTTTACAAAACGTTTTAATAACATTTAAATGTCGGGTTATATAAAGGTCGTGAAAACATTTTAAAAACGTTAGTGTAAATATTTTGGGCAAACATTTTTTGCACAATATTTTTTCAACCCCAAAATAACAGTCTGTTTAGAATGATTTGTACAAAGTTTTCAAAAATGTTTTTGGAATGTTATTAAAACGTTTTTATATCCTTTATATAACCCGGCATTTAAATGTTTTCTGTAAAACATTTGTGTTTGCTGTGCAGTAAATTACCAACAAATGGTATTTAAGAATATTACACCCATGCCCAATTTTGTGCCTATTTTTGCATTCTTCTCAAAAATATATAGCACATTGGGGACAAGTAAGATGTATATTATAGGGGCAAGGACTACAACTACTGGACTGGAAATTTTATTTCAGCACAGACAACAGTTGTGGAGTTACAGTCAAAAATGAGGGGAAACCAATATTTGATCAATAAATCAATAACTACTTGCTTTGAGTTGCTGAATTTTCAGTACAGTAGTTGTAGTTCTTGCCCCTATAATATACATATCTTACTTGTCACCAATGTGCTATAATTTTGGAAAAATGCAAAAATAGGCACAAAATTGGCCAGGGTGTAGTACCCCTTAATGTTATGAAAACGTTTTATACCATTAATGTACCCTTTATATAACCCGACATTTAAACGTTTTCTGACAACCTTTTATAACCTTCTGCGAATGATGTCGAAAACGTTTTGTGTTTGCTGGGCGCCTTATTTTATGAGTACCTTAATTTCAGTATCAAACTGCAGGAAAGTGTTTGAAAGCTGAAACGTCGTAAACAGTGGTAAGTATGGCCACAATTTCGCAACCAAACTTTTATCTTGGATGCGGGTGTCAGGGGTGTGATTGTTTGGACCAGATTATTGTGATATACTGGCCTTAAGGGTACACGATGTATTGTTGGTCGAAGCAGCCAAAAACAAAACAAAACAAAACAAAAAATTTTCATTATCTTAATCAATATATTATTGAAAATAACACTTTGATGTTTTGCAAAAATTTCATTCTACAAATCATATACAGGGTGTCCCAGAAAAAATTACTGAGTCAATAAAATTGAACGCAAGTCGAGAAGTAGACATTGGAATCAAAACATTTAAAATGTAACGCATAGCCTATTTTATTGTGCATCACTTACGAAAATTTTATTTGATTCGGGTGACTGATTGCGAAGAAATTAACGATTACATAATGCGCGCATCAATGCAGTTCATTATGCCTCAAATCACGAATTATTGTAAGATTAGTGCAGAGTAGGTTAGATATGAAAATGGAAAGTTACAACAAATGACTATACACCTGATTCGTGAACTGTGTCTTTTTTTTTTTTTTCTTCCTGTTTATCCTTCATCTCTATTTGATTTTCAGTGTATTAGCAAGTAGATGATGTATATGTATCACAGACGTTATACATTTATAAAAACTTAAGGGATCCAAAATGAGCGTTTATTGCGTTTCGACAGTATTTTTTGTGGGACATGAGAGCACCTCAGACCTATCGAATTGCATTCTGAATACGAAGCATGTCTTTCTGATATCAAATAATTTTCATTTTTTAAAATCACAATATAATACAAATTTTATGACAAATTATAAAAATTTGATATTTTTCAAATTTTTGATATATAACAGTCCTCGAAGTAAATTATATAAATCTAATGATATATTCTTAAAGTGTATGTAGCAGGGAGGAAAAGCCGACGGTCAATTGAAAATTTTGACCTTTCATATTGAAGATATGGATTTTTTCCCCAAAAAGACCCAATTTTTTTTGGTGTTTTGGGAAAAAATCCATATCTTCAATACAAAAGGTCAAATTTTTCAATTAATCGTCGGCTTTTCATCCCACCTACATACACTTTAAGAATATATCATTAGATTTATAAAGTTTACTTCAAGTACTGCTGAATATCAAAACTATCAATTTTTAATGATTTGCCATAAAATGTGTATTAAATTGCGAATTTCAAAAATCAAAATTATTTGATATCAGAATGACATTCTTCGTATTCAGAATGCAATTCGATATGTCTGATGTGCTCTAATGTCCCAAAATAAATACTGTCCAAACGTTCATACCCCAGCCCTTAACATTTTCTATTGGTCAACATAGGCGTAGATGCCGGGTGGGGATAACCCCCCCATATTTTGCCAGGGAGCTTACTTATTTGTGTCTTCTATACTATTCATCATATACCCCTGCATAACGAAATTCAACAATATTCAATATCCAAAGCAATATCCTCACTATAATAGGTCCCAAAAACAGAATTTTTCCCCACCCCACATAATCGCAAATTGACACGAAAGCTTCATTCCCATTTATTTCATCCAAAACGGTCCTGTCATACATCTTCCCCAATCAAACACATTTCTCTTGCATTTGATCATTTCCTCCTCTTCCCCAGAAAAATCATTATAATACCAAATCTACACACCATGGAATTCACCATATCACGTCCAAGCACTATTCATCATATACCCCTGCATAACGAAATTCAACAATATTCAATATCCAAAGCAATATCCTCACTACAATAGGTTCCAAAAACAGAAATTCCCCACCCCACATAATCGCAAATTGACACGAAAGCTTCATTCCCATTTATTTCATCCAAAACGGTCCTGTCATACACCTTCCCCAATCAAACACATTTCTCTTGCATTTGATCATCTTCTACTCTTCCCTAGAAAAATCATTATAATACCGAATCTACACACCATGGAATTCACCATCACGTCCAAGCTCACATTGGGCGCCCCATTCCTTTTTTAAAGGAATTTTTATTTTATACTCGCTCACCGCTTCCTAAAGTTTGAGTATCTCATTAAGTTTAGTCCACATTATCTATTTTATAATACTACGGTGTTATGTTATTCATGCTTTCACTGAAGATGAAGAACATTTTGTCCGAGAAAACTTTGATTAGTGCAATTGGAAGCTTTCCAACTTTAATTCTTTAGGCTGTGCAAATATGTTATGATATTTTAAATTTCCAAAGAACATTTGAGCAAAGAATGACAAAGATCAAGTGCTTACAGTTTACGTGTGATTTTTGATTCCATGCAACATTAATGTTGAAGTTTTAAAAGATTTAAACTTTGCATTACAATTCCAAAGATTCCAAAACTTTAATGTCTGTGGGACTTTTTTTTAAAGCCAGCTGGGATTCTGGCAATTTTTCTGGCAATAACAACGCTAGCAACAGTACACCATACAGTCCCTCATTTCAAATCTTTAGTTTTGGTTTCTCTTTTGTTCAGAAACCAAAAATCAAGGGATTAAAAAGTAGAGCAGATCTGGTCTGCAATCATAACACTATTGTGCTGGGAGGACACAGTATAGGGTATATAACTAGAGTAGAAGTATACAATAACCTATTGTGCTAACATAATTATTATCATGATTGATATCGGAAATCTATCCCGCGGACGACAGTTGATGCTGTAACATATTACACTCACGAGTTCTAGGCCTAGAAATCATATACATGCGCGTATATTGAAGGATGGGGTGGGGATGGGGTGGGGGATTTGTTTGTTTGTTTGAAACATAAACGATGCATGGAGATGATTTGATTATGAATTAGTTTATTATCCCCGGGAAGCACAGCCCATACCTCTTTAAGAGGGGGCTCCCCTCCCAATATAACCACCTCTTCCCTAAGTGACTCTCCCCCCCTCCTCCTCCCCTACATTCGATATCTTCATCTCGAGCTCTCCTCCCCTTCTTTTTCATTTCCAATGCTCTCTCCCATCTGTTTCTCTTTCTCCCGGCCCATACCCCCCTTGCCCTCCCCCACACACACCACACACAATCTCTTCTCCCCTCTATCTTCTACTTTTGCAGTAAAATTGCTTCAGTAAAAGTCATTAGGTTATTAGAGGTCATATAATGGCCTTCCATCGATTCTGGTACATGGGATTAAGGGGGTACTACACCCATTGGATTTTTGTGTGTTTTTTTTGCATTTTGTGAAGAAATGAGAAAAAAAATTGGTCAAAGTGGTATGCAAAATGAAGGGGCAAATCTTCTCGTTCTATTGGTGGCATCGGTATCAATGTAGCTTACATGCTTTTAAAGGTAGAAGCCCGGAAGAGGTACATAGGCCTTCATTCACGAAATCGAGTTTCTTGAGAATTTCAGAATTGCTACTGTGAATCCAATTACACACACATGTTAAGCATTTATGACAGACGCTAAAAGTATCAAAATGATTTTTTTGGGGAAATTAATTAATTATGCACAGCTTTGAAAACATTAATATGCATCAATTTCATGTTATCAATGAAATTAAACTTATTTTCCCCCTTCCAGTTGACAATGATATGCAAAATTTGTGTTCGCAAGGCAGCATATTTGTTTCAGGTTTGATAAGGTTGAAATTAAAGAACAGTCAATGCCTTGGTTTTCAGTATTAGGTGATTTTTAGGGCCGTCATCTAAGTAAAACACGAACATTGAATATAACGTGAAACGATACGCAAGTATATACATGTGTTTGGGACAAAAATATTAATTTGTCGCAACTTATTGCACAAAATCAACTAAAGTGGGAACGTTGACAGTGTATGTTGGAGCATAATTAATATGCCACCCTTTTTACTTACATCGGACACGTCAATCCAGTCCATTTCACTTGAAACAACCCCTGCCAGTGTATGATATTTCCGTATTATAAGCGTCGCCATTTTAATTGAATTTTGCATTTCGGTGTTGCTTGGGCGGTACTCGCTACAATTACGATACCAGTGGTATCGTAATTGGTATCGGCTACTTTTGACAGATAGCAAAAATAAAATGTACTATTATGAAACGTATTGAAAACAAAAATATTTGAAAATTGAAAACAAATTGAAAGCAAATATTCTAATCTTTCATTCTCTATTAGCAACTTCAGGAAGCGAATAATTTTTTTGTGGTATAGTGCTTTAATTCCAATGGATTGTCCCTCATCGGCATACCATGGCGTGATATTTCGAGTGATAGAGGTGAAGTTTGTGATGTTGTTTTTTTGCAAATTTCCAATGTTTTTTCGCATCCAAATGTATTGGGAAGTTTCATAATGATTGCATATTAAAGACCCATTCAGTGATCCCAGCGCAAGTGTAAAAAAATGAAAATTGTTTGAAGGATAAGTCATTTAAATTGTCATTTGGTATTTTTGAAATGACAAATTTGGCAAAAACGAAAAAAAAACCACCCAGCAGTACTGACGAAGTTGAAACCACATTCAAATACACGTAGCTAATTTAGATACTGTCAGTATCTAAAATACAGATTCGTGTAAAATGTCTTTCGGCTGAACCACTCGCAGACAATGACAAAGGTACCAAAATCTGAATTTTGATGATTGTTACTATCGTCCGGATGAGCAAATCACTGAATGGGCCTTTAACTAGGCCTATTGGAAGAAAAAAAGAAAAATCTAAAAATTTAAAACGATCGTACAAGGCTTTAAAAAGAAAGTTGTAAACTTGTTGCATCTAGTTGATTAAAGTGATGTTTGCTACTGGTTTTATTATCACCTGTGTTGTTTGTGTTTACCATTCGTAATCCACGAAGAGTAAGTTTAGTTCATTAATGTGGCAGGCCTACAGCCGCACGTACCCCGCATGCCCTGAACAAACACATCCTACTCATTTCAGGCGCGGATTCAGGGGGGGGGGGGCGCCGATTGTCCACTAAATCGCTTCAATTAGATCTTCATTTTGCACAAGTTTCTTACTTCTGAGGGGGGAACATCCCCCCTCAGACAACCCCCTGCGTCGCGCAAGCGCGCTCCGCGGCCATTTTTTTTCATTTTATTTTATTTTTTCTAAAAATTCGGCCCCCACCCCCTGACTGCTCTAGATCGACAATCGGTACCAAAAGCTGGTATCGCCCATCCCAATGGAGATTGACATAGACGTATTATAGGACTATCGCTAAAAAAAATAAGCGTCCTTATCAACCAGTCAACTTTACGACAAATAGGTGAAAATGGACACTTTCACGATGTTTTTTCATAATTTTTTTTATTTCACATGATCCGTGCATATATCGCCTAGCTATAAATGAAAAAATATTTTTTTAGACCAATCAAACCAATATATGGGTGTAGTACGCCCTTAAGGACATGAATCGATTTTGTTTATAGCACCTATACAATTACAATAGTGGCCCCTTTTGTAATGTCGAATGCAAATATTTCGATGGTCTCTATTTTTTCACAGGTGAAATAGCCTAGGCTTATTCGATTTTGTAAACCACGTCTTTCAATGTAGAATACCATGCTCGATTTCTCTCCTCGTGAATATTGCACTGCGAAATTTAAACATTTCTTTTTGTATACTTAGAGTAGGTAACTTCAAACCAAATAATTTTACGACTCACACCACTTATAAGAAACTGAAACCAAAACCGAAACTGACTGACACAAATGTTCAGTTTTTAACAAAAGGTAGAAACAATGAGTTCGATATCTTATGATTCAAGTGGTTAGGCAGGACAATATTAAACCACGTGACCAAAACCAAAACTAAAACTAAACATTTGAAATGAGGCAGTGTCAACACCCTGTATTATAAATATATTTTCATAGCTCCATACTCCGTTGGTGAAATCAATATTCTATTGTTGACATAGATAAAGAAAGTTTACATACATGTATGCATTGTGAAATATACGTGTGATCGAATATTCAATACAAGCACCTGGATTTTAGGTGAATGGGCTATTTGTGTTCCTTTATATAATTGTAATTCTCAAAATTAAATATATCACAATTTTAACTTACGATTTAAAAATCGTTACGCCAAAAATGCAGTAAAAATGTATCCAGAGCCAACAGCAATGGTCGCTAATTAGTGTATTGCATTTCAAGTTAGTGTATTGGAAACAAAACCTGGGGTTTACCTCAAAACAAATCGAATTTCCTTGTAATAGGAACACCATATGGGATACTAGAGCATGCGCAAATCGTAATAATTTGTAGAATAGAACTTAGTGGTATCTCACATGATATTCGAACTATGCTTAGCCTGAGTCGCTCGGCATATCTCGAACAAAATCGCCATGCGTAGCTATTGAAAAACGAGAGGATTCGCCGTACTATCACGGCAATTTTTGACACGAAGATATAGGGATGATGACGCTGTGCAACACACTGTTAGAGACATAGCTTTAATGATTAAACACATGTAAAGGGTAAGGGCGTGATGCAAAAAGGGGGGCCCTGAATTTTTGCATCCCTCTGAAGTTGGGAGGGGTGGTGCTTTAAAATATCAGCTTGATTTTTCTCGTAGGACATGAGTTGACACTATTTTGTATGGGGTTGACATGACGAACATTATTCATGGCCAAAAGGGGGGGGGCTGAAAATAATTTTAGGACCCCCCGTCGTGACAAGTGTTTGTGAACGGTTCCTAAGCTGTTTAATATTAGGCTAAAAACCTCCAGGGAGGGAAAATAAGCTAAAAGAGCGCACCACAAAATACAACAGTTACGCTTTCCATTTTCTCCGAGTGCCGAACAAAAAAAATTCTTCTTCCCTCTTTTTAATGCTGCCCAGTCTTGTGCAAAAATTTTCCGCGGCCTTCTTTCGTATATGTCACAATTTTGAACGTTTCTTGCATTTTATTACGTATTAAATTAAAAGGTTCCTCTAGAACTATGTGCCACATAATGTCTGCACTAACCCTTAGCTCTGTTAATTGCAGAAGCGAAAATCATATTTTTATTCTGAACATACTATAAGTATGCATAGCCTAGCCCTACACGCCTTCTCAACGAGCCTAGTATGTAGGCCTATACCCTTCCTTAAGGGGGTACTACTACACCCCTGCCCAATTTTGTGCCTATTTTTGTATTTTTCTCAAAAATTATAGCGCATTGGGGACAAGTAAGATATGTATATTATAGGGGCAAGGACTACAACTACTGCACTGGAAATTTTATTTCAGCACAAACAACAGTTGTGGAGTTACAGTCAATAATAAGGGAAACCCAATATTTGATCAATAAATCAATAATTACTTGTTTTGAGTTGCTGAATTTTCAGTGCAGTAGTTGCAGTCCTTGCCCCTATAATATACATATCTTACCTGTCACCAATGTGATATTATCTTTGAGAAAAATGCAAAAATAGGCACAAAATGGCCAGGTGTA
Source organism: Amphiura filiformis (assembly GCF_039555335.1). Lineage (NCBI taxonomy): Eukaryota > Metazoa > Echinodermata > Ophiuroidea > Amphilepidida > Amphiuridae > Amphiura > Amphiura filiformis. Next base: position 15,151,353 of record NC_092629.1, read on the forward strand.
GTACCCCTTAATGGACAATTACAAAGAATACATAGGTCTACTGAGGTCCCGGGTTCAAGCCGTGCCCAAGGACTATGTGTCGTTGGTTTATCCCGATTCCATGCTCGGCTTGCTCTCGCAGGTTTTCACCGAGATCTCCGGTTTCCACCTGCTTCAAAAAAATCGGTGATAAGGTGTTTGATTATCACAAACTTCACCAAATGGAATTTGAGGAGCTGCACAGATAATTGCCCGATGTTACAATTTTGCGTCAGAATCGGCTGCAACTGGCCTAGTTCATGCGATCTGATTGTGGATTCACCATGGCAGCAACATTACAGCGTTTTGAATCCTCCAAGATCTGCTAAAAAGGCGCTATACATCTGAAATTTATTTAAAATTGTTTGTGCTATATGATACTCATTAATTTATGCTCTGCGTGCTAGCTATAGGCTTCAATATAGAGAGTCCATATTTTGAAATATTTTCTCAAAATTTTAAGAGCTATCTCAAGAACCACTGAACCAATACGGGGTTTGTTTGTACTCATTTAAATGCATTTTTCTGCCGAAAGCAGTATGTATTCGAATTGGAACATGAAACACGACTATTGGGCGAAATAATGGCCGGATTGCCATGACAAATCATTCTGTCAAGTACATTTGGGCTACGTTTTCCATGTTGCCACGAAGTTCTTACAGTACAAAATGCTCAATGAGTCTGCATTTCGGGCTAATGAATTATGCATTAGAAAAAAAAATGACAGGGACGGTCATAAATTCTTTATACGGGGTTGTAGTAAAATGTTTGCCTTGAAGAGTGATTATAAAATGTTTGACTTGATTCTGGACTTTGAAAAGAATATAAAGCTTTGAATGTGTAAAGTTTTTATTGTTTTAAAGAAGTTAATCTGAAATAAGGTATCTGTGAAGGATTTTAGGGATATTTAAAGGGCCTGCACCCCCGTCTTACAAAAATGTCGAATTTTTTGTGAACGGTAGCTAAATAGTTCAGCCTGAGACGAATATTTAGGGGGGAGATCGGGGCAAAGTGGAACACGGGGCAAAGCGGAATCATCAGTCGGCTGCGGAGCAGGTGACTACAAGCTCCTATCTTTGGCTGCATCCTTTTTTGTACTTTGTGTACTTAACCCTCTATCTTTTTAACCAAATATCCCACAGAGTCGTGCGATATGTCAAACTTTTCCTCTGGTCATAAAGAACAAAAAAGTCAGTGGTCACATCTCTGTAGGATCATTGGTTGATGAGATATAGTCACTTTTTTCTACTTTGTGCATTTAACCCTCTATCTTGTTAACCAAATATACCACAGAGTCGTGCGATATGTCATACTTTTCCTCTGGTCATAAGGAACAAAAAAGTCAGTGGTCGCATATCTGTAGGATCATTAGTTAACGAGATATAGTCACTTTTTCTACTTTGTGCATTTAACCCTTTATCTTTTTAACCAAATATACCACAGAGTCGTGCGATATGTTTAACTTTTCCTCTGGTCATAAGGAACAAAAAAGTCAGTGGTCGCATTTCTGTAGGATCATTGGTTTATGAGATATAGTCACTTTTTTCTACTTTCTGTACTTAACTCTCTATCTTTTTAACCAAATATCCCACAGAGTCGTGCGATATGTCAAACTTTTCCTCTGGTCATAAGGAACAATAAAGTCAGTGGTCACATCTCTGTAGGATCATTGGTTAATGAGATATAGTCACTTGTTTGTACTTTGTGTACTTAACCCTCTATCTTTTTTATCCCACAGAGTCGTGCGATATGTCAAACTTTTCCTCTGGTCATAAGGAACAAAAAAGTCAGTGGTCACATCTCTGTAGGATCATTGGTTAATGAGATATAGTCACTTTTTTCTACTTTCTGTACTTAACCCTCTATCTTTTTAACCAAATATTCCACAGAGTCGTGCGATATGTCAAACTTTTCCTCTGGTCATACGCGACGATCGGGAGAGTGTCGTCTTGTGTAAGAGTGTAGATCTCGGTGGGAGCCGGAGTCACTTTTTTCTACTTTCTGTACTTAACTCTCTATCTTTTTAACCAAATATCCCACAGAGTCGTGCGATATGTCAAACTTTTCCTCTGGTCATAAGGAACAAAAAAGTCAGTGGTCACATCTCTGTAGGATCATTGGTTAATGAGATATAGTCACTTGTTTGTACTTTGTGTACTTAACCCTCTATCTTTTTAACCAAATATCCCACAGAGTCGTGCGATATGTCAAACTTTTCCTCTGGTCATAAGGAACAAAAAGTCAGTGGTCACATCTCTGTAGGATCATTGGTTAATGAGATATAGTCACTTTTTTCTACTTTGTGTACTTAACCCTCTATCTTTTTAACCAAATATCCCACAGAGTCGTGCGATATGTCAAACTTTTCCTCTGGCCATAAGGAACAAAGAAGTCAGCGGTGGCATATCTGTAGGATCATTGGTTAATGAGATAGAGTTACTTTTCCAATTTTGTGCATTTAACCCTCTATCTTTTTAACCAAATATTCTAGAGAGTCGTGCGATATGTCAAACTTTTCGTCTGGTCATAAGGAACAAAAATTCAGTGGTCGCGTATCTGTACGATCATTGGTTAATGAGATATAGTCACTTATTGTACTTTGTGCACTTAACTCTGTATCTTTTTAATCAAATATCCTACAGAGTCGTGCGATATGTCGAACTTTTCCTCCGGTCATAAGGAACAAAAAGGTTGATTGGCGCGAGGTTCATATTGGTGCGTATGCACCAAATATGTATCTTGTAAACCTTACGTTTTGCCTTGCTTGCTTCGTAATCCTGTTTGGGCTGGACAAAAATATGTTCCACTTTCCCCGATCTCCCTAGGTACGGTAATATTCGTCTTAAGCTTACTGATTTTCTTTATTTTATTACTAGTATATTGTAAAAAACCATGTAGCTGTGGTGTTAGCTCAATATGCTAGGAAAATATTATAACCGATGACCCCATGTTGAATTTGGCTAAATCAGCTGTATTTTTGCTGATAAAATAGCACGTACTCGATCGACATCCGCCATCTTGTATTTAAAATGCCTAGCAACTGTCACTCAAACTTACGATGTGTCAACTGCCGTTCACTTTTATACAGGGATTGAATACGAGTGTCACGGCCCGGGGACCGGGGTTTAGTGTGCATTCAATAGCCGTCGGAAATGATTGCAAATTACACATTTGTAATCATTTTGACCACAAAATATGATGTGAAACACAGGTAAGCAATGAGAACAAGTCCTACATTTGAAATTTGTAGCTTACTACAACCTGAGACTAGCATTGACTAGTCTCAGCTGCATGTACTCATCTGAATTCCTACTGACTGAAGACAGCCTGAAGACATAATCATAATTCATATACATGTCAGATGTATAATTGTATTGGCAAATATCCACAAAAGCGTTCATTATCAATTTATTTTGATAAATTGTCACATTTTATGCCATGTATTATATTCTTAAAACTAACCGGTGGATTTGCGAACAATTTGTCGCAATAAATGACGTTCGCGGTGAAACGGTGGGCCAAAATGGGTTATATTTGGTAATATGCACACGAATGGTCAAATTAATAGAAAAATACCTGTGATAAATTTATCTGTACACATTGTCGCACTCCGAGTGACGTATGGTATATTTGCAACCCTGTGGTGGATTTGCGAACAATTTGTCGACATAAATAACGTTCGTGGAGAAACGGTCGCCCAAAATGCATTATTTTTGGTAATATGCAGACGAATGGCCAAATTAATAGAAAAATACCTGTGATAAAATTATCTGTACAAATTGTCGCACTCCGAGTGACATATGGTATATTTGCAACCCTGCTGTGGATTTGCGAACAATTTGTTGACATAAATGACGCTTGCGGAGAAATTATTAGAAAAAAAGCTTTTATTTTGCCTAGGCCTGTCCTCCATGCTAGGCAGGGTCTTAGGCAGGATCAGAAGGTTTGGGTGTGTAAATTTAAAAAACTGGGTGTGTAAATTTAAAATTTATGTACAAAGTGGGCAAAAACTGGGTGTGTATATTCCTGCATTAAATACATCAGAATTATTACCATTGCAAGATGGCTTAAATAAAGCTAGTTCACCAGGCCACGTAAACTTGTATGGCTCAAAATTCGGACCGCTCGCCATTAAGTTTACTGTCATTGCGTATTTTGAAATTGTTGACGTTTTAATGATCCCCGATTTCCGGTTGATTATTTTAGCTGTGTCACGTCACGCGCATGACGCTGGTGGTAACCAGCCTAGCCTAACTTCAGTAAAAAAAAATACGATCGCCGATATCGATGTGATGGATGTGATGTGGGACTTGCATAGGATTACACAGAGATATTTCGTGCCAAAATTTGACCATTTGTAGGCAAGTTGGCCTTACTTTGTCTGCGTTGTGTGAAAAAGGACAGTTTAAGTAAGTATACGTGCAATGCTTTTGATGTTTTGGGAGACAGTGAGGGATCCGAAACAGCGGGTGGCGGAGCTTATTCTTGACTGTTTAATATTCATTCAATACGCTGCCTTACGGTAATAGTCTTATACGCGCGATGGACAGATAGTATCAGTTTGTGAATGAGGACATCGTATAAGTTCCTTGTACTAGGCTTAAAGCTAGCATTTCAAGTATCTCTTATGGCAAATAACAGATGGTGCCCGCTGGAATCTCTTGAGGCATTGTCTTTTTTAAAGACATTTCTTGTTTATGCTGATTCCAAATATGGTCATGGAAATTTACAATTCTGAAATGTTTGAATTTGATAAAAAAAAATTGAAACTTGTCGTCTGCTGCCGACACCGGGGGGGTGTGCAGACCAGATAGGCCTATAAGTGGGTTTAGTTTAATATAGTTGCACTTATGGTAATACGCACCTTAAACCTTTAAGGATCAAGCATTGCCAGGCGTTATTAATATTTGGATGACTATGCAATACAACCTGCATTTTCTATTATCTCAATAAATTCCACCCTTTCGAGCAGTTCAACCGTGATGGCCCTACCTTATCTTAAATAAAGGACAAATACACTACACTTATAAAAACGTCAGAGTTGTACATGTAATTGTTATACTTTTAGGATTTTCATTTTTGGTGACGCACCATTTTCTCAGTATGGCCACAATTTCGCAACTAAACTTTTATCTTGGATGCGGGTGTCAGGGGTGTGATCACGGAGGTATCATATTGTGGTATACTGGCCTTAAGGGTACACGATGTATTGTTGGTCGAAGCAGCCAAAAACAAAACAGAACAACACTTTGATGTTTTGCAAAAAATTTTATTCTGCAAATCATATACTTTGAAAACTTGCTTGATTTATTGTTGTGAATAATATGTTTTAAAACTGTTGTTGTTTCAGCCCTCTTTACAACATAACTCAAGAACCACAGGACCTACAAGGGTATATCTGTGATTATTTGAATTCTTTTATACACACTCGCTATGAAAAGATTAATGCAATTTTTGCCAAAGCTCACTACCATTCGCAAGATGCTGTGAACGGTCAAATCGCAACAGTTTAAAATAACTACTAATCTTTTACATCGAGGCGTAGCGTCAAAGGGGCATTTGGGTTGGGTGGCCATGTCCCCTATTAATTACAAAATCCTATAGGAAAATTGCCGAAAATGGCTTGTTCCCCTAATTAGACCCGGTGCCCCTCCAATCATGGTCAGTGCCCCCTGCTGACCTACGCTACGCCACTGTAATGAAATGCCATTTAATATGACAATAATATTGAAAACACTCATGCGACCAGCCCTATAAAGAGAAAATCTTTCTTTTTTTCTTTCTTTCTTTCTTTCTTTCTTCGGGGGCCGGTCGTCATGACCGTCGGTTCATGTAAGGCCGTCGGTAGACGGAAGGCGTTGGTGAAACAATAGACTATTTTTACTCACGGCGACTGGAAAAAGGGGAGAATTGTAAATAAAATGATTAAAAATTGTGAATTCAATTGAATTATACAATAAAAATGTAGTGTTTTTTTTTTTTTATCTTTAAGTTTGTACCGCCTATCATCTTTTTTTTCTTCTTTTTTTTTTTGCTCTTCACTTTTTCAAACCATGCCAAAAATTTGGGGACAACAAATCACAGCTTCCGTCGGCAAAAAATATTTCCGTCGGTACATTAACAAGTTGTGCCCCCTCGGTTCCAAAATCCTGGCTACGCCACTGCTTGTTTTTACCATGTGACTGAACTATTTTTTCTGTTTTATTCACGTTACAGCCTCAAAGATCGAATTGGATTTGAAAACATCATGTCCTATAGTCGGATTATCAAAGATTCAAATTACACGGAGCTATGCTGGCGGGACTGACGGTGACGAGATGTTTGTGCTCAAAGTTGTACAACGTTTTGGATTCAATCCCAGGTCATATCTGCCAAAGGTGATGCAAGGTGCTTTCCTGATCTACCTGTTACTGATAGCGAGCTGTAAGGCAAGCAGGGTAAGTCAATCAAGTTCTGGTATAATGAAAGACAGAGATAAAAAAAAAAGACTAAATCGCGTCTGACGTCAGATCAAAGGGGCTAGGCGCGCCGTGATTGGTTGCCGACATGCGCAGTACGGCATTTTCTGTCTAGTTGTCAGAATTTTAAACGCGAACTAGTCTTTTTTTCATTATATAACCAGGGGCGTAGCAAGGGGGTCAGGGTGGACGAAGTCCATGGGCCCCGAGGGTTCATGGGGCCCCAAGCAAAAGAGAAAATGAAATAAGCGCTGATTAAGGAGATGCGAAAAGGCAGGGCCGAATTTACCTGGGCCAGGCCAATTCACCGTGAGGAAGGCACGTGCAATCAAGACTACTATAAGATCGACAATGGTGACAGAAGCATTGCAAATTAGAGGGAGATAAGCATATTTTGTTCCGATCTTACTAGGACATTTGCGAGCGATTTTTTTAAAATTTCAAACCATTTTAGCCCAAAATGAAGGAAAATTTGGCTATGTGAAGGGCTACTATAATATGCACAAAGCGCGCCAAATAATTTGCAATTTTATCATATTTGGGTAAAACATGGTGTTTTTGAATGCCCAGAGCAATTTTGGGGGCCCCTCTGGCCCAAAGGTAAATCCGGCCCTGCTAAATGGGCCCGCACTGTTTCTTGTCCATGGCCCCGAGGCTCTTGCTACGCCGCGCCCCTGTATATAACCAATGATTCGGGAGTGCACAGGGCCGCACCATTTGACTTCCAGAGGGCGGTGGGCTGAGGATTTTCAGCAACTTAGAAATCACAGGATAGGGTAAAAATATCAAATTTGCAAAAAACTGAGATTTTAAAGCTAAGGGTCTTCTTGCGCAGGCTACGATTTCCGACAGGCCCTTTTGCATGCAGCGTTATGGTGGTGTGCTCCCTTTTAACACGCTTTTGGCTGATGTCTGCTTGTATAATTGGCACCAAATTAGCCTGCACAGAATTGCACAAAATGTGGAGGCCCCAAGCTCACCGTGAGGAAGACATGGGCACTCAAGTTGCCAGGTTTTGGCTTAGGTATAAGATCGACAGTGGCGGCAGAAGTATTACAATAGAGAGAGACGAGCACATTACTGGGAAATTTAAACGCGAACAAATTTGAATTTCAGACTATTTTAGCCCTAAATGTAGGTGATTTTTTGCTATTCAACGGGCTAAACTGTAGTGCGGCAGTCAGTGGCGTGGCGCCCAGGGCTAGGCATAGGCCTACATAATGCCCCCCCCCCAATTTTCAAACATTTGTGCGTGGACCACTTGAAAAGTTGCATAGGGTCTACCACTGATTAATTTAGGTTATAATGATGTTGGATATCGGTCTTAAATTGATCTTTCAAATGACTTTGTGCTTAAATGCGCGCATAGCGAGCGACAATTTTGACTTTCATCGCTTGGATGAGGTGCAGAATCGCTTGGAGGGGCGCAGAATCGATGCTAAATTGGTTAATTCAGTTCACCCCTCCCCCGTGGCTACGCCATGGCGGCCGTTGAATTATCTGGATCGATATTAAAGACCCTAGATACAAGAGTATTCGTGTGCTCAATTTGGTAGATTTTGTATCTTCTCTTGTATCTGGAGCACACCGCCATATTAGTATTAGTAAGCTTCCGCGGCAAAAAAGTGCAACCCGGATTTAGTCCTCGTATAAAACGTAGAAATTTAGCTAATTTTGTGTAATTTTCAGCAAATATGTGTTTGAGATGCCATATTAAAACTAGGATCGTTTCGTATTATATGTATCAAATGTGCAAATTGTGTATTATATTATCCTGTAAAAACTCGATAGTTAGAATATGTTCTTACTATCGAGCGCTTTTGAAAATATGAAATTGTACCAAAGTCCGGCGCTTTACCAACAGAGCTAATGGGATTGAGACATGCATTTGCAGGCTAGGCTTACTTGTTCGTATCTACACTTTTGTGGATGCGGCTCTTTATGTTTGCATGTTTTAAAAGTGCTCGATATTAAGGTATGTATTGTGAAAATTATATATAAATTAATGTTACCTTTAAGATATGCATTTTACCTAAAAATTATGATTTTTACCTGAAAATTTTGAAATTTACTTTAAAATTATGAATTCTAGGAATTGGAATTTTAATAATTATGAAAATTATAAATTTTACCTTAAAATTATGAATTTTTAATAGTGATGAAAATTATGAATTTTACATTTTAATTATGAATTTTAGCTTAAAATCATGAATTTTATATACCTTACATATATATTAAAGCTCGACCTTTCAGATTATTCTTAAACGATAATATTAACAAAACTATAAACAGAAAGAAAGAAAAAACACGTCTGGCTGTTTGTAAAGCATCCTCCCCTCGGGCGATATGAAGTTGGAATGCCAAATTGTCATTTTGTACCTTCCTGATCCGAGTACTATACAGGCTGATAGTGAGCTTGGTGTCGGCGCACCTTAACCGCACCTTTGTCGTTTGCCATAGGTCACCGATTACAATATAACATGTTATTAGCATTTTTTTTCAAAATGCGATTGAAAACTTAAAATCTTGAGCGAAAATAACTTAATATAAAGTCCCATTCAGTGATTCCAGCGAATGTATAAAAAAAATTAAAATTGTGGATAAGTCGTTAAAATAATTGTCATTTGGTATTTCTGAAATGAAAAATTAGGGCAAAAAAACAAGGAAACAGCATTATTGACAAAGTTGAAGCCCCATTGAAATACACGTAACAATTTAGATACTGTCAGCATCTAAATAACAGATTCATGTAAAATGTCTTACAACTTTGTCTTTCATTCACGGCTTTCGGCTGAACCACTAGTAGGCTACGTTAGCACAATGACAAAGGTACCAAAATCTGAATTTTGATGATTTTTACGATCGTCCGGATGAGCAAATCACTGAATGGGCCTTTAATGTAATAAGGTCACGTGTCGGGGGGGTAGTTGGGCCGTCCGAATTTGTTTTAGCACCTCGATGAATCATTTTTTTATTTCACATTTCGGCGAGACAATTTGTTTATTTTTTTAAAAATCCTCAGTGAGACATTTTTTAACGTAAAGTTCTCTATTAAATAATTTGTTTTTGGATTTATAACACGAATTTTGGTTAATATAATTCCATACCTAAATTTTGCATGCCGCGAAAAACATCATTATTATTAGGATAAAATGAGTACCCACTTCCCATAGTGATTTTTCGCGCTGTCCTTAAACTCAATTTTAAAACCTCCCACAAAAAAGTCTTGATCAGTTTTGATATCATATCTATCATTCTTTAGGCTTCAACAGTTTCTGTATTTTCAAATAAAGACTGTTTTTTTTGCTTGAATCTTCCATTGAAAATGAAAATCAAACAAACAAACAAACAAACAGACAAAAACACCCCAATAACAAACAAACAAGGCCTATTCCATTATACCGTAGCTATCCATCTTTTTGCTTTGAATAAAAAACAATCAGGCAAAAGCAATCATCTTCATTGGCGTATTTATAAGCTATCTTCAGTAGATAACAAGATACCTGTAGGAAGAATTCACAAAGAAAACCAAATGATCCTGAAATAATAAAACCTAAAGCACATACGGTTTATTAACAACGTGTTGGTCTATGGCAAGTCTATGAATCATTTTTTTATTTCACATTTCGGCGAGACAATTTGTTTATTTTTTAAAATCCTCAGTGAGACATTTTTTAACGTAAAGTTCTCTATTAAATAATTTGTTTTTGGATTTATAACACGGTTTATCAACAACGTGTTGGTCTATGGCAAGTCTATGAATCATTTTTTTATTTCACATTTCGGCGAGACTATTTGTTTATTTAAAAAAAAATCCTCAGTGAGACATTTTTTTAACGTAAAGTTCTCTATTAAATAATTTGTTTTTGGATTTATAACACGAATTTTGGTTAATAATATAATTCCATACCTAAATTTTGCATGCCGCGAAAAACATCATTATTATTAGGCTTCAACAGTTTCTGTATTTTCAAATAAAGACTGTTTTTTTTGCTTGAATCTTCCATTGAAAATGAAAATCAAACAAACAAACAAACAGACAAAAACACCCCAAATAACAAACAAACAAGGCATATTCCATTATACCGTAGCTATCCATCTTTTTGCTTTGAATAAAAAACAATCAGGCAAAAGCAATCATCTTCATTGGCGTATTTATAAGCTATCTTCAGTAGATAACAAGATACCTGTAGGAAGAATTCACAAAGAAAACCAAATGATCCTGAAATAATAAAACCTAAAGCACATACGGGTTATTAACAACGTGTTGGTCTATGACAAGTATTATGCATAGAACCTGGTTTTATGACATTTTTCAGAAACCTGGTTTCTCGGTCGAGAAACCAGTTTTTCCAAATTGCATGCTTTTCAATTCGAAAAACTTTGTTTCTTGATTCGACAAACCTGGTTTCTCGATCGAGAAACTATAGCCGGGTTTCTTGACGAGAAAACATGTACGTCCAGGGCCGCAGCAAGGTTGTAAAATGTGGGGCGGCCATGACAAATGTGGGCGGCCGAAATACAAATATATGACCAAATTGAAATAAAGATATAAAGAAAAACATAACAAATTTCTCAAAAAGTGGGGCGGCATGGCATCTCCAGCTGCCCCGCTTGCTACGGCCCCGGCTACGGCCCTGTGTACGTCTCACTTTTATTATGCATAACTTGTCTCACTTTTATTGTGCAAAACTTACTAGCATTATTTTGTCACAATTCATTGCCTGGAAGCATTGCACGTTTCACTAAACAGCCAGGATTATCCGTTTACGGGATCCTATGGTATGAATTATTCTGCCAGTGATGATCATTTTGGTGTATGACGGTTTTCAATCATGAGACCTCTAGTGGTTGCCATTGGTATTTAAACAGATTGAGGGCGCTATGTTGCTTTAATGGCCATTCACCTCGACTGAGCGTTTTGAGCGATTCGACAGTATTTTTTGTGGGATATGAGAGCACATCAGACATATCGAATTGCATTCTGAATACGAAGTATGTCTCTCTGATATCAAATAATTTTAATTTTGTGAAATTCACGATATAATACAAATTTTATGACAAATTATTAAAATGTAATATTTTTCACATTTTTGATATATATAAATTAACAGTCCTCGAAGTAAATTTTATAAATCTAACGACATATTTTTAAAGTGTATGTAGCTGGGAGGAAAAGCCGACGATCAATTGAAAATTTTGACCATTCATATTGAAGATATGGATTTTTTCCCCAAAGACCTGATTTTTCCCCAAAAAGACCTAATTTTATCATCAGATTTATAAAGTTTACTTCGAGTACTGTTAAATATCAAAAATATCAATTTTTAATCATTTGCCATAAGATGTGTATTACATTGCGAATTTCAAAAAATCAAAATTATTTGATATCAGAAGGACATTTTTCATATTCAGAATGCAATTCGATATGTCTGATGTGCTCTAATGTCCCACAATATATACTGTCCAAACGTTCATACCCCACCCCTTAATGGCATTGAAATCGCAATGCTCTTTCGCCTCAAAACTCGCAAGTCACAACACCCTATTTTTACCTTTTGAATGGCTCGGATAGCAATGTTTGCACCCGGGGGGGGCACAAACAATTTTGGTGGGTATGTTCCCCGGAATTTCGCGGTGGTGGGTCTTTGGGAGCTGACGTTGTACCGGTAAAGGGGTCTTTCGGAGCTGCGAACAAGTAAAATGGGGGACTTTTTGAGTTGCGAACAGTGAAAATCAAGGGCTTTCTTGGCTTTCTGGTTGAAAATTACCTGAAAAACAAACAAACAGAAATTATGAGGAATGAGCAATTTTGGGGTATTTTAGAGCTGAAATTATCAAAATCAAGGGTCTTTCTGATCGCGGAGCTCTATTTTGGTCAAATATAGGGGTTCTTTCGGAGCTGCGAAATCCAAAAAGGGAGGGGGGGGGGGTCTTTCCGGGGGAACGTACCCGTATGGTCATTTGTGTTAAGTGCCCCCCGGGCGTTTGCACAGTATATTTTCTGGGACATGAGAGCACATCAGGCATATCGAATAATTTGGATTTTTTGAAATTCGCAATATGTATATTTTATGGCAAACAATTACAATTTTACATTTTTTTATTTTTGATATCTAACAGTCCTCAAAGTAAACTTGATTAATCTAATGAAATGTACTTTTAAGTGTATGCACTAGGAAAAGCCGAGGATCATTAAAAATTTCGACCTTTATTGAAGGTACACATTTTTTCCCAAGGTCTTTCTACGGGATCCAATGAATAATTCTGCCAGTGAAGATCATTAATTTGGCGCGAGTGACAGTTTTCAATCATGAGACCTCTAGTGGTTGCCCTTGTAGTTAGGTGAAAAAGTTTAATTTGGCGACCACTCTCTGGCTTGCAAGGTTTGACGATTGATTCGACTTCTATGGACCATTTAGAAAAAAAATAGCTACCATGTCCCTCGCGAAAATCCCGGCATTTTTCGCTAGAGGCCAAAATCCAAAATGGCCGCCGCCACCATTTTGAAAATTTAAGCTTTGAACCAGAGCACCTATAATCATGCACAAAGACACTTTTTCGGATATGTCGAGTACAAGGATTCCGATTCTGACATTAGTTTGACATTACGGCATCATTTTCACCCAGAAATCCAAGATGGTGGCCGGCACCATCTTGAAAAATTTAGTTTTGAACAAGAGGACCTAAAATCGTGTACAAAGACACTTTTTGGATAAGTCGACCACAAGGATTTTGGCCTCTTGCAAAAAATGCCGGGATTTTCGCGAGGGACATGGTGGCTATTTTTTTTCTAAATGGTCAATAGAAGTCGAATCAATCGTCAAACCTTACTAGCCAGAGAGTGGTCACCAAATTGAACTTTTTCGCCTAACTATTGGTATTGAAATCGTAACGCTCCTTCGCCTCCGAAGGCCGTTTATTATTATTATTTAATGGCATTGAAATCGCAATGCTCTTTCGCCTCATATCATTGTTTAAGGTGGAATAACAGGGCTTGGGTGCAAAAAAAGCAATTTCTGGAATCAATGGAACAGAAATAAAGTTCAAGTGATATGTCAGTAAAAATAATAATTGCTAATCATAATATTATGCTAATTAGCTAATTAATATTCATATTTCAACATTAGGCCAATTTTCATATCTATACTAATAAAATAATAAGCGGTCTCTGTCTATCTGTCTGTCTGTCTATCTATCTGTCTGTCCGGCTATGCGTTTCGCCGCGCTTCGACGCATCGCGCTGAAATTTCGGATATAGGTAGGTATCGGGAAAAGCATGTTGGCCATGTGGTTTTGAAGGTCATCGGAGGTGAAGGTCAAAGGTCAAATGGGGGAAAATACCCCACATGGATACAAAGCAGCAAGTGGATAAAAAGAATGCAGTAGACAATCTACAACAAGTTTCAAGCTGCCCAACCGGGTTTCATTCAGCTTTTGGCTATCTGCCCAATTTGAAATGCACTGTAATGTCTACCCAGAATGCATTGCTGCAAATGATTTGCAAATTTCAAACTTTGTCCGATCGGGCCCAAACTTGCTGGAAATGAATTCTATAAGCGCCCATACGCCAATAAGTGCCCACACCCCAATAAGTGCCCATACCCCAATAAGCGCCCATACCCCAATAAGTTCTCTCACAGCATCAGGGCTCTCACAGCCACAGGTGCACTAGTTTTACAGAAAATGCATTTTCAAAAAAATGTGGAAGCATAACTACACCCCCTATCGATCTCAAATTTGGCCAGAATTAGCTTTAAACCCTAAGCTATGTTTTTGTACCTAACTTGAGTTCAGATAAGACAACGTAAAGAAAGCAGCAAGTTTAAAAAGCCCCACCTCGACTCACTTTTTGAAACTTGGTCCCATTTGTAAAACGTACTGATTTCCTGTGACTGATTTAAAGTTTATCATATTATCAACTTAAAACATTTCCAGATGTGTTATGTATCTTTAATGTGCCGATGCGACATTAATTTGTAAGACCAGAAAGGTTATAATCTTGCTCTTGCATGGTAAGCCAACATCCTATATATGTTTTGTTTTATAATATTAATTTCATGATTAATGATTGAATTAAATGAATAACAAGTAGGCATGTAATGCCAGTGATGCTATTATTAAAACGTTATAACTTGTTGGCAACGTGTATTTTGTTAAAAAAATAAACTAAAAACGCCGATTTTGCTGTTGATGTTCCAAATGGGACCAAGTTTCAAAAAGTGAGCCGAGGTGGGGCTTTTTAAGGGCTGGGGTATGAACGTTTGGACAGTATTTATTTTGGGACATTAGAGCACATCAGACATATCGAATTGCATTCTGAATACGAAGAATGTCCTTCTGATATCAAATAATTTTGATTTTTGAAATTCGCAATTTAATACACATTTTATGGCAAATCATTAAAAATTGATATTTTTGATATTTAACAGTACTTGAAGCAAACTTTATAAATCTGATGATTTATACTTAAAGTGTATGTAGGTGGGATGAAAAGCCGACGATCAATTGAAAATTTTGACCTTTCGTATTGAAGATATGGATTTTTTCCCAAAACACCAAAAAAAAAATGGTCTTTTTGGGACAAAAATCCATATCTTCAATATGAAAGGTCAAAATTTTCAATTGACCGTCGGCTTTTCCTCCCTGCTACATACACTTTAAGAATATATCATTAGATTTATATAATTTACTTCGAGGACTGTTATATATCAGAAATTTGGAAAATATCAAATTTTTATAATTTGTCATAAAATTTGTATTATATTGTGATTTTCAAAAATGAAAATTATTTGATATCAGAAAGACATGCTTCGTATTCAGAATGCAATTCGATAGGTCTGAGGTGCTCATGTCCCACAAAAATACTGTCGAAACGCAATAAACGCTCATTTTAGATCCCTTAAACTTGCTGCTTTCTTTACGTTGTCAACGTTTTTTGGTAGATTTCCTTTCTTTTTATGAATGTAGCCGAGTAGCCCCTAGCTTGAAAAGTCATCCGGTTACGAAGTACTCCATAAGACGAATAAAACGAAAAATATATAGATGTTTCAATAATATTATCCTTGGTGCGAGTATATGTAGCTAGACCTATAACTAAAATGTACGTGGTTCTTTGTAGCCCTGGGGCAATCTAGTTGGATATCCAAATTTCGATGTTTGTGGTTCATTGTAGCCCTGCGGGCAATCTAGTTGGATATCGCTATTGAGCGGCGCTTGTTGGCGGTCTTTCGCGGTTCGTGGTATTCCCTTATTCTTCAAGCCCTGCCCTCTATCGGGGTTAATTTATAGTTTAAACTTGTTGTATATCCATATTTCGCGGTGTGTGGTTCTTTGTAGCCCTGCGGGGCAATCTATTTGGATATCCAAATTTCGCCGTTTGTGGTTCTCTGTAGCCCTGCAGGCAATCTAGTTGGATATCTCTATTGAGCGGTGGTTGTTGGTGGTCTTTCGCCGTTCGTGGTTATAATTTCCTTATTCTTCAAGCCCTGCCCTCTATCGAGGGTTAATTTAACTTAAAACTTGTTGGATATCCAAATTTCGCGGTTTGTGGTTCTTTGTAGACCTGCGGGGCAAACTAGTTGGATATTTCTATTGAGCGGCAGTTGTTGGCGGTTTGTGGTTTTAATTTGTAGGATATCCATATTTCAAGATTTGTGGTTCCTGAGTTCTGCGGGGCAATCTAGTTGGATATCCATATTTCGCGGTTTGTGGTTCTTTGTAGCCCTGTGGGTCAATCTAGTTGGATATCCCTATTGAGCGGCGGTTGTCGGCGGTCTTTTGAGATTTGTGGTTTTTAATTTCGGGCCGCACCCTCCTCCACATCCCGAGGATGCTTTTCAATAATTTAAATTATACGGTGTCAAAAATTAGTCTTCCTTGGTATGATAATTTATCTTACCATGTTGACTTATATTTTTGTTAAGTCAACTTGACGTGACAAAATATCCTGCCATGTAGACATTAATTTGTTGCTAAGTTGACTTGCCATGTTAATTTATTTCGCCAAGACGACATCCATTTTTGATATGTCGACTTAGCATGATAATATATCTTGCCATGTTGACTTAAGGGATGGGTTTATATGTGTGTAAATGGAGGAGAAATGGGAGGATTTTGGCATGTTTGCTGTGATTGTTTGCCTAGCAATATTGATCACAAGTACACAATTGATGGTGCATATCAAGGACCAAACTCTATAGTTTTATATTTGAGCACGATCACTTCTGTAAGGTCATGGGAAATTATGTAAATCGGCTTTTATATTTGATGTTGCATATCGGCTCACGCACTTTATTTTTGTACCCAGTATTTCACAAAGTCCCTGTACTCTGATGACCCTATGACTTTTTGCTGGTATGTGCCTGTCAATATATGCCCCTCTTTTGAAGCCGACTATACCCGATGACCAGGCACCTTCAGTTTTCAAAATATTATACCCAATGACCCCTTTTTCATTTTGATTGTACATAATTGACCCTTTTTTTTATAAAAAAAACAACCCAACGTTTTGTACTGATATGCGCCTACTTCGCGACGCTTGTACAAAATGTAGGCACATATACCCATCAATTCTAAAGTTGAGTGCCCCGGGGCGAGCGCATACTGCGGGCCAATGAACAATGAGATAGTGGCTTTTCTGATATCACTTTGAGGAACTGTTGAAGTATAAATCAGCCAACGAGTAGGTGTGTCCAAATTGCACATCTTGAATTGAGACCAAGACATGCTGTTATTTCAATTGTTATATCGTTCCGGTTGGTTTATTACCTACCATTGCCTACGAGATGCAGTTCTAAGGTGACAGAGGGACAGGTCTGCAATTCGATTCCACAACCATTCATACCTTTCATCTGTTTTATTGTATTATCGTGCGAATTGCTCCGTGGTACCTTACGGGTACCTGAATTTTATTTGAATGAAGATGACTCTGTCATGCTCGACGTCATATTGCATAATTTCTATACAGTATATGCAATAAACCAACCAGAACAGTATAACAATTGAAATAATAGGCAGTTCTAAGATAGGTTAAGAAGAATATAACATCATTCTGTATTATTATTCAAGGTTGTAACGTGTGTCTATGCTGTCATGTAGGCCTACCTGGCAACAGACACGCCCCCGGTACAAACAGATGAAATTTGTAGAAAAGCGTGATTATGACAAAAAACATTAAAAATTATACTTTGAGGTATTGTTTTTTTAATTTTTGTATGGCAGATCATACATACACATGTGCTGAGGTCAAAAAGGTAAAAATTTTGTTTTTGACCCCTGACTCACCTGTCATTCCAAACAACCCCTTAAGTTACATTGTTTGTTCAGTTGTCTTGGCGAGATATTTTATATCGTCATGTTGACATAATGCTGATAATAAGTCGACATCATGGCAAGATAATTATCTTGTCAAGTCGTGTCACTTAGACGCTTCCGTACTATATATGCTTGATAAAAGGTTTAATGAGGTTATTGGAATCACAATAAACGTTGTATTATGTGGGAAAGAAAGTAAGCTTTATTGTTAATTTCTTTTGATTTGTAAATCTCAGAGATGTTATGATATGACGAATATGCTTAATTGCTAATTAATTTGTTTTTATGCATATATGACTTTAATGGCCTTCCATATTTGTTTGTCTCTTTTTTTGATAAGTGTTTTTTTTCCTGCTGGCCTTCCATACTAGCGGAACAATTTTTCATACCTACTGAGTGTATGTAATTAACCTACCGGGACGGTATAACAATGTTCTACGATAGCTGAAGATGACAGAAGCCTTGTTCACACAGTCGGACTTAAACCACTTAATACCGGACTTAAATTACGTCGGTAATAGTATCGGATATAAGTGGCAGTGTGAATGAGCGTCGGATATAACTATATCCGACGTAATGTGCTTTAAATCCGACAATTTAAAGCCGAAGATGACAGTCGTGTTCACACAGTCAGACTTAAATTACGTCGGTAATAGTATCGGATATAAGTGGCAGTGTGAATGAGCGTCGGAAGCTGTCGGATATATATCCGACGTAATGTGGTTTAAATCCGACACTTTAAAGCCGAATATGACCAGGGTTAAGAGCTGTTAAGACCGATCGAAACGTTACGTCCAGTAATAGTAATTACGTGTGAACAGCACTATTGGACTGTCGGATATAACTGTGACATATCACTCGCGCAAAATTGTAAGCAGAGTAATTTACTGTGTGATATCATCATGGCTGCATCTGCAAATGTTAATATAAATAAACGCAATAAAGGGGTCTATTGGAATGACAAGGAAACATTGGCTATCCTCAATATTTGGAGAGACACGGAAAGTATTTCTGAGATAAAAAAAAGCTTTGGGAGGAGATTGCCACGCTATATTACATGACAAGGGGGAATTCCCCATACGGTCGGGGGAGCAGATACATGCTAGGCACTGAAAACTCTCCATCGCACCCTCCATGATCGGGTGAAAAGTTCAGGCGCAGGAGCAAATGACCATCCTTATTGGGATGACCTACACGAGTTTGGGGGGTACAGCAAATGTAAACCCTCCAGAGGGTTCAGTGGGGGGGGGCAGGATTGCCCTGGATGTAGATGGAGATGAAATTTATTAAGCCATAAACATGATAACAGAAAGGCATGCAATTGGATTTTATAAGATGATTAGGGGGGGTCCCAAATATACGGAAAGAAAAATAGGGGGTGTCATGAAAATTTTTGATGACCAAAATGTAGGGAGTCACAACATAACATGATTACAGATAGTGTGTTTATTTTTTTCAAAAGACTCATGCCTGTTTGGGGGGGTTGCAAACGGTGGGATGGGGTCATAAAATCTTTGCTGCCGAAATAGGGGAGGTCACAATGTTATTGAAGCCGACTTTTTGTAAATTTGGGACCCCCAAGAAAAAATAGCATGATCATGGGAGTCATTGTTATTTTTTTTATTTTTGTCATTTTTTCAAAGATGTCCACCATGTAGGGCCTACATGTATAAAATGCGATATAGAGCTACGTCTGCTGTAAAATGGGGCTACTTTGTCAAACTAAACTAACTACTACTACTACTACTACTACTACTACTACTACTACTACTACTACTACTACTACTACTACTACTACTACTACTACTACTACTACACTACATACTACTAGGTTATCTACTACTACTACTACTACTACTACTACACTACTACTACTACACTACACCACTACATCTACTACACCACTACTACTACTACTACTACTACTACTACTACTACTACTACTACTACTACTACTACTACTACTACTACTACCACTACTACTACTACTACTACTACTACCACCACCACCACCACCACCACTACCTACCACCACTACTACTACCACTACTACCACCACCACTACTACCACCACTACCCACCACTACCACCACCACTACTACCACTACTACTACTACTACTACTACTACTACTACTACTACTACTACTACTACTACTACTACTACTACTACACTACTACTACTACTACTACTACTACTTACTACTACTACTACTACTACTACTACTACTACTACTACTACTACTACTACTACTACTACTACTACTACTACTACTACTACTACTACTACTACTACTACTACTACTACTACTACTACTACTACTACTACTACTACTACTACTACTACTACTACTACTACTACTACTACTACTACTACTACTACTACTACTACTACTACTACTACTACTACTACTACTACTACTACTACTAGGGGGCCTACTACTAATAATAATAGAACCTACATAAATACAAAATTGGATTTTGGAACTTTTGAATTTGCATTTTTCTTACATGACATAACATAATTTTTTCTAAAGAGGGGCGTTTATTGGAAGTGAATTTTCAGTGAAAAAAAATTAAAATTGGGTTACATTTTCTGATGGTGCTCATGTAGAAAGGAGGGATTTATGACCGGTAATAGGCTTATCGGACATAACACGTCGGACATACGCTGGCGAAGTTACGTTATCAATCGGATTAATTACCATAGCAATAGGTGAAAATAATTTTGAACATATCGCGCTGTACTACAAGCAGGTTACAATCATCACCTGTGTATGTCTGCAATCATAGATTGAATACAATACTGGTCTTTTCAAAGATATTAATCTTACAGGTACAAGTAATCAGCATGATTCACCTATTGCTATGGTAGTTAATCCGATTATTACGTAACTTCGCCAGCGTATAGCGCTATTGCCGACTAATGTAGACGCGCTAAGGCTGCGATCACATAGAAGTATACTATTCGGGTATACGGTGCACGTTTTGCAGGTGCACGCGTATAGCTTAAATCGAGCAAGGCAATTCCATAGTACCGGGTCACATAAGGCTACGATCACATAGAAGTATACTATTCGGGTATACGGTGCACGTTTTGCAGGTGCACGCGTATAGCTTAAATCGGGCAAGGTAATTTCATAGTACCGGGTCACATAAGAGGGCACTATTCAGACTATTCGAAAAGGCCGTATACCTGCGCATAGTAGTATAGTGGGAATCGTGCGTGTTCGATTTTAGTGCAGCGTATACCGTCCTAATTTTAAAACTAAACCATATGTGGGTAAATTCATTTTTTTTTGTAATAGATGCACTATCTAATTCTGCACATTATGACACCTCATTCAATGCAATGTGACCTCAAGAAGTAAAGTTACAAGCATTTGATTAGACGAAGAAAATTGGTAAACTGACCTACAAATGTATACTCGCTATTAGCTATACGAAATACGCTCATTTGACCAGGCTGAGTTCACTTAGTATACTCCTACATGAACTCAGCCTGATCGAATGAGCGTATTTCGTATAGCGAATACCGTATACCGTATACTTCTATGTGAACTCAGCCTTAGGGATTAGCGGAAAATATTTAATTCGATCGGACATAAGCCTAGCTAAAATATTACCGGTAATAAGTGCATGTGTGAACACAGCTAGAGAGCCAGGTCTCTAGATCGATTCAACAACCATTTATACATATCACAATCATGTTTTATTGTCCTATTATCATGCGAATTGACAAAAATATATTTAAATGAGAATGACAATAAGTTGTCTCGCATAAGTGACGTCGTATTGTATACCCCATGGTATACCCTATATACGCTGGCGAAGTTACGTAATAATCGGATTAACTACCATAGCAATAGGTGAAAACAATTTTTGAATATACCGCGCTGCACTGATATGTTCACGCGGTACCTCTTCATTGAACCATATCATGCTGATTACTTGCACCTGTAAGATTAGTATCTTTGAAAAGACCAGTATTGTATTCAATCTATGATTGCAGACATACACAGGTGATGAGTGTAACCTGCTTGTAGTGCAGCGCGGTATGTTCAAAATTGTTTTCACCTATTGCTATGGTAATTAATCCGATTAATTACGTAACTTCGCCAGCGTATTGTTAACCTGATCTAGTTTCTTGTGTTATTCAGATTTCTTTTGATCCTTGATGATGTTGTATCACACTGTGCTGTTTTTTTTAATAGGCCCTTAACACAATAAACAATTTCCGGGACAATTTACCTGAGAATCAAACACCTTGCTTTAACAAAAAAAATAATATCACAATAGCATTGGATGTTTAAAATATGTTTAATAAAACATTGAAAAAAAATCAGTTGGTCACCGGATCTCGAACTCGGGTAAAAGTATCTGGAGTCGAGCGCCCGAACCATTAAGCAACTGGACTCTGCTGTAAATGACTGCAGAGAGTTGATATTCTTGAGAGGGCACTCTATTCACGTGGTTTCTTTTCCAACGCTAAAAGATCCCGAATTTTGGTGGTTTGCAAATGAAAAGTGTCCGCACTATCGATTGATTACGTAACTGTTATGAATAATTTATTAGGTTTTTCAATGCAATCGCCTCGACCCATTAATACATATTATCTGTATTATCAAAGTACTTGGAATAGCAATCCGGTGAGTTCACTGAACTACGCCCTAATACTGATGGCGTTTTAATGGCGTTTAATGGCGCTAATCCTCTCCATACACAGATGAACAAATACAATAGATGAAGGTCAACACGTATGACCTCCTATGTGACATGTTATATGTGATGTACAAAAACCTGAATATCATAAAGATCAGTATTCGTTTGTGCATATGAACTGCACATTTACGTTGCTAGATATTACTCATTATATATAATGACAAATATTGGTATTATGACAATACGGTATATACATTGTATATAAAACGACTAATAGATCCTACTATCATGGCGTCAGGTCAATGTTCATCATACCCGGTATGTTTCTTAAAATTCATTGATATTTGAGACAAATTGCTGTGCCAATTTTATTGGTGCACAAGTAGATCCGTGTTTTTTTTAATTTTCATTTCCTTTTAATGAAAGAATTAAGGTTTTCCACTGCACGGGGGCCACAAGGGTGATATTAATTTTAATGCTATATTTTCAAAACGAATACGTGCTCCCGGTTGGCTCTATAGCGATTTCACAGAAAAGGTATTTCTAGTGCAATGCAGCGTCGGAGTCTAGCTGAGAGCGTAGCCTAAGTCATTCCGGACTCCAAAAAGGGCTCTCCATACACAAATGAACAAACACAAAGGAGGGTAGTCTCCTCCGTGACCAGCTTGATTTCGATGGAGCGGAACCAAATTGGCTGCGGAGGAGACGGGTCATTTTTCCATGCAAATTTTTCAGTGTCAGCCGCCTGATGACTGTGTCGAAGTACAGTACAGTCGTACTTGGGTGCAAAAGGTGCCTGGTCACAGGAACAAATTTCAACGAAATGTGCAGATAACTAAAAACAAGGTGCAAGTAAAAAGATGACCCTGTGGCAGACTAACGGAGGGTGAGTGGTCCCAGACGGTTCCGGAGAATATCCAGTGACTGAGCTGACACCACAGTGGTTGGTAGAGAATTCCAGATACAGATGGCACTTGGGAAGAAACTGTGTTGATAAGACAGGATTCTGCAGTGTTGTTCTTTGAACTGTTGATTGTGGCCTCTAGTCTGGTGAAGATGGGAACAAGTATGGTGGAGCAGCAGGAATGGCGGCAAGACCATGCACTATCCTGTACAGCATGATGATTTTGCTGTGGGCCCTACGTTCATAGAGTGTCTGCCATTGTAGACTTTGTAGCATCTGGGTTACGCTGCTCTGTTGGTTGTAGTCGGCCGTCACAAACCTAGCAGCATGCCGTTGGACCATGTCAATCTGGGCAATCAGGTCCTGCGTATGTGGATCCCACACCGTAGATAAATATTCCAGTGTGGGACGAACATATGTCTCGTAGGCCAGTTCCTTGATCTTTGGGGAACATTTCCTCAGATTGCGGCGGAGAAAGCCGAGGGTGCTGTTGTTTTTGTTGCAGATGTTCTGAATATGCGGCTTCCAGCTGAGGTTACGGTGGATAGTGACACCCAGATACTTTGCCTCGTCAACAGTTCGGAGTGCAGTCCCATGTATTGAATACGGGGTTGCACCCAAGATGTTACTTCGCTTGTTGGAGATTCTGAGAACTTCGCATTTGTCAGCGTTGAATTGCATTAGCCACTTCTTCTCCCACTCCTGAAGGTTGGTGAGGTCTTGGTGAAGAGCAGTGATGTCATCTTGAGATTGGATTGGTCTATACAGGAGGGCATCATCAGCAAAGAGTCGTATACTTGACGAAACACCCTCGGGAAGGTCGTTAATGAAGACCAAGAACAACATGGGTCCCAGAACAGTGCCTTGAGGCACCCCTAAAGTTACGGCAACGCTGCTCTTTTCCCCCTCTAGAATCACACACTGGGTTCGCCCTGATAAGAAGTCTCGGATCCAAAAGAGTAGCTGGCCTCGGACCCCGTAGTGATGGAGCCTCAAAAGAAGACGTTCATGAGGTACACGATCGAAGGCCTTCGAGAAATCAAGAAGAACTGCATCGATCTGCTGCTTGTCTCGAAGTCCTCTGGCCAGGTCGTCAATTGTTATCAGGAGCTGTGAATCGCAGGAACGCTTCTTCCTGAATTCAAATTGGCATTCAGTTAGCAGGTTGTGGGCATCAAGGTGTTGTATGATCTGGCTGTATTGGCTGTGGATGATATGCTCAGCGGTTTTGCAGACAATTGATGTGAGAAATATTGGGCGATATTTTTCAGGTTTGTGTTTGTCACCCTTCTTAAAGATAGGAGTCACGTCAGCACATTTCCATGCAAGAGGGATCTTTCCTTGATGGACGGTGGCGTTGAAAAGTAGGCACAGGATTGGTGCAAGCTCATCCGCTGCTTCTTTGAGAAGATAGGCAGGCAGGTTATCAGGACCACTGGCTGTGTGGGGTTTGATGTTGGCAAGGACATTCCTAACACCTTCAGTGTTGATGGAGAAAGATGGTACTGGTGGGTGTGGGCTGATGCCAAGATCTGGTAAATCTGATGCATCCTCATTGGTGAAGACAGAAGCAAACTGATCGTTCAGCATGTTTGACTTAGTTGTGCTGTCACTTTGCAGGACACCGTCTTTCATCAGTTGCGCAACACCGGAATTCTCGCATCGTTTGCGCTTGATGTAGGACCAGAACCTTTTAGGGTTGCTATCTCCTTCTCCACACACATCATGTCACTGATGTAGTTGTGGTAGGCTGATTTGCAGTCTCTTTGGTCTCTTTGCAGGAGTTTCTTTAGGTTCTTATATCGGGTCCAGTCTTTTGGATCCTTTGATCTGGTGGCTCTTGCATAAGCTTTCTTCTTCCTCCTAGATAAGGCCTTCATGTGGCGATTGATCCATGGTTGACTGAATCTTGAAGAAGACAGTTTGGAAGGGACCATCGAATCCAAGATGTTGAGGAGGAAGGTTGTTATCTGTTCCCAAAGGTTGTTGACATCTGTTTCAGTTGAATTGGATGCGACAAGACATAGTGACTGCCAAAAGTGTTGACTTCTGACTTGATGTTGCTCATATCAGCTTTCTTCCATAAGAAAATTTTGCGGTGGACTGGCTTTTGTCTTTTGGCACGGATGTCAGACAATGTAAGAACCATCTCGTGGTCGCTTACACCAGGCATAGGCAAACACTTGCTGACGAGGGCTGGTCTGTTCGTAAAAAACAGGTCCAAGGTGTTTTCCTCTCTGGTCGGGAACTGCGAGACTGTATTGGTGGCCAACAACAGCTGATGTGTCCCAATCTATGTCCGGAAGATTGAAATCCCCGCTGAGCCAGACTACAGCTGACGGATTGCTAGAGACGACATGTCGAATAGACTGGCACAGGGACTGGGCGTAGGCAAGATCACGATTTGGTGGTCGATACGCTGACATAACAATGAGAGGTTGTTGTTGACCATACAGCTGGATCTTAGTTGCAACTAGCTAACAATTACCATTAATTTTGATTTCACCATCAATGATGTCATTTTTGGTAACAAGTAATACACCTCCATAGCCATCGGCACGGTCGTTCCTGATGGGGGGATTGTAATCCAGGAGGCATCATTTCAGAACTTAACTTGGATGGTTTCAGCCAGGTTTCATTTGCAATTAACACATCAGGCTGGCAACTTTCAACTGCTTCCCAAAAAGTGGCATCCAGACTTTGCAAGTTGACTGAGAGGACCTTCAAAGGTCTAGGATCATTTTTCCTCCTTTTCTTGGGCTTAATGGGGGAAGATTGTTGAAGAGGAGAGCCAGGATTGGGCTTAGAATCAATGGATGAGCGACTGTGGGATGAAGTGCCACTGGTGGTGGTTGACGGACTTCCAAGGTTACTGGCATTAACTGATAAGAACAAAAGAATTGTGAAAAACTTGATTATTTGGCGAATGGGGCTCAGAATTTGTATGTAGGGTATCACAGAAAATGCTAGGGTATATTTGGAAGTGAATCTGAAAAAGTAGTGTGAAGGTGATGCCCACCGAGGGCTGTAGACGTGTCCAAAAATTCTGGATTATAAAGGGGAAAAAATAAATCATGTTCCGTTTTTATTCAAAGAATAGCGAATGAGCCAAATCGGCATTGAAAGTTTGCAATGCATTGTGGGACGGTTCTTGCAGTTTTGGGACACTTTGCCTTCTGACTATCGGGAAAATTCAGAAAAATTGTTTTTTGTACATACAAAATGTAATTGAAAATGTTTTACTAAAATAAAGCAAACTAAAAAAACAATTCGCTATTCAAAGAATAGTGAATGAGCCAAATCGGCATTGAAAGTTTGCAATGCATTGTGGGACGGTTTTTGCAGTTTTGGGACACTTTGCCCTCTGACTATCGGGAAAATTCAGAAAAATTTTTTTTTGTGCATGCAAAATATAATTGAAAATGTTTTACTAAAAGAAAACAAACTAAAAAAACATAGTTATTTTTATCAATTTAATATTAATATTTTAATGATAACATTACAATAATTAATTAATCAATAATAATTACAGCAAACCGATATGTCAGAGGTCAAAGTTCCCCCAAACTGCTCTAAAAAACCGGAAGTTACAATGCCGATTGGGCTTATTATAAATCCATCTGATCGTAAGGATCACAAAAATATAAAGTTGTACACGCAACGGGTCAAAAATATATAAGTCAGGGATTCCGTAATAATATGTTATGTCTAGTTTAATCAAATGTTACGGGGTTTTTGGGTCTGTAAAATCTCAGTGGTTGTTTTCCCGTTACAGCAGCTCCCCACGTAGCACTAGAAGTAACTATCATAACTAAATAATATTCATAATATTCAGTTCTTAAGAAATAATACGTGCAATTTTAAATTCATGACGTTTTTTTCTTTGGTTGCAGTGGAAGCTGAAGCCTCGAGGAGTTCCGTTCATGCTGATCTTTTTGCTGGGAATTTTTGAACCAGTGGCCGCGACACATTTTAGGGGCGGATATATTACGTGGGAACCAATAGTAGCGGTAGATGAATCCATGCAATGCTGCGATAATATCCCAACAGTATCTGCAGATGAGGTAGGAAGATAAAAAAACGTTTTCAAATGTAAAACACTACGTAGATCGCACAGCCCAGTGTCTCCAGTGTATTCAGTATCCAGTATTTCTGGTGGCTACCGCTCAGTAGTTCATGTCTCAGGTGGCTACCGCACTGTAACTCAGGTCTCAGGTGCCTACCGCACAGTACATGATGCAGTCATGTCTGCAGTAGAATTCACCACGACCTTTGCAGGACTTAAAACCCATTAAAAGCTATTAAACCAATATAACACTCATTGAAAACAGCTCAACTATGTTAAATCAGATCTTCTCTGGTTAAATCCACACTACACATGTTTCTGTTTTACCTGTGCGTATTGCAATGAGCTGGTATTATAGTTTCAGTTGGGTGAACGATTATAAAGCAAACGCAAGTTAACAATACTGGTGGGCCTTTGTTTACGAAATGAGACAATAGTCTGCATAATTGTTAACCAGCATTCTTGAAAATGAGAAACATAATGGTTGTAGACTTAACACGGTTTGGAAATAATTTCTTCATATGTTTGGTGTTATCTGTCGTTTACATATCCTTCCTAAAACACCAAAGTGCAAATATTTCCAAACACCTAAATTAGCTAAAAATTTAGGACATGTTACAAAACTATATTTTCTAGAATTTCAGAGAGAACTTTAAATATTGGTCGGTTATTTTTCACACAGTGACGTTAACTAGGCAATGCCTTATTACCTATAACATACACTAAAACACCAAAATGCGAATATTTCCAAACATCTAAATTAGCTAAAAAATTAGGACATGTTACAAAACTATATTTTCTAGAATTTCAGAGAGTACTTTAAATATTGGCCGGTTATTTTTCACACAGTGACGTTAACTAGGCAATGCCCATATACCTATAACATACACTGTTTGTAGAGGTCACGCGTCAATGGTGAGAGTACTGTGTAGTATGTATAGGAAAACGGACAGTAAGTGCAGTATGATCTCAGGTCTCAGATGGCTACCGCACAGTATTTAATGTCGCAGGTGGCTACCACACAGTATTTCATGTCTCAGGTAGCTACCGCACAGTATTTCATGTCTCAGGTGGCTACCGCACAGTATTTCATGTCTCAGGTGGCTACCGCACAGTATTTCACGAAATGGCCATGGGTGGCTGTTGATGACTAGTGGATTCGACTTATCATCATGGTGATTTCTGCCATGAACAGTCACCATAGGCTATTTAATAAAAGACACAAAATCTAATGCCCACGTGACCCATGGGCGCCGCCATACCAAGACCAAGTGACCAGTAGATGTGCTACAATGCTAAGAGATAGGCATTTTATAGATAAATATCATCAAAATTGCTGAAATAATGTATAAGGCAAATTAATTACACATTGGGAGATTCTGCTTTTTAGTATGTTTTCAAGAACTAAAGTTTGGAAGTTTTCACCGACGAAAAAAAAAGTTATCGACGGAAACTCTTACAATAATGCTACAAAGTTGCAAAACAATGACAAATTTGCTAGAAAATGTGGACAAGCATCCCGCGTTTAAAATTGAACTACACAGGAAGACCACCCGCTGTGCTAAAGGTCACTTTTCCAGACTTCCTGTCTAGGAGCTGTAATGTCAGCGCCCATCTGGTCACGTGGGCATTAAATTAAGTGCCTTTATATAAATACCCTAAGACGACAGATGAAGATATCGGGGCGATGACACCGTGTACCGCATGGCGCTACAGAATTTTACGTCTTAGTTGGCTACAGTATCTCAGGTCTCAGGTGGCTACCTTACAGTTCTATAAGGTTTCAGGTCTCTGGTGGCTACTGTACAGCCCTACAGTATCTTAGGTCTCAGATGGCTACCGCTATAGTATCTCAGGTCTCAGGTGGCTACCGCACAGCCATATGGTATTTTAGGGTCTCAGGTGGCTACTGTGCAGTATTTCAGATCTCAGTTGGCTACCTGAGACCTGTGATACTGTAAGACTGCAAGGCTGATAGGATAGAGCGATAGACTGTAAATCTTTTTTAAAGATTCAAACCTGCGGGTTCGAGTCTAAGCGTGGTTGAATTTTGTTCGTTCCTTCTTTTTCTGTATTCTGTATTGCTTTCCACGGTTGTTTGATGTATATAGAATTGGCTTCATTTTTAACTAAATACAAACTATAGATGGCGCTATTTATCCTAAATCATATTGCTTTATTTGCAAGGGGTAGGTGATTAATACTGCCATAAAAACAGTTGGAATAGGTGAGACAAGCAACAAGGACATTTTATAAACATATTTTATCAAACAATAAAAGGAATGATTTGTATTAAAAGCTTGAAAGAGTAATTTCCAGTAACTAAATAGCGCCACCAATTTTGTCATCAATAGATACATTTTATATCTGAAAAAGCTATAAAAAGGCTATAAAAGTGAATAATTTTGTAAAAGAGGGGAAATTAAAGTTGAGAATGACTCAAAAGCATCTGTATACATTAGCATGATATCACATTTAGCTGTTTAAGCTTAAAATTTGGTTGTACATGATGTTTTGTTTGAAAACCTTATAAATGATCCCATCAAACAACCGTGTTTCCTCCCTCATTTTTTTTCTTTCTTTTCCGGCTGACAGGAAGTCTTCAACTAACACAACATTATTCAATGGCAAAAAGCCAACCAGCAGTGTTTTGGAAATATTCACACTTTGGTGTTTTAGTGTATGTTATAGGTAATAGGGCATTGCCTAGTTAACGTCACTGTGTGAAAAATAAGCGGCCAATATTTAAAGTTGTCTCTGAAATTTTAGAAAATATAGTTTGTAACATGTCCTAAATTTTAGTTAATTTAGGTGTTTGGAAATATTCGCACTTTGGTGTTTTAGGAAGGATATGTAAACGACAGATAACACCAAAAATATGAAGAAATTATTTCCAAACCGTGTTAAGTCTGCAACCATTATGTTTCTCATTTTCAAGAATGCTGGTTAACAATATGCAGGCAATTGTCTCATTTCGTAAACAAAGGCTCACCAGTATTGTTACCTTGCGTTTGCTTTATAAATGAGGAGAAACTTTGGTTCTCCTTAGTAATATCATTGATGAAAACCAAGAAATCATCCCAAAGAGGAGTGATAATAATACATTCATAAAATAGGTGCACAAGGGTTTTAGTGGACTGGTCCCAAAAGGAGCAATTGGGATAGATAATTCGACCAATCTTGATGATATCTTCGGAAATACACCGATTTGGAACTCCTAATTTCAATTATGTTAATGAGAAAAATAGAATCTCTCATTTGATATCAATTTATTACATGATTATCATTAATAAAAATACTAAATACTATATCAGTCATGATATAAATAAATGTCAGTAATTCCATATGGAATTATAAAGTATTCCATTTACAAGAAACATTTCCATGTTCTTTTTAACATGCATGCTTTATGCATTTTTGCATTAATTTATTTCGTTAAAAATGTCAAGGATTAATGCATCTATCAATTACTACCCCGGCCCCTGGGTACCCGGGGATGGATTGGAACTTGGCATCATGTAACCCGGGATTTGATTCAAATTTGTCCCCGCAGCCGGGCGTAGGCCTGGAATTGGTACAAGAAAATGATTGACGTTAGCAAAAGCCCTGGCAAATTAAACGGCGGGGAGTTTAGCCAGTGGTTGGTCGTGACTTACCCGGGGATCTCAAGCAGAACATGCTTGACATTAATGGAATTTTGTTCGCAAAATTTCAAGACTGGAATGGGTCTACATAAACCGCGCGGGCTAAATATTAATTATGGTGTGTTGGGAGATGGTGTAAAATAATTGTTTGATAGAAAATGTGGTTTTCATGAGTTTGCATTATGTCTAAGGTTAGCACCCCATTTCGTTTCTGACTATGATGTTTAAGTGAAGGAAATATAGTATCACCTCAAAGCCAATAAATTTGTTAAAGCCACAATGTGTGATTTGCTCCACAGCAACGCCCTCAATTTGTTTTCGAATTTCTACTTTTTGCACCATTGTAATGGCTTTTGGTGTACATATATGCGCTGTGAAAGACTAAGCCTGAATTGCTTTAATTACAGTAACATTTAACATTTAACGGCTATCTCCGGTTTTATTCTAAGCTCACTGATCGAGTACTGGATAGACATATCGCGTGCGTGTTTACCATCGAATCATTTAATCAGTGACGTACCGTATAAAATGTATGCATATCACTATTCCTCTTACGTCTTGTTTGTACATCACGTCAGCTGCGTGTAGCTCTGCCTATAATCATGATAACAAATACGATCGGCGAGATTATACACGCATTGTAAGCGCTGTCCGTCTTGACGTATAATCTGTCTGCATATTGCTACTCGTCTTACGTCTCATTTTTTGTTCGTCCTAGCTGTGTAAAGCTACGCCAATATTCATGGCAAAAAATACGTTCAGCGAGCTGATACACGCATTGTGGGTGGGGTAATGAAAACAGCAATTTTTTTTCGTTTCACCTCATTTGTTTGGCTAGCAATCAAAAGGGAACAATGTGATCAGTAGCTATCAGGGAAAACTATTATTTAAATTCTTTATGCAAATCACAATATTGCTTTGACAATGGTGCACAAATTCCGAAAATTTGCACCCAAAAAGTTTAAATCAACCTCCTTAATACCGCCATTTTAGACAAATTCACTATATTATGAACACCAGTATGTAACCTCACAAAAAGCACATTTCATATCAAAGGTTATTTGACACCACCACACCCAATTGATAATTAGCCTGTGCGGTTAATATGCAGACCCTTATGGTCCTTCGTGAAAAAATATTAAAAGTCTGTATAGAATATTGCTTAAAGTCAGTTTTGTTATTTGTTTCACTGAAAAAGCTCTCAATATACATTTATACCCATCAATATTCTAGTTTGAGGCAAGATGGAGTTTGGCATTCCGAAATAATTACGATATGTGGGATGAATGTGATCAGAACAACATTGGTGAGGTAAACATTGCAATTGGACATGATATCGACTGTGACCCTAATTGCTCTCCAGGCCAAACGGATGCGGAATTGGCTTGTTTCGATTTCAGTCCTTCAGACCCCCCCGGTAAGAATTGGAAGTCAGGTGCAGCTAAGGCCACGTTCACAATAACATCAGGAACAACGACAGTCGTATCGTGAGTGTGTTTGGTTGATAAATAAACATATACCAAAAAGTAATTACCCTCCCTTAATTAATATCCATTGTTTTAAATTGGTTGATCGTATGCCAAATGTGGGATATGCATTCGAAGAAGAATTTATTTCTGCGCATTATGACACCTTATTTATTGCAAAGATCCCAACATGAACGTAACCCAAGATTTGAAAGTTGCAGTATAATCCTATTGCCTTGTATGCGGTAACTATTGAAGGAAATCTGTTCAGCTCTCATTGAATTATCCTTTTTGTTTCATGCTCTTGGTGGGGATCAAAACATGTGATAATCAATAACAATTGTCATTATTCACATCAGTGATTATTTGTCATGTAATGTCGAATTATAACATGAAGAGATCAATATTTTTTCTAACCACCAATGTCCCAAATGGCGTACAATAATTGCAAGTTATAATAATTTTCAGTGGTAAAGTTAGATGCAAAATGTCCTGATTGAGCGGTGTTACCAACAGATGTATCTCTTGGTCGTCCACTTCTTGTGACCGTGTTGGTTCCCCAAAACATTGAACTTGTCATGTTTTAATATGGGATTAGTAAACAATGAACACTGATATGAATAATGAATATCATATGTTTTGACCTCCAAATTCAAGAAACAAGAAGACTAATCAAATGAGAGCTGAAAACATTTCCTTCCATGGACACCTAATACAAGGCAATAGAAATTTGCTGCAACCTTCAAATCTTGGGTTACTGTCATTTAATATACACTGCGACATAAATATTTGGACAATTACAACCATAGGCATACGATCAACCATTGTAGAACAATGGACATTAAGTAAGGGGGAGGGGTAATTACTTTTTGGTAGATGTTTAGTTATACAGCCGTGACTTTGTCACTGCTACTGTCTTTTTACTGTTTTAGACAGTTATTGACTTTATCGTGAGTGTTTTTCTTTGATAGTTATCTATGCCCGTGCAACGGGGCATAGATATTGTATTTGTTGTGTTTAGTAATATGCCCGTCTATGCCCGTGCAACGGGGCATAGATATTGTATTTGTTGTGTTTAGTCTTCGGCTTCTTCTTCTCCTCCTTCTTAAGACCACACCTTGCTCTCCTCTAGCTCAAGAACTAAAGTAGCCTCGGGGCCCATACTTGGTACAATGATGGCCCATGGTCCCAGAAAATTTGGTAGGGTAGTCTCGACCCCAGAGGTCAAAGGTCATGGATGGGACGAACCTTTTTTTGGCCTTATATCAATTAAAGCTATAACAACAAGGGCTTGCTTTAGGCGGCCACCAAGTTTTTGTTTGTGGACAGGGAAGGGCTCACGGGCATAGATATTCGTGTTTCCTCAAACACAGCTGTGTCATCCAGTTATCTATGCCCGTGCAACGGGGCTTAGATATTGTATTTGTTCTGTTTGGTCTTCTCCTTCTCCTTCTTCTCACGCTTCCGTTGCACTCCACTACATGTAGCTCAAGAACTAAAGTAGCCTCGGGACCCATACTTGGGACAATGATGGCCCATGACCCCTAAATGTTTCCTAGTGTACCCAGGCAATATGTGTAAAATTTCAAACAGCTCTAGCTCAAGAGATACAGCGCCCTCAGGGTTCATACTTAGTACAATGATGGCCCATAACTCCTAGAAGTAACTCCTAGAAGGGGGCGATAGGTGTAATTTTTTTAAAACCGCTTTAGCTCAAGAACTATAGCGCCCTCAGGGTTCATGCTTGGTACAATGATGGCCCATGACCTTTAAATATTTCCTGCAGTAATATCACCCCAGAGGTCAAAGGTCATGGGCTACAGTGAGCAATATGTGTAAAATTTCAAACAACTTTAACTCAAGAACTACAGCTCCCTCAGGGTTCATACTTGGTACAATGATGACCTATGACCCTTGATGTATTCTATATTAGCCGCATCCCCAGAGGTCAAAGTTTAAAGGCTTTAAAAAGCAAAATAGGTACGACTTATTAATACAGTGTAGCGCAATAGGTAGTATTTTGTTAGCTACCTTTGTTTGCAATGATAAAGGTCTCAATCATACATCAAGGAAACTAATTACTTGACAAAAACTCCCTTAAAATGGAATGTGTAAGCATTTTGATTTTGGTTTCTTGGACCACCTCAAAAGGTTGTCATGATGGGACAAGGGGTGTGGTTGGTTAAGGGGTATGGTATTAGAGAAAGTGTGGATTCAGGATTCATACTTGGTACAATGATGACCCATGACCCTAGATGTATTCAATATTAGCCGCATCCCCAGAAGTCAAACTTCAAAGACTTTAAAAGGCGAAATAGGTCGACCTATTAACACAGTGTAGCGCAATATATAGTATTTTGCTGGCTCCTTGTGTTTGCAATGATAAAAGCCTGAATCGTACAGGGATCTGATCACTTGACAAAACTCCCTTAAAAGGGAATGTGTGAGCATTTTGATTTTGGTTCCTTGGACAATCTCAAGATGTCATGATGGAACAAGGGGTGTTGTTGGTTAAGGGGTGTTAGGGTGGGTTAAGGGTTGTCAAAGTTTTGTAAGGAAGTGACATGTGGGTCACCAATTTTGAGATTTAGCTCAAGAACTATAGCGCCCTCAGGGTTCATGCTTGGTACAATGATGGCCCATGACCCTTAGATATTACCTGCAGTAACATCGACCCCATAGGTCAAAGGACATAGGCTACAGGGAGCAATATGTGTAAAATTTCAAACATCTCCAGCTCAAGAACTACAGCGCCCTCAGGGTTCATACTTGTTACAATGATGGCCCATGACCCTAGATATATTCTGTGGTAGCCGCAACCCCAGATGTTAAAGTTCAAAGGCTTTAAAAGGCAAAATAGGTATGACCTATTAACACAGTGTAGCGCAAAATGTAGCTACCTGTATTTGCAATGAAGACTGCCTGAATCAAGGAAACTGGTCGTTTGGCACAAATTCCTTAAAAAAGGGAATGTGTAGGCATTTTGATATATTAGACCACCTAAAAAGGTTGTCATTGTGAGACATGGGGTGTGGTTGGTTAATGTGTATTAATGTGGGTGTAAGGGTGGGTTAAGGTGGTCACGGTTTGTAAGGGATGATTTGGTGGTCACCATTGTTTTAGATTTGGCGCCCAATTGGGCGGTTTTTATTATATGTGCCACGATGATGATACTTATGTCAATTAAATGTTTTAACAAGGGCTTCCACATGATGGTCACCAAGTTTTCGGTTGTGAACAGGGGAAGGGGGTCACGGGCATAGATATTCGTGTTTGCTCAAACACAACTGTGCCATCTAGTTTTTCTTCTTCGTCTTTTGTCTTTCTGTCAACTCTTACATTTACTCTAGCACTCATATTCTTTGCCAGATGTTGACCTAACTTGATCACAAAGACCATCAAAGAGGATCCGGGAGTCACGGAGGTCAAAAACGTGATTTCAACTCGAAACGCCTCTGAAATTAAATGGGATAGTGACATCACTTGCACACATGCATTGCTTTATCAAGGGTCTTTTTATCTTTTCAGTTTTTGTAAGTCTATTGAAACGAAAACGCAAGGGATTAAGTGAGTTGATCTGTAACTTGAATTCATTGTTAACTTTGAAGTACCAGTCAGCTTATTTCAATAGAGGTAGATGCCTGTGTCAATAAAGGCTGGAGAGACAGGATTATGGAACACCGGTGTTTTTAATAGTCTAGCGCCCTCTCGTCTTTGAGAGATATACCCCTCCCATTTAATTTATCAGTATGATCCATGACTGAAAATAAGCTCTGCAAAAATAAACATTTAAAATGAAACCGAGTCTTGCATATAGGCCCAACCAATTATCAGACAGATTAGCTTGCCCCATTGGGAGATATTTTACTATTTCAGACGCTCGTTTCATCGCCAATATGATAGACTTTTGCTTATAACTTGGCAACATGGTTAGTATATAATTTTAATGCTAGACTATTTTTACGAGTCACTCATGCCTAGGCGTAAATGCATATACACCAAACGCAAATTAGTTAAAGCCGTACAACTTACCGCGAATTTAGGCCCGTAAAATTTAGACTCTTCTTTTGTCTAGATTA
This sequence comes from Amphiura filiformis, assembly GCF_039555335.1. NCBI lineage: Eukaryota > Metazoa > Echinodermata > Ophiuroidea > Amphilepidida > Amphiuridae > Amphiura > Amphiura filiformis. Next base: position 15,187,964 of record NC_092629.1, read on the forward strand.
GCACCAAACCTCTCATCTCAGGTTTTCATGTCAGAAATTAACATAACTTACCAAAACGAAAACAGAAATTAACTTGCTTTAAATTATTAGTAACTAACAAAAGGCTAGAATAAAAGATTGGTCACACCTAGCAGGCTAACACTTCAGAATAACAATGACTTACGAAAACGAATACGGATATTGAAAAGATAAAAGCAACAAATTTAAGGGAAGTATATTTTGTGCCAGTTTTACTGGGACATTTGCGTACAAATCGCCAAAAACGTTTCAGTTTCGGACCAGTGTTTTTTGCGATTATTTTTGGGATGTCCCACATGAAAAGATTTAGGAGGGACTGTGTTCCAGCTTCCGCCACATATTGGGTCAAAGGTTATTAAAGGGTCCCTTCAGATCCGACGCGTAAAACGTTTACAATGCCTTTAATGATTTACAAAAGTAAAAGCCCCGAAAGTCAGAGACTTTTTCTCACATTGTACTCTATGGTTAAATACCAGTAATTATTCATACAGTTTTCAATGGGAAAATAGTTAATGTCAGGTGATTTTGTTCTCATATTTAGAACTCTCACAGTTCAACACCACCAATTTCAGGTGAAACTAGATGATTTAGATGCCAAATGATCAAAAACTCAACATAGGTTGACCTGAGACTTTTCTTGTTTTAACGCATTGAACCGTAAACAACTTAAAATGGCAGTGCGCCCTCGAAGCTGAAAGTTACAATCAGGTAGGGCGAATATTTATTATAAACCGATGACGTGCGGATGAATTTTGGTAATATTACAACACAAATGTCATATAATGAGTGAAAATATACAATTTCGAAGCATCAAAACCCAAAATGTACTTTTTAGCTATATAATTTGGCAAATTTCAGTGATTTTAAAGCAGTCTTTTCACAAACAAATAGTTCATCGTCCTATTTCCATGCATCACCCAGGCCTTAACCTTATACGTGGTTCCGGTAAATGCCTCATTTAAGACCATCACGATATGATAATACCTAACCCTACCTAACCACTAACCCTAATTAATATAACACTAACCATAACTAACATATCCTGATGGTCTGTCTTAAATGAGACATCTGCCGAGGTTCCAACTTATTTGGGCCAAAGGTCATCACGAGGTCTGAAACGAAATACCGTAAATGCCGCAAATAAAATAGCACGATGGCGACATTTGCATACATTCCCGGCACTCAAGACATAAACCAGTGAATATGAGGTGCTAACAGCTGTAACAGATTTTGGGTCAAAGGTCATTAAATGATCAATTCCGGTCTGAGACAAAATATATCAAACAGTTGGAGGGCCATTCAACTTTGACGCGCTATTATTAAACTGTACGCTATGAATACGCACACAACGAAAATTTAAATTTGCTTGATTTGGGTTGCAGTTTTAAAAGCTTCCAAATTTCTCTCTACAACTCTTAATAGCTATATATTTTATATATAACTACAAGAAAGGCTTTCAACATTCCATATATGTTCACAAAAAATACCGTAACTTTGCAAAGAATATGATATGGGCACATAAACACAAATTTTTGTCATGAATTGAGATAAAAGAGTAAGAAAAACTGCGTTATCTTAAAAATGGTGCGAGTTCATAAATCAGGAATTTGCATATGATTAGAAACATGGCTTATTATCCTCATATTAAAAATCAAGATTTTTGGTTGGTTAAGACAAAACCTGCCGGGATGAAAAGGGTATTTTACAAGACGGAAAAATACCAGTAAACAGTAGGCCATGCGACAACAGCATTGAGAAGGTTCATGCGAGCAGTGTTAAACTGCGAGCGCGTATTTCACTGAACGCAGATGAATGGCGCGCTTGGGCGCAACAAAGTCACGCGCGTGTACTCGTTCATGGTGTCAAGTCGCGCGGTATTGTTATGAAGTTGTTTACTTAATTTTCGTCGATGGGCCTAATCTGGGTAACCAATTTAAACTATTATAACAATTTAGAATTTTAAGTTCAAAATTTGGGACAAAGACTAATCGATAGATAAAGGTTGAAATTACTTGTCTGGCTAAAAATTAGAATGATTAAAGCGTTAAGACAGAAAATATCCGGGTTAGAAGTCCTTAGCAACGAAAATAAATTTGAAGGTAAAGCAAACGCAAAAATCACGAATTCTAACGACAAAAGTAGACAAAATGGAAATCAAGTAGAGAATTGTGAAGATATTTTCTAATAAAACTTATTTGTTAATTGCCCAAGATGATTGGCTACACATAATACGATACATTTCAAATCGAAATTTTCCGCGGGAAAAGTAAAAAAGCATACCCAAGAGTGCGACGGTCATTTTTGCCAAGGTCGCGTCCGTTAATAATTTGACCTTTAACAGAAAACGCGCATGATGGCCCTCCGACTGCAAAATACCTCTTCTATCACTAATATGATGGTTTCACTTGTACACATTCAGTACCCAGTGTCTGCAGTAGGGATACCATGCGGGCAAAAGTGCTGTGTTTATCGATTCATATATCAAAATAGAGAATCTTACCTGCTATGTTGCCAAATTTGCAACTGGCGAGTTCTATTCCGTTTCCATGGCACCAGTCACCCTATTAAAGGATTTATCTCATTTTTGAACAGAAAAATTCACATTTTAACTCCTTATAAGACCACGAAGTCTAGCCGTGACCTTAAATGATGACCTTGAAATGACTTTGGGAATATAATAGCACTAAACTTTATAACAATCTATCTAATACAAGCATTTGACCTTCGGTTGACTTCTGATGACCTTGAAATGACCTCCATCATGTTTTGCATCATATCAACATCACATAAATGTTCATTCAAATTTAACAAACTTTAAAATTTTACCTCTTTTGACCTTTGGTTGACCTCTGATGACCTTGATATGTCAAGAACACATAATACTAATTATTATTCAAATTGGACAAATTTGAGAATTCTACCCCTTTTGACCCCAAAACAGACCCGCCTCCATGTTTAAGTCAACACAATGCTTGAGCCCTTTTGACATTATTCCGATGATCACAACACTTAATATTAGGCATATCACCCCAAAAATAAGCGCAGCCGAAACACGTTATTTAATGTTTCTACATGAATGAGCTTTATTAAAGAATCAAAAATCAAAAAACGGAATTGAAATCGGTCAATGCATTGTGATGTAGTGTCAATTTTAAGATGCTCGTAAATGGAATTAAAACCTGCCACAAATGGCTATAATGACAAAATTGGCACATTTCGAGATTTTGAAGGTTTATTTGGACCCTTGCTTGAAAAAGCAGCGTTAATTTAAGTATCACAGGTTAAATGCCTATCTTTCCGTACTTCGTTAAAGAAAACAAAATTTAAAAATCTATCATTGAATAATTATAATAAATTAACCAAATATACTATTTTAGCTATTTCAGCCAATCTGCAGACAAATTAAAGGTGAAAAAATGACAAAGTTCAGCTAATTAATATGCAAAATTGATGCCAATAGAAAACCGTACATGATATCAGGGTGCGGTTTTTTTTTGCACACATATGTATACAAAGTTATTTCAATTGATAACAAAAAATACACAAAAAGTAATTAATTATGCAAATTAGCTAATTACAGCTAATTATGTATTCATGATATTATTATGTAAATTAGGCATTAGTAGTTTTGGGTTTTTTCAATATTTAATGAAAGTCTATCCATTCACCATAAATTTGTCAAGTATGAATCTGTTATGATGTTGAATAAAGAAACTGCAGTTAATTACTTAAATATAATACAAAAAAATACAAAGTTTGACATTTTGACGATGTCTGGAATAGAATTTTCATTTTTTTCTGTAAACATGGTATGTGTCACCATTGCTCAAAGCTAAATCCGAAAAGTAAAAATAAAAATTCATTTGCAATGAGACTTTAAATTAACATTTTGTTATCTGGATTAATACGGGAAGACAAATGGTAAAAAGAACAGCCATCCTACTGTATCGCGTATACAAAAATAGTATGGCCTTGGGCACGCACAATGGCTTAGAGCTATTGTGGTTTGGAAAATTACTCCCTAAAAATTTCTTTGATAATGTTTTGTTTTTAATTAGTTTTACTCAAGGCTAGGGAAGTGTGTCATTCGTTGTCGACGGGAATAATTTACATGCTAAGAAAGATTAATATTTCAGCTAAATGGTGGTAGGTCCCTTTATATCAATAGGCCTATATTTACTGATTTATGAGCGATCTTCAAAAATCCATAAAAACAGGCAGTAGCTCTTAAACAAAACAATATTTAATTTTTGCGGACCCGATGGTAGCCTCGGAAAGTCTTCACACACCATATATTAAAAATTCAAACATTTTGGATAAATGAAGCATTGTGAGGAAATTCATTTTTTGACATGATGTTTTCTAAAATTGGTCAACTTTGAAGCGCGCGCTTTTCAATTCACTGTTATGCTTGCATGCACAGTGTGGCAGAATTATTGTGCAGCCACTGTGACATACCTATTAATATGCAGCAAATATTGAATTTTAAAGTGATTTTCAGTAATCAACCCTGTTTGTCCCCTTTATGACCTTGAAATTTGTGAGAACCCCATAGGCACCAGCTAATGTCAATGCATATGTGTCAGTCGTATCTCTGTGTAATTTTAATACATATGTGCGTGTGCATGAGGCGTCACACAGCTATGTTATTTGTGACAGAAGAGGCATTTTGAAGCTATTTGGTTCCATACCGGAACTGGACCCTAAAGGGGACGCAACACTAATTCAGCGTCCCATAGGATAACGTGTCAATTCGGCCTACTTCAAGCGCCATTTCTGCCGTCCCTGCAATACTTGGCAAAATAAATTAGGTATCAAATTAAAGCTCTGTTTCTCTAGATTCCAAAACTTTTGTCGGCATATATCGATGACCATTGACTTTTTTCGCTATTTTGTGGTGCAAAAAAAAAAAAAAAGATCTAAAAATATACCAGAGGAGGCTTAAAGGCATTCTAGTACAGGAGCAGCAACCTCAAAAAAATGACTTCGTTCACCCCCCACTACATACAAGGTTTGACACCATAGGTAGTTAGTATGGACCCTCTAGATCACTGCTAGGTAGGTAGTGGACTCAAATTGTGGTATCACCTTTTTTACAGGTCATTTTATGTATGGACGTATAATCGCATAAAATCACCAAAAATAGGACAAAATTAAGGGGTAGGGGAGATATAAACTCCAAGAACTCAACTTTTACTCGTGATTTTGAATTCATTTTGGTATCAATATGTAGCTAAATGATTGTCCTAACTTTCTAGTATTATTTTTAAACAAAAACAGGTTTCATTTGAGCATATTTGGAAGTATATAGTCCATAAATGAGTGGTAATCTGATTTTTTAAACCATATGTGTAAAGTTTGACATTGGCCTCAAATCTCACAACTATTATAGTTGTATTATAGTATAATACCACTTTATATTTTCAAAATTGATTCAGTTTCCATTTTTAATTTTTTAGTTTAAATTTTAATGTTTTATTTTGTTTTTAATGTTAAGCATATCAAAGGAAACATTATTGTAACAGTTCCAATCATTATAATATGTATGATTTCGTTGGGGTGTCTGTGGGACGAGGTGTGTGTGGGGTGCTGGGTGTACATAGGGTATGTAAGTGAGTGAGGGGATGAATGTGTGTGTACATGAATATGTCACTACACTGCACCAACTTCCATTTACAAAATCCGTTAACTTTCCATTGATGTAATATTTTGAATATTTATGTGTAGGACGTGAGTAACCACTGGGAAAAGACAAAAAATGTTTAAAAAACCCAAAAAACCCAACAAAATCTGATGTTGATTTCCCTAGTATATCAGCATAACATAGAAAAATATTAAGGGGTAGGGGAAAATAAATCATCAGAACTCAATATTTTACTCATGATATTGACTTCATCTTGGTATTAATTCTATTCAATTCAATTCAATATGTATATCTAATTGATTGTTCTAACTTTTTAGTATTATTTTAAAGCAAAGCGACCATTAGTTGTCAGGTAGATACACAGAAACTGTGAGAAAAGGGTACGTTTTCTATGTCTAACAGCGTAAATATGACAATATTAAGGGGTAGGGGAAATATAAACTGCCATAACTCAACTTTTACTCATGAAAATGAATTCATCTTGGTATCAAAATGTATCTAAGTGATTGTTCTAACTTTCTAATATCATTTTAAAGCAAAGCAACCATTAGTTGTCAGACAGATATACAGAAACTCTGAAGAAAAGGTAACTTTTCTATGTCTTACAGCGCGAAGATGACAATATTACGGGGTAGGGGAAATGTAAACTGTCATAACTCAACTTTTACTCATGAAATTGAATTCATCTTGGTATCAAAATATATCCAAGTTATTGGTCTAGCTTTCTAGTATCATTTTAAAGCAAAGCGACCATTATTTGTCAGGCAGATATACAGAACCCCGGGATACAGAAACTGTGAGGAAAAGGTAAATTTTCTATGTCTAACAGCGTAAAATGACAATATTAAGGGGTAGGGGAAATTTGTAACTGCCATAACTCAACTTTTACTCATGAAAATGAATTCATCTTGGTATCAAAATGTATCTAAGTGATTGTTCTAACTTTCTAGTATTATTTTGAATAAAGCGACCATTATTTGTCAGGTAGATACACAGTGCAGTAGTATTTGTGAGGAAAGTAACTATTCTATGTCTAACAGCATAAATAAATATGACAATATTAAGGGGTAGGGGAAATATAAACTGCCACAACTCAACTTTTACTCATGAAAATGAATTCATCTTGGTATCAAAATGTATTTAAGTGATTGTTCTAACTTTCTAGTATTATTTCAAAGCAAAGCGATCATTAGTTGTCAGGTAGATACACAGTAACTGTGAGGAAAAGGTAAATATTCTATGTCTAACAGCTTAAATATGACAATATTAAGGGGTAGAGGACATATAAACTGCCACAACTCAACATTTACTCATGAGAATTAATTCATCTTGGTATCAAAATGTATCTAATTTGTTGTTCTAACTTTCTAGTATTATTATAAATCAAAGCGATCATTATTTGTCAGGCAGATATACAGAAACTGTGAGGAAAAGGTAAATTTTCTATGTCTAACAGCGTTAAATGACAATATTAAGGGGTAGGGGAAATTTATAACTGGCATAACTCAACTTTTACTCATGAAAATGAATTCATCTTGGTATCAAAATGTATCTGATTGGCTGTTCTAACTTTCTATAAACAAAGCGATCATTAGTTGTCAGGTAGATACACAGAAACTGTCAGAAGGGACCGTTCACCAAACACTTGTAAGGGGAGGGGCCTGATGCAAAAAATTCATCGCAAAATTTTTCGGCCCCCTTACGGACCTCAAAAATTTTAGGGCCCCCTTTTTTTTTTTTTTTTTATGGGTCAACCCCATAGAAAATCATATAAACTCAATTTTTCCAGGAAAATTTTTGGTCATTTTTTTCAGGCCCCCCTTAGGAGGGTCAAAATTTTTCAGACCCCCCTTTTTGCATCAGCCCCCCCCTTACAAGTGTTTGTGAACGGTCCCTAAATATGACAATATCAAGGGGTAGGGGAAATATAAACTCCCATAACTCAACTTTTACTCATGATAATGAATTCATCTAACGTTCTAGTATCATTGTTATGTAGGAAATGTGAGAAAAAACATTCATCAGTAAAACTTGAGTTTTGGTGATTTGAATGTCCCCTACACCTTAATATTGTCATATTTTACGGTACTACACATGAAAAATTAATTTTTAACATTTTATGTCTTTCAAGCTAACAATTAATGGTTATTTTGCTTCAAAAGATTACAACAACCAAATATTAATGCCAAAATGAATGAATTATAATGAATAAATGTCGAGTTACGTTGGTTTGTACGTTTAATATTGTCAAATTTTACGCTGTTACACATTGGAAAATTAACATTTTTATCATATTTTATGTCTATCTTATGGTTTTTCTGTTAAAAATAATACTGGAAAGTTAGAGCAATCAATTAGCTACATGTTGATACCAAAATAAATTCATTATTTTGAGTAAAGGTTGAGTTATGGTGGTTTTTTATTTCCCCTACCCTTAATAATGCCATATTTGACATGGTTATACATAGAAAAGTAACCTTTTCTCACATTTTATGGCTATCTACCTGACAATTAATGTTTGCTTTGCTTTAAAATAATACTAATACGTTTGAACAATCAATTAGCTACATATTAATTCCAAAATTATTTCATTATCATGGGTTGAAGTTGAGTTATGATGGTTTATAATTCCCCTACCCCTTAATATTGTTACACACGCTGCTTCATGTGGAAAAGTAACTATTTTTACATTTTCAGTCTATTTTCATGACAAACAGCGGTTGATCTCACGCCACACATATAAATATTCAAAATATTACATGAATGGCAACTTACCAAACAAATTTTGTTAATAGAACTTATATAGTTCAGCCGAGTGACATATTAAGACATGTAAAACACCCCAACCCTGAACCCTATACACACCCGCACCCACTCCACATACCCACCCACCCCCCCAAACCCACACAACACAAACCAACATGCAAGCAAACATGCACATACATAAATATTTGAACCAGAACATCAAAGTTTGCCTAGATATGATTGATATTAAAAACAAAATTAAAAAATGGAAACTTAATAAATTTTGAAAATAGAAATTGGCACAATAGTAAAATTTGAAGCCAATGTCACAAAAACACCCACCCTACGCATTGTAGTGAAAAATCCGATTTTTTACTAGTGTATGGACTGGCCACTTCAAATCATGATCAAATGAAACCTAGGTTTGCTTTCAAATAATACTAGGCAGTTAGAACAATCAATTAGCTACATATTCATACCAAAATAAATTCATTATTATGAGTAAAAGTTGAGTTCTTGGAGTTTATATTTCCCCTACCCCTTAATTTTGTCCTAATTTTGGTGAATTTATGCGATTATACGTCCATACATAAAATGACCTGTAAAAAAAAGTGATACCACAATTTGAGTCCACTACCTACCTAGCAGTGATCTAGAGGGTCCATACTAACTACCTATGGTGTCAAACCTTGTATGTAGTGGGGGGTGAACCAAGTCCTTATTTAGGCCCCCTGTGGGATCCTGCTCCTGGACTATTCCTACAATGCACTATGATTGGGAAATTTGATCAATATAACCTAATTTTAAAGGCAAAGTATATAATATAATTTACTTCGAGGACTGTTATATATCAAAAATTTGAAAAATATCAAATTTTTATAATTTGTCATAAAATTTGTGTTATATTGTGATTTTGAAAAAATGAAAAATACTTGATATCAGAAAGACATTCTTCGTATTCAGAATGCAATTCGATATGTCTGATGTTCTCTCATGTCCCACAAAAATACTGTCGAAACGCTCAAAACGCTCATTCCAGATCCCTTAAATCAACACATAAATAACGTAGCAGATGCTGCACTTATTTGGTAGACGAATGTTTTGTATCAGGTTGCTCTGGAAGGAAAAGGCACTTTCTGCTTGTGTGTAGCATAGAATATGCTGCGTTTGTCTCGGTTGTTTATGTGATCATTTATTAACCCTAACCCAACTGAGTCTCACTAAAGCTCACTATTAAAACCACTATGCGTGCATGCATTCCACGTGACTTGATGACGCAATCAGCCTAAGTGATATATACCCAGGGAATTGCTTCCCGGGACAGCCAAAACTCGGTAGCTTCATGTCCAGAGGAGGCTTAAAGGCATTCCTACAATGCACTATGATTGGGAAATTTGATCAATATAACTTAATTTTAAAGGCAAAGTCCCCATTGCCACACACACAAAATGGTAATTTTAAAACTGCAGCCAACAAGTTAATAGTTGAGACTTATGACTGATATTTGATTTTCTTACAGGAAACATTCACATTGTCCCACTGCGTTAATTTTACTCCTAAGTCTCGATGTTTTGAATGTTAAATAATAGGATGAAAACACCAGATATTTGCACACAATCCCAATGCAACGTATGATCAGCTGTACCACATCTGTACAAAAGCCAGACATACAAGGTCAGAAACTCCATTGGGTTGTGGGAATGTCTTTAAACATCCTCTGAAATATACTTAACTCACCACTCACCTTTTAAAATCGGGTTTTCTCTTAATCCGCCACAGAGAATTGCTTTTGAGATCAATTGTCCAGTTTTTTTCTGCATGTTATCATTAAAGACTCTTGTCGAATTCATATGAGCCAATATTGAGTGATTTAAAGTGAACATGTCGGTAGATATGGGCGCTACAATCTCATATTCACAATGGACTATATTTAAATTAGCCGAATTTCGTTGTTACATAAAATGCGGATTGATTTAGTGTTGCGCCCTCTTATAAGGTGTTAAAAGTTTTCAAAATCCACATGGATTACTTTTTTTTTTATTTACATTGTTCTAAAACAAATCCAGTAAAATAGGTGATGTTAACATACCTCAATGACGTTTCGTGCTGTATCACAGCACTTTCTCAAATTGAATGACCAGCTTTGACCTTAGACGTCTGTTGCTTCCTGTTGGTAGCTGACGTAGGTGGCGCTGTTAGAAGCTGATCATAGATGTGCGGAAGGAAGTAGTTTCCACAATCCCTGTTGAGAGTGTTAGCCTGCCCCCTCTTTCGTATCCAAATTGATTCCTTTATATGCCTTCTTTTTCTGTTGGTTTCAATGTCTTTTATCTTGGCTTCGTCCCAACCGATCACATGATTGTCTTCAGCGACATAGTCCGTGAGAGCGGATTTTCTAGGAGCGCTTTCAACCGAAGTTTTCTTTGTGCCCTAGTGTAGGGTTTTTCCGAAGCTGCGTCTGATTCAGATTTGTGCTCTTTCATTCTTGTACCAAAGACATAAAACCTAGGCTTTGGAAACGTTACGTGGATGACGTGTTGGAAATTGTTAACAAAGGATCCGCAGAACCTCTCACAGAGCATCTAAATCAAATAGACAAAACCGGCAATATAAAGTTCACCTATGAAACTGAAGAAAACATGCAAATTCCTTTTTTGGATACACTAATAGTCAAAAAACCCAACGGTTCAATCAAGCTCTTAGTTTACAGAAAAGCGACACAAACAGATCAATATCTGCATTTCCAATCGCACCACCCCCTACAACACAAACTCAGTGTAATCCGGACACTTCTGGACAGGAAAGATAAAGTTGTCACCGAGGAGAAAGATAGAGAGTTGGAGGAAACAAGAATAAAGGAAGCGCTTTCTCGCTGTGGATACCCGGAGTGGGCATTTAAATCTGTTCAAAAACCGAGCAAGCCAGTTATTAAAGATCAGTCGCAAACAAAAAGCCGCGGCTTTGTGTGTCTCCCGTACAAACAGGGTCTTTCAGAAAAGACAAAGAGAATCTTTAAGAAGCACGGTTACCAAGCAAATTTCAAGCCACACAAAACACTCAGAAACCATCTAGTTCACCCCAAAGACAAACGGGACGTCAAAACTACGGCTGATTGTGTTTATGAAAAGACTCTTTGGTACAAGAATGAAAGAGCACAAATCTGAATCAGACGCAGCTTCGGAAAAACCCTACACTAGGGCCCAAAGAAAAACTTCGGTTGAAAGCGCTCCTAGAAAATCCGCTCTCACGGACCATGTCGCTGAAGACAATCAGGTGATCGGTTGGGACGAAGCCAAGATAAAAGACATTGAAACCAACAGAAAAAGAAGGCATATAAAGAAATCAATTTGGATACGAAAGAGGGGGCAGGCTAACACTCTCAACAGGGATTGTGGAAACTACTTCCTTCCGCACATCTATGATCAGCTTCTAACAGCGCCACCTACGTCAGCTACCAACAGGAAGCAACAGACGTCTAAGGTCAAAGCTGGTCATTCAATTTGAGAAAGTGCTGTGATACAGCACGAAACGTCATTGAGGTATGTTAACATCACCTATTTTACTGGATTTGTTTTAGAACAATGTAAATAAATTTCAATGGACAATCCTGATGAATCTATTTGCGGCACATGGATTACTCATTAAGTAAACTAGAGACAATTTGAAGCTCAACACCGAAGATTTCATGTCTCTGCGACATTCCGTTCAAGAGAAATGATGTTTTAAAGATCAGTGCGAAACGCCCAAAATCGAATATTTCGACTTTTCCTCCAATATGCGAAAGTTTGTACAAAACTCACTAAATTAGTGACAGACGACAATTTGAGCACGTCGTTGAACCAAGTTTAATTTCTTTTCTAGATTATCAGTGTTGCCATTTTGTTTTGGAAATCATTATTACTGAGCCTGAAGCATAACCACACCCCCCGTTCCAGTGGTAACAATTACGATGTTTTTGCGTAGGCCTACTGAATATTCAGCAAAACGGCTTCATGCAGATTAACAATGTCTATTAACCTTCAAGTCCATTTTTGAGCCTTTTTGAGGACTTTTGGACGCATTTCTAGACTTTGCATGCGCCTACTCGGCCAATAAAGTGTTTTTACAATAATATTTCATGAGGATGACTTTTTGTAATCTTTGTTTATCATCATGATTGATGTGAAGTGCATCTCTTATTTTGCGCGAAGAATGTAAAAGGAACGCGTTCATAACGACGGCCTTTATAAGGGGGCGCAACATTAATTCAGCGTCCCATAGGATATCGTGTGAATTCGGCCTGCTTCAAGCGCCATTTCTGGCGTCCCAGCAATACTTGGCAAAATAAATTAAAGCTCCGTTTCTCTAGATTCCAAAACTTTTGTCGGCATATATCGATGACCATTGACTTTTTTCGCTATTTTGCGGTGCAAAACAAAGAGCTAAAATATACTAAACTCACCACTCACATTTCAAAATCGGGTTTTCTCTTAATCCGCCACAGAGAATTGCTTTTGAGATCAATTGTCCAGTTTTTTTCCTGCATGTTAACATTAAAGACGCTTGTCGAATTCATATGAGCCGATATTGAGTGATTTAAAGTGAACATGTCGGTAGATATGGGCGCTACAATCATAGTCTCATATTCACTATGGTCTATATTAGCCGAATTTCGTTGTTACATAAAATGCGGAGTGATTTAGTGTTGCGCCCTCTAATTGACCTTTGACCCCAACTTTTGTACACCATAATATAGACACTGGCTATAGCCTATGTATATCCGCAAGCACTGTATTATGTAATTTGTGTAAGCAGCAGCATTTTTAAGGCATTTAGTTACAAACCGACCCCTAACCGACAAATGACTCCTAAGTGACCTTTGACCCGAATTCTGTGAACAACTTTTAGACACTGGCTATAGGACATGAATGTTTGCAAGTGACGTTTCTGTGCTATGTAACTAGCTAAAATACAAGTTTACATTTACTATCTCACATTATCTTGCTGTATTTCAGCTAGAGCGCCATATGTAGCGCTTCCGGGTTTTTTTTGGAGAACAATACTGTTACGTAAGACGAAGAAGAAACCCGCCCGGTGCCCGCCCTACTCATTATTTCATTGTACTATTGCAATTTGCCTCCACATCAAGTAATCAACACAAAGCTTTTGTGAGGACTAGTAAGTGGATAAGAAATTGACAGCGGAGGATACGAACGACATGCCGATTTTTAGTTGTCAATCATGAATTGCCGCAACGTTTTTGAATTTTACTGCATGGCATTCCGCAAGCACCATGACAAATTATGCCGTATTTTTCCAAAGATCATCTCATATGAAGTAAGCTGAATGCGATCTGTTTTGATCACCTTTTATCGGCGAATTTGCTTGAAAACACGTGAGTTCATGTTATGTAAACATAATTAGCATGGACACAAATGAAATTACGATACAATACAATGAAATTTGAATGCGCAGCAGATCTATAGAAATAACGTGGCCCGGTTTTATGCAGAATTAGACCTCGTCTGGGTTCAGCCGAAAGCCGTGTATCTAAGACAAAAATAATGCATTTACATAATCTGTAATTTATATACTGACAGTATATAAATTAGCTACATGTATTTAAATGGGGCTTCAACTTCGCCAATACTGTCGCTTTCTTGTTTCTTTTTTGCCAATTCTTTTCATTAAAAAATTCATAAACGTTACAATTTGATTTTTTTTCACTTTCGCTGGGATCACTGAATGGGACTTTGCAGCGCGGATTATTCAAAACTTGCTATGGTGTATTCACAGGGATGTATTGAATGCCCAATCATAGGGGACGTAATCAAATTGCAGTGACTGCTTCCTTTTTTACCACATGTCAGTCATCTGATGGTTATTGGACCTTGTAAACCTGCAAAAAACGCGTGGTCCAAGGAACCAAGATCGAAACCGCTACACAGTACACATTCCCCTTTAAGGGAGTTTTTGTCAAGTGATCAGTTTCCTTGACGTAAGATTCAGGCCTTTATCATTGCAAACACAGAAAGCTTAATACTACTTATATTGCTACACTGTGTTAATAGATCGTACCTATTTTGCATACATCTAGGGTCATGGGTCATCATTGTACCAAGTATGAACCATGAGAGCGCTGTAGTTCTTGAGCTAGAGCTGTTTGAAATTTTACACATATTGCTCACTGTCCATGACCTTTGACCTCTGAGGTCGTTGTTACTGCAGGAAATATCTAAGGGTCATGGGCCATCATTGTACCTAGCATGAACCCTGAGGGCGCTATAGTTCTTGAGCGTTATTGATGGCAGGGTGGGGTGCGTTTAGGAAAAAATATCGACAACAAAAATCGCGTTCCCCCCTCGCGTCCGCTCAAAATTTTCGGATTCCTCCTTGTTTTCCCGAATTTCTCCATTTAAAACTTAACAATCCCCCCTCCTGGTTCAACGAAAAAACAAGACCCAAAAAATATTTCGGGTTCCCCCTAAAAATGCCTATTCCCCCTGTCGTAAATAACGATCGCTCCCTAAAGCGGTTTTAAAAATTTACACATATTGCTCCCTGTAGCCTATGACCTTTGACCTCTGTGGTCGTGTCTACCATAAATTACTTCTAGGGGTCATGGGCTATCATTATACTAAGTATGAACCATAAGGGCGCTTTAGTTCTTGAGCTAGAGATGTTTTAAATTTAACACATATTGCGCCCTGTAGCCCATGACCTTTGGCCTCTGGGGTCTACCCTACCAAATTTCTAGGGGTCATGGGCCATAAGTATTCTTTCGCTAGAGAAGTGTAAAGAAGTGGTCCTAAGAAGAAGGAGGAGAAGAAGAAGGCGAAGAAGAAGAAGGAGAAGACTAAACGCAACAAATACAATATCTATGGGCATAGATAAGTATACAGCTGATATAAAAACAAAACAAAACTAAGGACTAAAATGCCTCCTTAGTACCAGTGCAGTACTTTTGCTGGTGTGTCCTGTGCAGTGGCAGTATCGGTACTGTTTAGGTAATCTGCGTGTTCCAGTCAGGTACCTTGGCGACGATGTACATGTGCCGGCGGCCACAATAAAAACGTTATAGTGTACTTCAAATAGCTCAAATAATGTTACTACATTCCAATAGTTATGCAGGACAAAATTGGATACCATTACTAAATAATGTTACTACATTCCAATAGTTATGCAGGACAAAATTGGATACCATTACTAAATGATGGTGGAGATTCCACCGGTTCCCAAGATTCCCGATGGCTTATGGAAGCAACGGTTGATTTGTCTGTACGAAGTGATACAGGATACATCAACACATCACCTATAACTGCTATGATACCAGTGGTACATATCCAGGCAGATTGTCCTTTAATTGTTGGTATTCCGGGTAAGTAAATTCAAGTAAATATAGCATTTATCTTTTGCATATTATTATATCAAACAATTATCATCATCATCATCACCACCAACATAATCGTCATCATCATCATCAACATGATGATGTTGCAAGTCATTCTCTAGCTAAATTGTATACACTCGTATGTTACAAATCGTAAACACGTAATTTCGTTTATGCTATACATTTTAAGGCATGCGCAATAGAAAGATTAAAATGTAAATATATTACATTTTAAGAAAAACCAGACTTCTGCGCATTTCACTGAAGTGATGATGGTGCTTATTTTGTATATTTAGCACGGCAGTAAATTAGCGCCCACTGTGTTACATTAAGGTTACTGTTGGGCAATTTTATACATTAAGGTTACTGTTGGTCAATGTTACATTAAGTTTAGGGTTAGGGATAGTGGATTAGGGTTAGGATTAGTGGGTTAGGGTTAGTGGGTTAGGGTAGTGGGTTAGGGTTGGGGTTAGTGGGTTGGGGTTAGGGTTAGTGCGTTAGGGTTAGTGGGTTAGGATTAGTGGGTTAGGGTTAGGGTTAGTGGGTTAGGGTTAGTGGGTTAGGGTTAGTGGGATAGGGTTAAGCTTCCTTCATACTTTCCTGCCGCTTGCCGCTGCCGCTTGCCGCTGCGTCAAGCGGCAGGGCGTTTCAACCAATGACAAGCCTTGATTGTGTCCGTTTGTCTGCAATACGCGTGCGCCAAGCCGCCCAGCGGCAAGCGGCAGGGTAGTATGAAACCGAAAATGGGATTCTGTTATCGACAGCTCGTCACCCATAGCCATACTTATTTTTAGAAAAACCAAACTTCTGCGCATTTCATGGAAGTGATGGTGCTTATTTTGTATATTTACCACGGCAGTAATTAGCGCCCTCTGTGTTACATTGATATTTATTAACTCTCTTAAAAATACTTACTAAATTGAATTTTGATCAACAGAGGGCGCTATTTACTGCCGTATAATTTGATGACGATGATAATGATGAAGATCCTTGACTACTGCGCATCCATTCTTGCGCATGGTGTAATTTGTATCATATATACATTTTAACTTCTTTGACCATTTGTATTTTATGTACAAAATAAGAATGAGAATGGGTTGTTACTTTCCTCCTCCTCCTCCTTATCATCATCATCATCATCATCATCATCATCATCATCATCATCATCATCATCATCATCATCATCATCATCATTCTTTTTTATTGTCTTTTTATTCCACTTCTTTAGTGTTTGATGATGATGGCGATGTCGTAAGGTGTCGTTGGGATTACGATAACTATGGTCGAATTGATGAGCCTGGGTCCGCGGGTCAGTCTGCTACAAGTTCATATTCTCTTGACGAGGTGAGTTCTTGATGTAAGAGGAATAGCGTGCAAATAAGCTATCGTCATCTTGAAATATTCACAAAACCTTGATCAACTCAAGTTGTTAAGTCTCACGAATGCTCATCTTTCCCCACGTTCCCCAAGAGTGACCGGCGCGATTCCAAAATTAATTGCGCACATTGAGGTTGGAATAAGAAAAAAGGACCATAGCATCCCGAACCGCCGTCATTGTGACTCTACTTACTTACCTACCCCCATCCGAGAATATCTTAGACGTCCCTCCCCAATTCTTGAAACAATTGCGCGCGGAGCGCGCGAAATTTTGGACAAATAAGGCCTACCACTAATTAATTTTGGTTACTAGAAGTTGAATATTGTCTTAAGGGATGGGTATGAACGTTTGGACAGTATTTATTGTGAGACATTTAGAGCACATCAGACATATCGAATTGCATTCTGAATACGAAGAATGTCTTTCTGATATCAAATAATTTAGATTTTTTGAAATTCTCAATGTAATACACATTTTATGGCAAATGATTAAAAATGGATATTTTTTATATTTAACAGAACTCGAAGTTTATAAATCTGATGATTTATACTTATGTATGTACTTGTGTATGAAGGTGAGATAAAAAGCCGACGATCAATTGAAAATTTTGACCTTTCGTATTGAAGATATGGATTTTTTTCCCATAACACCAAACACACAAAAAAAAATTAGGTCTTTTTGGGGAAAAAATCCATATCTTCAATATGAAAGGTCAAAATTTTCAATTTATCGTCGGCTTTTCCTCCCAGCTACATACACTTTAAGAATATATTATTAGATTTATAAAATTTACGAGAACTGTTATATATCAAAGATGTGAAAAATATCAAATTTTAATAATTTGTCATAAAATTTGTATTGTATTGTGAAATTATTTGATATCAGAAAGACATTCTTCGTATTCAGAATGCAATTCGATATGTCTGATGTAGGGGCGCAGAATCGATGCTGAATTGGTCAATTTGGCGCCCACTAAGGGTGGCGCCCGAGGCACGTTGCCCCCCTCTGCCCCCCCCCCCCGTAGTTACGCCACTGATCAAACCGGTGGAAATCAATAAATTGCATGTTGAACTACTAATACTATCTGTTCAATTAGCTTAGATTCTTATGGTCAAAGTCATCAAAAAAAAAAAGTGTTAGCACAGCCTTAGCCCCAGCGTGATTTATAAATTTTCAAATTCCAAAGTTCATTTTGAAACCCCATTTCTTTTCAATCTTGTTCTTTTCCCGGGATATTTTTTATACATAACAAGCCGTAGGACGTCGGGTACCATAAACATTTTAGAATCAATCCATTTAGTGCCAAGGGGACGATTGTCATAAGAATTAGATGCGCTGTGATAGTATTTATTTCGACCATCAGGAAGTATAGACCCTATCGAATATACGTCACTTGTCCTTATTTAAATAAAATTCTGTGTACAACAGGGCAATACGCACGATAATACAATAAACATGTGATAGGTATGAATGGTTTTGGAATCGAACTAGACACCTGTCCCCCTGTTACTTAAAACTTAGAACCAACGTGGCTGCCATTTCAATTGTTATACCGTTCTGCTTGAGTTTATTCGATACGGTCTATTGTCCAGCAAAATAGCTATATTTGCCAATAATAATATTAACAATATTAATTAATTAATTAATACGCAAGGAATTAATTAATTAATTAATTAATTAATTTATCTATTTATTACTTTATTTCTTTATTTATTGTGTGGATGGCTTAGGGCTTAGACCTATTATAAAACTACACATTTATTTTCAACTTGTTATTTCGTTTTGTTTGTTGAATACAAACTATGAGAAGGACATTGGAAACAAAGAACTTTTGTACTAGAAAATATTATGTAAAACAATGACTTAGGTTACAGAAAACAATTTTTGTAAAGTCACTCTATCTGAAAATGTCAAGCGAACGCTGATATTCTTGGGAAAATGATGGCATTAAACAAAACTCAATTTACATTGTATATCGATGAAACCAGTTAAAATAAGAACGAAATCCATAATTTCAATGTTATTGTTTAGGAAAAAAATAATGCTCGGAATAATGTTATGCATCACACGTAATCGCGCATACCTCACGGATCTTCACCTATACTTTATTATAATCAGGCGTGCAACAAAAACCGGTGGACTTTCATCACATAGACCCTATCCAATAACCGGAACGGTATAACAATTGAAATGGTAAGACAGATTGGTGGACAGAATTTTTGATACATTGAATAGGGTCTATGACCTAAGTTGAGAATGGACCAGCCCACTCGATTTGTGAAATGGTCGCGAACCCTTTTGGCGGACCCAAGTAACTGCCTAAAATGAGGCAAAATTTAAAAGAAATGGGGTTTTAAATTTAAATTTAAATTGGAATTTGAAAAGTATAAATCACTTTGGGTCTAAGGCTGTGCTAACACTAAGTTGTCTTTGATGACTTTGACCACATTTTGTTATTTTTTCAAATATCTTAATAATTCAAGAATCTAAGCTAATTGAACAGTAGCTCAGTTTGCTGACCACGTGGCCGTCTATTGTCACATGTCTGAATCACAAAATTTTTCTTTTACCTCACAATAATAGAAATAACTTGAGCTGTAAACAGAGGAAACAATGGTCAAATGGTTTTGCTCTGATTTACATGCTATTAAGTTGCACTAAATGTGACACTATGTTGCTATGTTGTTTGAGAGTTTTCCAGACTGGGAACTGTGGTGGGTACTTTTAGGACACGACCATGACCTCAGTATGTTTTTAAACATAGATTGTCAACATACAGCATGAATGAATAACATGTGTTGGCCAGACCAGTACTGTGGTCCTATTCTTCATTGCGCTGGTACAAGCATAAACCATCTATATAGACCATCATGCTTGTACCAGCGCAAAATGTGACATGATATGGTACAAACCATTATTAGGTTACATACCACTAACTGGGCGATACATGGAAATACGACGAGTAACTATTTGTTTGCATGGCATCTGAAAAGACTGCATTAAAATCGCTGAAATTAATCAAGTTATATAGCCGAAAAAGTACTTTTTAGGGTTTGATGCTTCAAAATGGTATATTTTCTCTCATATGACATTTTTGTTGTAATAGTACCAAAATTCATACACACGGCTTCGGTTTTTGGGGCGCCCTCTACGGAGGCGTCCCACAATATAGGCATGTGTTTGTGAGAAGCTTCTAATTTCACTCTTACTAGATTTACTCCGCAATTGTTTTGCTAAAATTATGCCCTTGCTCAGAAATAAAACCACAATATGTTTGGATTTTATTTTATTATTGTTTTCTGTTATGCACAGGATAAAATGGTGTGCGTATATTCTTTGTTTAAAAGACAAAATTAATGGATTTGTAAAAACACCAAATAATCCGCGACCTTTGTATGCCTTCAACCTGACCACCGTTTGTCTTAAAACCCGATAGACGATGACATTTGACCATAAGATCAATGGCCTTTGTTTGCCAATTACCATAAACAAATCTATAGAGCGGTTATTGCCAGAGTTGTAATATGGTGGCACAATTGGGCGGCAAACTGTATGGAAACAACACGGCATATACTTTGACCATACACTAGGATCCACAACATGCTTATCTATCATGGGAACAGTTCTTAAACCTTGATGCTACCCAGTAATGTTTGCTTAATTAGATGTTATCTTAATTAGAGCTCTAGTAGGCCAAGTGTTATTATTTGCATGGTATAATTGACTTGGAAAGTTTGTTTGCTGGGGAGTTATAGGCCTATATGTCAGAGTCAGGATGTAGGTATCATTATGACTCAAATCACGAATTATTGTAAGATTTAGTGCAGAGTAGGTTAGATATGAAAATGGAAAGTTACAACAAATGACTATGCACCTGATTCGTGAACTGTGTCATTTTGAAAGACTCTTCCTCTTTATCCTTCATCTCTATTTGATTTTCAGTGTATTAGCAAGTAGATGATGTATATGTATCACAGACGTTATACATTTATAAAAACTTAACGTTTTCTATTGGTCAACATAGGCGTAGATCCCGGGTGGGGGATAACCCCCCCCCCCCATATTTTGCCAGGGGAGCTTACGGTACTTATTTGTGTCTTCTATACTATTCATCATATACCCCTGCATAACGAAATTCAACAATATTCAATATCCAAAGCAATATCCTCACTATAATATAGGTCCCCAAAACAGAATTTTTTCCCACCCCACATAATCGCAAATTGACACGAAAGCTTCATTCCCATTTTTTTCATCCAAAACGGTCCTGTCATACATCTTCCCCAATCAAACACATTTCTCTTGCATTTGATCATTTCCTACTCTTCCCTAGAAAAATCATTATAATACCAAATCTACACACCATGGAATTCACCATATCACGTCCAAGCACTATTCATCATATACCCCTGCATAACGAAATTCAACAATATTCAATATCCAAAGCAATCTCCTCACTACAATAGGTCCCAAAAACAGAAATCCCCCACCCCACATAATCGCAAATTGACACGAAAGCTTCAATCCCATTTATTTCATCCAAAACGGTCCTGTCATACACCTTCCCCAATCAAACACATTTCTCTTGCATTTGATCATCTTCTACTCTTCCCTAGAAAAATCATTATAATACCAAATCTACACACCATGGAATTCACCGTCACGTCCAAGCGGCGCCCCATTCCAGGAATTTTTATTAGTAAATATTCGCCCTACCATTATTGTATCTTTCAGCTTTGAGGGCGCACTGCCATTTTAAGGTGTTTACGGTTCAGTGCGTTAAAACAAGAAAAGTCTTAAGAGCTTGTTTCCAAAAGGCGCTAAATCCATATTAGTGAAATAGGAGAAAATCATCGTTTTTTAAATTAAAAGCCTTATTGGTATTTATTAATTTATTTTTTGGTTTTAATAGTACAGGAGCAGCAACCTCAAAAAAATGACTTCGTTCACCCTCCACTACATACAAGGTTTGACACCATAGGTAGTTAGTATGGACCCTCTAGATCACTGCTAGGTAGGTAGTGGACTCAAATTGTGGTATCACTTTTTTTTTACAGGTCATTTTATGTGTGGACGTATAATCGCATAAAATCACCAAAAATAGGACAAAATTAAGGGGTAGGGGAGATATAAATTCTCATAACTCACCTTTAACTCATAATAATGAATTTATTTTGGTATGAATATGTAGCTAATTGATTGTTCTAACTGCCTAGTATTATTTGAAAGCAAACCTAGGTTTCATTTGATCATGATTGGAAGTGGCCAGTCCATACACTAGTGAAAAATCAGATTTTTCACAACGATGCGCAGGGTGGGTGTTTTTGTGACATTGGCTTCAAATTTTACTATTTTCAAAATTAATTAAGTTTCCTTTTTTAAATTTTGTTTTTAATATCAAGCATATCTAGGCAAACTTTGATGTTCTGGTTCAAATATTTATGTATGTGCATGTTTGCCTGCATGTTGGTTTGTGTTGTGTGGGTTTGGGGTAGGTGTGTGTGGGGGGGGGGGGGGTATGTGTGGGGGGTGCGGGGGGGGTGTAGGGTTCAGGGTGGGGGGGTTTTACATGTTTTAATATGTCACTCAGCTGAACTATATAAGTTCTATTAACAAAATTTGTTTGTTAAGTTGCCATTCATGTAATATTTTTGAATATTTATATGTGTGGGGTGAGATCAACCGCTGTTTGTCAGGAAAATAGACTGAAAATGTAAAAAAAATAGTTACTTTTCCACATGTAGCAGCGTGTGTAACAATATTAAGGGGTAGGGGAAATATAAACAATCATAACTCAACTTCAACTCATGATAATGAATTCATTTTGGAATTAATATGTAGCTAATTGATTGTTCAAACGTGTTAGTATTATTTTAAAGCAAAGCAAACATTAATTGTCAGGTAGATAGCCATAAAATGTGAGAAAAGGTTACTTTTCTATGTATAACCATGTCAAATATGGCATTATTAAGGGTAGGGAAATAAAACCACCATAACTCAACCTTTACTCATAATAATGAATTCATTTTGGTATCAACATGTAGCTAATTGATTGGTCTTTCCAGTATTATTTTAAACAGAAAAACCATAAGATAGACATAAAATATGATAAAAATGTAAATATTCCAATGTGTAACAGCGTAAAATTTGACAATATTAAAGGTTAGGGGACGTACAAACCAACGTAACTCGACATTTATTCATTATAATTCATTCATTTTGGCATTAATATATAGCTATTTGGTTGTTGTAATCTTTTAAAGCAAAATAACCATTAATTGTTAGCTGGAAAGACATAAAATGTTAAAAAATGTCAATTTTTCATGTGTAGTACCGTAAAATATGACAATATTAAGGTGTAGGGGACATTCAAATCACCAAAACTCAAGTTTTACTGATGAAAATGAATTCATTTTGGTAACAATATGTAGTTAATTGTTAGTTCTAACTTTCTAGTATTATTTAAAAGCAATTAAACCATTAGTTGTGAGGTAGATAGACATAAAATGTACGAACATGTTAATATTCAATGTCTAACAGCGTAAAATATGACAATATTAAGGAGTAAGGGGGCATACAAATCACCAAAACACATGGTTTCACTGACGAAAATGAATTCCATTTTGGTATCAATATGTAGCTATTTGATTGTTCTCATTTTCTGGCATTATTTTAAAAACAATTAAACCATTAGTTATCAGGTAGTTAAATATACAATATGAGAAAAATGTTAATATTCAATGTCTAACAGCGTAAAATATGACAATATTAAGGGTAGGGGACATACAAATCACCAAAACTCAAGTTTTACTGATGAAAATGAATTCATTTTGGTATCAATATGTAGCTATTTGATAGTTCTAACCTTGTAGTATTATTTTAAAAGCAATTAAGCTATTAGTTGTCCGGTAGATAGACATAAAATGTATGAAAATGTTAATATTCAATGTCTAACAGCGTAAAATATGACAATATTAAGGGGTAAGGGACATACAAATCACCCAAACTCAAGTTTTACTGATGAAAATGACTTCCTATTGGTATCAATATTTAGCTATTTGATAGTTCTAACTTTCTAGTATTATTTTAAAAGCAATTAAGCCATTAGTTGTCCGGTAGATAGACATAAAATGCATGAAAATGTTAATATTCAATGTCTAACAGCGTACAATATGACAATTATTAAGGGTAAGGGGACATACAAATCACCAAAACTCAAGTTTTACTGATGAAAATGAATTAATTTTGGTATCAATATGTAGCTATTTGATAGTTCTAACTTTCTAGTATTATTTTAAAAGCAACTTAAAATTCATTAGTTGTCCGGTAGATAGACATAAAATGTATGAAAATGTTAATATTCAATAACAGCGTAAAATATGACAATTATTAAGGGGTAGGGGACATACAAATCACCAAAACTCAAGTTTTACTGATGAAAATGAATTAATTTTGGTATCAATATGTAGCTATTTGATAGTTCTAACTTTCTAGTATTATTTTAAAAGCAACTTAAAATTCATTAGTTGTCCGGTAGATAGACATAAAATGTATGAAAATGTTAATATTCAATGTCTAATAGCGTAAAATATGACAATATTAAGGGGTAAGGGGACATACAAATCACCAAAACACAGGTTTCACTGACGAAAATGAATTCCATTTTGGCATCAATATGTAGCTATTTGATAGTTCTAACTTTCTAGTATTATTTTAAAAGCAACTTAAAATTCATTAGTTGTCAGGTAGATAGATATAAAATGTATGAAAATGTTAATATTCAATGTCTAACAGCGTAAAATATGACAATATTAAGGGGTAAGGGGACATACAAATCACCAAAACACAAGTTTCACTGACGAAAATGAATTCCATTTTGGCATCAATATGTAGCTATTTGATTGTTCTCATTTTCTGGCATTATTTTAAAAGCAATTAAGTTTCCCACGAGGGTTGAAGGTCATAATGGGGCCAATACTAAAAATTATCCTATCATGTTGTAATGTTGTAGTCTCAAATTGTTCCTCTCATCGCTAAGAATTAAAAAAAAAGACAATTGTCATAGTTCTACGAAGCTTAGTTCAGGGGTTATAACGTCGAATATATCAATATCATAAATAAAGGTCAAATTTTTAAAAACGTAAGAAACCTCAATCGTATACTACATTCAAATTTTGGTGCAACGATTTGTATTCCTGTGTTCCCCTTCACAGTTAATGCAGCCAAAGTTGAGTTATGGTAATATTTCCCCTACCCTTAATATTATCATATTTGACACTGTTACACATGTGAGTTTTTTCTCACATTTCCTTTGTATCTACATAACAACTAATGATACCAGAACGTTCGATGAATTCATTATCAAGAGTAAAAGTTGAGTTATGGGAGTTTATATTTCCCCTACCTTGATATTGTCATATTTAGGGACCGTTCACATACACTTGAAAGGGGGGCCTGATGCAAAAGGGGGGTCTGAATTTTTTGCGGGGGTCTGACAAAAATGATCACAAATTTTCCTGGAAAAATTGAGTTTATATGATTTTCTATGGGGTTGACCCATAATTTTCATGTCAAAAAGGGGCCCTACAATTTTTGAGGTCTGTAAAGTGGGGGGGGGCTCGAAAGAATATTTTGCGATGAATTTTTTTTGCATCAGGCCCCTCCCCCTTACAAGTGTTTGTGAACGGTCTATTACGCTGCTAGATATAGAAAATGACTTCTTCTGCTAGATATAGAAAATGACTTTCTGTGTATCTACCTGACAACTAATGATCGCTTTGTTTATAGAAAGTTAGAACAGCCAATCAGATACATTTTGATACCAAGATGAATTCATTTTCATGAGTAAAAGTTGAGTTATGGCAGTTATATATTTCCCCTACCCCTTAATATTGTCATTTTACGCTGTTAGACATAGAAACATTACCCTTTCCTCACAGTTTCTGTATATACTGCCTGACAAATAATGGTCGCTTTGCTTTAAGATAATACTAGAAAGCTAGACCAATCACTTGGATATATTTTGATACCAAGATGAATTCATTTTCATGAGTAAAAGTTGAGTTATGGCTGTTTACATTTCCCCTACCCCATAATATTGTCATATTTACGCTGTTAGACATAGAATATTTACCCTTTCCTCACAGTTACTGTGTATCTACCTGACAACTAATGATCGCTTTGCTTTGAAATAATACTAGAAAGTTAGAACAATCACTTAAATACATTTTGATACCAAGATGAATTCATTTTCATGAGTAAAAGTTGAGTTGTGGCAGTTTATATTTCCCTACCCTTAATATTGTCATATTTATTTATGCTGTTAGACATAGAATAGTTACCTTTTCCTCACAAATACTGTGTATCTACCTGACAAATAATGGTCGCTTTGCTTTAAAATAATACTAGAAAGTTAGAACAATCACTTAGATACATTTTGATACCAAGATGAATTCATCTTCACGAGAAAAAGTTGAGTTATGGCAGTTATAAGTTTCCCATACTCCCTTAATATTGTCATTTTACGCTGTTAGACACAGAAAATTTACCTTTTCCTCACAGTTTCTGTATATCTGCCTGACAAATAATGGTCGCTTTGCTTTAAGATAATACTAGAAAGCTAGACCAATAACTTGGATATATTTTGATACCAAGATGAATTCATTTTCATGAGTAAAAGTTGAGTTATGACAGTTTACATTTCCCCTACCCCGTAATATTGTCATCTTCACGCTGTTAGACATAGAAAAGTTACCTTTTCCTCACAGTTTCTGTATATCTGTCTGACAACTAATGGTTGCTTTGCTTTAAAATGATACTAGAAAGTTAGAACAATCACTTGGATACATTTTGATACCAAGATGAATTCATTTTCATGAGTAAAAGTTGAGTTATGGCAGTTTATATTTCCCCTACCCCTTAATATTGTCATATTTACGCTGTTAGACATAGAAAACGTACCCTTTTCTCACAGTTTCTGTGTATCTACCTGACAACTAATGGTCGCTTTGCTTTAAAATAATACAAAAAGTTAGAACAATCAATTAGATATACATATTAAATTGAATTGAATAGAATTAATACCAAGATGAAGTCAATATCATGAGTAAAATATTGAGTTCTGATGATTTATTTTCCCCTACCCCTTAATATTTTTCTATGTTATGCTGATATACGAGGGAAATCAACATCAGTTTTTGTTTTTTTTTTTTTGGTTTTTTTAAACATTTTTTTTCTTTTTCCCAGTGGTTACTCACGTCCTACACATAAATATTCACATCAATGGAAACTTAACGGATTTTGTAAATGGAAGTTGGTGCAGTGAAGTGACATATTAAGACATGCACACACACATTCATCCCCTCACCCCCACACATACCCTATGTACACCCACCCCCCCCCCCACACACACACCTCGTCCCACAGACACCCCCAACGAATTCATACATATTATAATGATTGGAACTGTTACAATAATGTTTCCCTTGATATGCTTAACATTAAAAACAAAATTAAACATCAAAATTTAAATTAAAAAATTAAAAATGGAAACTGAATCAATTTTGAAAATATAAAGTGGTATAGTTGTGAGATTTGAGGCCAATGTCAAACTTTACACATATGGTTTAAAAAATCAGATTACCACTCATTTATGGACTATATACTTCCAAATATGCTCAAATGAAACCGATTTTTGTTTAAAAATAATACTAGAAAGTTAGGAAAATCATTTAGCTACATATTGATATCAAAATGAATTCAAAACCACGAGTAAAAGTTGAGTTATGGGAATTTATATCTCCCCTACCCCTTAATTTTGTCCTATTTTTGGTGATTTTATGCGATTATACGTCCATACATAAAATGACCTGTAAAAAAAAAAGTGATACCACAATTTGAGTCCACTACCTACCTTGCAGTGATCTAGAGGGTCCATACTAACTACCTATGGTGTCAAACCTTGTATGTAGTGGAGGGTGAACCAAGTCCTTATTTAGGCCCCCTGTGGGATCTTGCTCCTGGACTATAAATGTTAGTTCTCATGTCAGTAACTACAAAAACACCTATTTTTGAGATCCTGATTATAATGTGTAATTGTAAGTATTCTTTTATTAAACAGCTTGAAGTGGATTTAGCGCCTTTTGGAAACAAAATATCCAATAACCGTGGATTTAGCGCCTTTTGGAAACAAAATATTCAATGATATTCAAAATAATTTGCAATATTAAACAAAATACACACACATATTTTTTTTATAAAGCAAACTGCACTTTATTTCAACAAACGAAAATTCTGTCAAATCATTCCATTTTTCACGTAAAGTGTCGTCTGTGCTTGCTGGGGGTGTACTAGTGTGTGTACAAGTTGAAATTCTAAACTTTTGTGATTTAAATTTTGATCAATAGTTGCCTTGTCAACAAGTGAATAGTCCTATGCAATTTTAGTCTTTAATTCCCTACTGAGCACGGTGATTGGTCGGATGGATTTAGCGCCTTTTGGAAACAAACTGAAATGGATTTAGCGCCTTTTGCAAAAAAAGTCAAATTTCTGGCCCATCCTGTAATGGGATTGAGCTCCTTTTGGAAAAAATAGTTTGATTCCGTGAAACTTATGATGTAACACTATACATTGGTACCAATAACTCAATTTTCCAAAAGTGGATTTAGCGCCTTTTGGAAACAAGCTCTTCCAAGTTGAGTATGTTGAGGTTTTGATCATTTGGCATCTAAATCATATAGTTTCACCTGATATTAGTGTCATTTAACTGTGAGAGTTCTGAATATGAGAAAATTCCACCCGAAATTATCCATTTTCCCATTGAAACCCGTGTAATACATAATTAGTGGTATTTAACCATTAGATGGTCTGTGGTACAGGTAACTTCTTCCAGTCTTGATGTGCGTAATTAAAGCCATATTATAACATTTGCAGAGGAAGACGCCCTCACTGAATTTTTAAAATTCCTTTTTTTACACGATTAAATTGTACTTTAGTAAACCAATATACCCTGCAAAAATCAAGACTCTAGGTGCTGTAGTTTTCTCAAAATTCGAGATTTTAAATAAAACGCCGAATCCGGCGCTCTATTATTACGATGGAATGATTAGTCGAACGCATACACGATGTTCATAACACACACATGACACAGTACGTACACGGCGTGCGGGACGGTGATATACACAACAAAGGGTCGTACCACAACATGACCGAAGGAGTGGTACGTATTGGCGACATGTGCGCTGGTAGTAAATTCCAATTTTCTTTGCTTTGCCGTAGTTTTCGGCTCAAAAATAAAAGGGATATATCTGACAGTAAAGGCTAACATTTTATGGCAAAGAAATGCTAATCTATTTTGTTTGAAAATGTTATAATATGGCTTTAATATTGGAATCGCGCCGGCCACTCTGCAGGGAAAGATGAATCTTACTATAAATAGGTTTATGTTGTATGTATCTATGTATCTATCTATGTATGTGTATAAAGGCTCCGTCAGTTTCGATCCAAATGTCGCCAAATTCATACGGGAGATCGAGGAATATACCGAGACGGAAATGCGATAATTTGGTTGAAAACGGTCAATAATTGGCTGCAAAAACAGTGAAAATATTGGGTAAAAACGGGGTTTTTGTTATGAAAATTGCCGGGTTGCCAGCCTACGCGTCACTGCAGCTGGCCGGCAGCGCGTCGGCACCTCGTGCGTAATGCGCACTACGCCAATGCGCGCGTAAACGGCGCAGAGCCACGCGACTTGCGAGTCAGAGACCAGTGGACATGATAATACGGAAAGAAGGAAAAATAAAGGACGTAATAAATACGTGAAAAGGATGTGTGTTGAATGAACAACATGAAGCGGTACTATACTATAAAGAAAAATAAAATTAAAATGAGGACAAAAAAGGTATAGGCTTACAACGGGTTAAAGTAACGAAATGAAACGGGAACGAAACAAAGAAGGAAAGAAACTAATCAGGAAATGTAACAAAAAAAGAAGCTAAAATTATGGGAACAGAATTAAATAAAAAACATGGAAACGGGAAATCACAAGCAGCAAATAAAAAAGAAGCTATAAGGGAAATGTAAGAAAGAACAGATTTAGAAAATAATGGGAACGGGGTTGAATAAATAAATAACATGGAAACGGAAAATCACAAGCTAAGCAGAAGAAACTAAAAAAGAAAATGTAAGAATAGACAGATTTAGATAAATAAAATGTACTTTTCAATGATTCTACCTGTTCAGTAATTCTTCCTGTTATAGTGAACGCTCCCATTTACTCATCTAGCGGGGACCCGCGCGAAGCGCGGGTATCCCGCTAGTACTCTTAAAACTTGATTTCCCGGGCATGATTTGACAACTCGAGTTCATATGATGTCATCCTCAGGGTTATAAAAGCAATTTTTTTCTACGTTGACAAACTCTTGGACACGACATCTCTTGGATTTTGCTCCAAGTCTGGGAGGTAGAAGCTATTTGGCCCCAATGCAAAACAAAAAAAGATATTAAAAAAAACTTTGCAAAAACTGCACTTTAAGATGGTAGATTTTTTGCCCAAACAGACTTGACAGTTGAGTAACCCCAGCAATGTGTTATATTATTAACCAATTTTAATGACTCAGTGTTGCCGGATTGATACCCTGTTTTTCTTCCTTCTTGGGAAATATAACAATGACATTATGCCCTTTCAGGTGATAGAAGAAAAACTTTGGGCATATGCAGAATTTAGGAATCAGGTGACGTATAAATAATGTGATCCGATTCAATAGAAAAAACATGTTAAATACATCTGCCTGATCCAATCGTAGTTGTGTTGGCATTTAATTGTAGAATTTGTTGCCCAAATTACATCTGAGATACTTTTAAAACCCAACCATGTTTATTAAAACAAAATCGTTGACATTAAGGTTTATACTCTTGGTCATAAAAACCCCATCTTGCACTACTTCGCTGAAAATGTTAGACCGGTTATAAAAAGCCCCACTAAGAAAAGGAGAGATTCTCATATGGTTTTTCTGGACCAGTTTTGCATGGGGAACAAGAGTTTATGAGGTAAAAAGCCTGTAACCTGAGAGATTTTAATGTGAGGCCCTTTTTTCTTCTTCAAAATGGCCACCAAAATCCAATGTAAAGCAATTATTCGGTTGAAATAGTCAGGTAATAGATATAATTAACTACAATTTGGATTAGTATTGATGGCATTAATGTACAACTATGTTAAGGAATTAATAGGAATGGTGCAAAGAGGTACAGTTGAGGGCGCTTTTCAAAATGGCCGCAAAAACCCAATGAAAACCATATGCATGCGCTTCACTTATGAGGTATAATTTACCCGATTTTGAATTAGTATTGTTGGCAGTAAGTATAAATAAGTCACAGAATTATTGGGAAGGTACCAGAAGGTCACAGCTGAGGGCACTTTTCAAAATGGTCGCCAAAGGTTTATGAAAAACACATAATGGTCACTTATGATGTAAACTGGCCTCAAAAAGAAAGTTATAATTTTTCACAAGGTCATATCTTAAAACCCTCTCCATGAAAATGAACAAATTTGCACACAGTATTACTTCAATACTCTACTCTAAACACATGTCAGTAACCAAGCAGTTGTCCAACTGACACAACAGCAAAATGCACTGACATGGAACACCTTCCTGGACTAAAATTCACATCCCAACAGATTTCTTTTGTTGGCTTCCAATTATTCGCCTGTACATGAACAAAAATTACACACATGATAACTTCAATACTCTACTCTAAACACATGTCAGTAACCAAGCAGTTGTCCAACTGACACAACAGTAAAAAGCACTGACACGGAACAGCTTCCGAGACCACATTCACAGGCGAATAATTGGAACCCAACAAAAGAAATCTGTTGGGATGTGAATTTTGGTCCAGAAAGGTGTTCTATGTCAGTGCATTTTGTTGTTGTGTCAGTTGGACAACTGCTTGGTTACTGACATGTTTTTAGAGTAGAGTATTGAAGTTATCCTGTGTGCAATTTTTGTTCATTTTTATGGAGAGGATTTTAAGATATGACCTTGTGAAAAATTATAAGTTTCTTTTTGAGGCCAGTTTATATATAATTTACCAGATTTTGGATGAGTATTGCTGGTAGTAATATATAAATAAGTCAAGGTATTAATAGGTATCGTTCATCATCTACCAGTCACCAAGATAGTTATCATTCAATAATGATATTTCTTTCAGCTGGTCTCGGTCTTGGACTACCTGGTCTCAGTCTCAGTCTCGGATAGGCCGGTAGTAGTGTCAGTGATGTAGTCGAGACTCGCCTATCCGAGACCAAGACCGAGACCAGGCAGTCCGAGACCAAGACCGAGACAGGCAGATCCGAGACCGAGACCGGGGTTCAAAGTAATATTATTGATGAATGATAAGTATCTCGGAGACCGATGAGCCATATGAATAGAATTTTAGTGCAAGCATTTTAAAGAAAGGACATCAAAATTATTTTTTTTAAACATTTGATCCAAAACAAGAGAAATATGCTAGTGGAGCTAGGACCACCTCCTTTGCACCCGCCATCCAACCAAACCAAAGTTTTTAGGTTCCTGAGATGACCCCAAAACATACTTCATAGGATTTTGGCGGCTATTTTGAAAGCGCCCTCAACTAAAGCATCTAACCACTAACACTGCTGTATTAAAGAAAAGTTTAAAACTAGTCAACAACACTCACGTTTTTGTCCGAATAATTTCAGAGTAACCATACTCCGTCGTCAGCGGTAGATAGATAGATAGAAATCTTTCTTTATTGAGGGTAAAACAGCTTCAGTGACAAGCACTGCTTTCCAAGCAGACCCTCATACAAAGTACATTATAATATATACAGACATAATTAAAATTTACACAAGATGTACACATTAAAAAAAAAAAAAAATGGTATGTTACTAGAAATACAACAAAAAAGTTATGTGATAATAATGAAATTGAATGAAAATTACAATATACTCAAGGATAAACTTTTCAAACAGGAGCTTGGTAAACTTTTGATTTGAATTGGCCTATTGAAATATTCTCCAACTCTGCTCTAACTACCGGAGATAAATTATTCCATGCATAGGCTGCTCTCACATGAAATGTACGTAGCCCTGAATTTGATTTAAATTTTGGCACAATCAATGTATTTGTACTATGATTTCTAGTTTGGTGGGTATGGATATCATGTACAAAGTCAAATTGAGAAGATAAGTATGATGGACTTAAACTCCTTAAGCATTTAAAAATGAGCAATAATAATTGATTATACCATCTATTTTCTAGTTTAAGCCACTGTTTCCATCAATTCATTTATTGGCGTTCTAATATCTGCAGAAAGTATTGATCTGGCCAAATTATTATGAAGAACCTGTAATTTGTTATGAAATTCAATTGAAAAATTTGACCAAACTGTGCTTCCATAGTCAAGGTGAGGAAGAACAAGGGCATTTGATAACATTACAGTGGTATGGAATGGAAGAAAGTGTTTTACACGCCTTATAATACCAGTTCTTTTTGAAACATTCTTACACATATAATCAACATGAGCTGACCAGGACAAGTTACAGTCAAATTTTACACCTAGATACTTAAATTCATCAACTCTTTCAATAATGTTACTATTATAGATAAGTTGAATTTCACTGAACCTTTCAAGCTTATGTTTTGTGCCAAATATCATAAATTTAGTTTTGTCAACATTTAAAAAGTGAGTTTGTTAGCTTTGAACCAATCAGCTACTTTACTTAGACATGACTCTAATTGCATTTGAAGATCAGAAACAGTCTTAGCTTTGCACATTAATGATGTGTCATCAGCATACATAACAGTTTTACAATTACAACCAACAACATCAGGCAGGCAATTGACAAAAATTATGAATAATAATGGGCCTAGTATAGAGCCTTGAGGAATTCCTATGTTGACAGATTGAAAATCAGAAAGTGTTGAGTTTACACTAACAGTCTGCGATCTGTTACTCAAATACGATTTAAACCATAAAAGTTCACTGTTCTCTATGCCATACTTCTGAAATTTGTTAATAAGAATTTCATGGCTCACTGTATCAAACGCTTTCTTTAAATCAAGAAATATTACACCTGTAGCATATCCATCATCCATATTATTTAGAATGAAATCTTGAACATCAAGTAGTGTGGTGGAAGTGGAATGATTTGCACGAAAACCTGATTGAGCATTAGACAGTAGGCTTGCATTAG
Organism: Amphiura filiformis; assembly: GCF_039555335.1. Classification (NCBI taxonomy): domain Eukaryota; kingdom Metazoa; phylum Echinodermata; class Ophiuroidea; order Amphilepidida; family Amphiuridae; genus Amphiura; species Amphiura filiformis. Next base: position 15,222,333 of record NC_092629.1, read on the forward strand.
TTAAATACATATACAATTGATCATGCACAGCCCTTTCCATATTTTAGATAGAATTGACAATACTGAAATGGGTCTAAAGTTCCCTACATCTGTTTTATCACCTGACTTAAATATTGGTGTCACCTTGGCTTTTTTCCATTCATCAGGAAAAGTAGATCCACTCAATGACAGGTTGCAGATATGAGCTAGACTATTTGAAATGAAGGGTCCAGCCAATTTCAACAACCTGACATTAAACTGATCCAATCCGGGTGATTTGTTATTTTGCATATTACTAATATGATTACAAACAAATTCAGGTGTACGACGTAATTTCATTAAATTTAAACTTATTTACTTTACAATATTGTCCAGAACACACATTATTACATGGACATTTGATATTATCATACTCATTAAATCTTTTGCCAAGTTGATTACCAATAGATGTAAAGTACTCATTGAATTCATTGGCAATCGCTTTATCATTTGATACACATGTGCCCTTATTGGAAATTGAAGTTGGTACACTTGAAGACTTATTTGGTATAATTTTCTTGATTGTTTTCCATAAGTTCTTACTATCATGCATATAATTAATAATAGCATCATTACAATAACTTTTTTTCAGATAAAACCTCATATTGTTGACTTTATTTCTGAGTGACTTTGCCAGTTTCCAATCCTCTTGATTATTTGTTTTATGTGCCTTTGCAAAATAATAGTCCCTATCTTTGCACAGTCTTAAAAAGTCTCCATTGATCCACTCTGGCAGATACCCTTTAATTTTTTTCTCTTTAAATGCAGTCTAAACGCAGGACAACCGATTCTTTTGTTCTGCTTAGTCGCGCTAAAAATCGATCGATACATGTTAAAATCAGCACAATTCCGAGATACACCTTTTTGCTATGAAATTTATTTTCTCGGTCAAATATAAAGCAAAAAATTTTTTTTCTTCAGTAATGTCAAATAAAAACATAGTGCTTGGGTGAACATTTTTTTAAAAAATCCTGGTGTTAAAATTAAGCATCAAATTGTGTCTTTTAGTGTGATATTTTTTATTTTTATAGGCCTTTAGTTCGCCCGTGAGCTTTTTACAGAATTCATTTTTAGCGTCTCAAACTAATATAGTTTGCCAAAGAAAGATATTTCCCACCTCTGTAAAGCACATCGTGTGGGTCTATATATTATAGTTTTGTAAGAATTTCCGTTTTTATTTTACCCTTTTTCCCTTCATGCTCCGAAAATGTCAACATCAGTACTTTATCTCGAGAGCAACCAGCAGAAATAATCGATATTTCAATTGTTGTCAACCAGGTCCCTTTTCCATTGAAAACCAGGATTGCCTGACCAGCGATTTGGTAGCCCAAATCCCCAATTCTGGTAAATGAGGTGAATTTTGGAAATTTGCTCCCGTGATAGCCTGCAATTTCAATTTATAGGGGCTATGGATTCCATGATTATGAAAACCATTTTGTCTGTTTGTTTGTTTGTTTATTTACCTAGGATGAGGTCCATGGGAAAATCCACTGTCCAAACCTAGAAAAATTCGCGTGTTATTAGAGGGGATTTTAATTTTCTGTCCCTCCTATCTCCAGGTGAATTTTGAATGACCCCCCGCCCATCGCGGGTTGGCATTTTCATTACACCCTTCAGACTTGCGTTCGGGTTTGTGTAGGCCTATTTGTCATAATTTAGCGCTATAGGACCTACTTTATAAATGTATAGCTATAGCCGTGCTATATAAATATTATAAGGTACCGGTATGTAATATTATGTAGGCCTATGGGGGTGGGGTGGGTACTCAACACATTTTAACCATGACTTACAATGCAAGGCTCATTGTTGCCATAAATGATTTTTCCTTTAGGTCATTATAATAGGTTGTTATAAACTTCCTTGTTTAACCTTGTATTGTTTTGGCTGCCTCATTATGACTTTCGGTGGGTTTAAGCAATTTCAAACAAAAACAAACAAAAGGCACTATACCCAGTCACCTTCATGACAATTGAAACACCAGGTAACTTCTTTGCTATATTGAAGTTCTGGCAACACTCTATCCAGGCCGGGCACCCAGAGATATCGATCCACAATGGTAGTATTAGCCGAAGATTTCACGCGTGGATTTGAAAATATTTCAGCTGGTAGTCAAAAATTATGGAATCAAAACGGAAATTCTGACAAAACTATGATATATCGCTCACGGTGATGTGCGTTAGAAAGTTGGGAAAAATTCTTCTTTAGCGAACTATATTACTTTGAAAAGCTAAATGGTTGATCCAAAAAAAGGCTCGCGGGCAGAGTTGAAGCCTATCAAAATCGAAAATCTTACACTAAATGACTGAATTTCACGACTAAGTTTAACACTAAGATTTGAAAAAAACTACAGTATCAAGCATTACAGTTTTTCCTGACATTTACTGAAAAAATGAAAATTATTGTTTTTCATTTGGCCGAGAAAAAAAATTTTACACTGAAAAGGTGTAACTCAAAATTTTGTTCATTTGAATACCAAATTCGATCGTTTGTATTGCCTTATTAAATGACTGAGTGAGCCTTGCAGAACAATAACAATCGGTTGTCCAGTGTCCTAACTGAATGGTGCATGCTTATCACAAGCTTCTGTGAATAAGGTTTCAAATTTGTTTAGAGCATTGTTTACATTGTCAATAGAGCAAATGTTGTCCCAATCAATATTATTGACAGTGTTGATAAATTCCAATTCATTGAAATTCTTAAAGCATCTTGATTTTACAATTCTTGGAGGAAGTTTAGGTAGTTTACATTTTCTTACAACATAAATTAATGAGTGATCACTGAGCCCTAAACTATGTACACCAGATGATATCACATGCTCTGGCTTAGACACAAATATTAAATCAATTATAGTTTTACTAGTTTCTGTTATTCTTGTATAATCTTTAATTAGCTGTTTCATGTGTGAATTGTTTGCCAAATTTGACACTTTCTTTTTCTTATCAGTTTTGGAAATATCCAAATTGAAATCACCTAAAATATAGACATCATCATAAAGATTATTGCACTTTTGGAACATAATCAAGTTTATCTAAGTATTCTACAGTACAGCTTGGTGGACGATACACATTTCAATGACAATAGGTTTGGTTTTTGGCAAGTTAATTTCCATGAAAAGAGCTTCAATATCTGTTTCATATAGATCAGTATTTTGCTTATATGGAATATTATCTTTTATGTAATATAATACTCCACCGTGTGATTCATCATTTTCATTTTGCCTGTCAAGCCTACATACACTATTATAGCCATTTATCTTAATCTCTGAATCATCAATATCCTTTGTAAGCCAAGTTTCTGTTAAACAAAGCACATCAATACCATTATCATGTAAAAAGGAGATTGACATAATCTACTTTATGAATGAGACTTCTGATGTTTAGATGAGCTATTTTTAATCCCTTTTGCAATTTACAGTTTAAATCAATAAAGCCATCACTGAAAGGAAGCTCATCATCACAGGTCTTAGAGAAACAACATTTGCAAAACCAAGTTTTAGATTTATCAACATCAGAAATATCAATACAATTAGCATGGAAATCAAGACTACATTTGTTACAAGTTACAAAAATATCAAATTTGATTATTTTGTTTAAACAATTATCACACATAGAATTACAATTATTATCTTTGCATATTGTCACATTTTTCAAGTGTTCAAGCTGCTGGCTGTCGTATATCTTAAAAAAGAAATAAAGTTCTTTGCCAGAGTTGTAGTACCACTTCTCTTGAGATGCAGTCCATCGCGTGCTATGTACTTGCGTCCTATATTTGAATTATCGATGAATGTCCAATCAAACAGTTTACATTTTTCAGAGAGTCTAGTATTGTACTCTTTCAGCCATGCAGTCCTTCCAGAATGGATATTTTGTGCGGTTAGTGATGACACAGCAATGTGAATATTAGCGTTAGTCCTTTTAATAATATTTCCAAGTTCAAGTAGTAAATCAAGACACTCTTCAGGGTAGCAAGCTCCCATGTTATTTGTTCCACAATGGATGATCACACAAGATGGTTGAGTATCTGCAATTAGGGTGGGGGCAAGTTTGATCCAATGTTCGATATTGCTTCCACGTATGCATTCATTGATAACTTTCAGTCTACGTGATAAGCGTCTCCCTACAAGATATTTGGGTATCGAGTCCCCAATGATGAGTACAGTTCGGCTCTTTGTATGGAGATGCGGAGATGGAGATGAGGGTTTTGGATCTGGCGGGGGAGTAGATGTACTTGAAGCTTCTGTAGGCTGAACATTTGCAGATTTAGTAGATGTACTTGAAGCTTCTGTAGGCTTAAGGGGGTACTACACCCATTGATTGTTAAGAAATTACAAAAAAAATTGGACAAAGTGGTATGCAAAATGAAGGGGCAAATCTTCTCGTTTTATTGGTGGCATCGGTATCAACGTAGCTTGCATGCTTTTAAAAGTAGAAGCCAAAAGGTGGTACATCACTGATGATTTAAATTCACTTCATTTTGGAAAGCTTACTATCAACGGATTTCGTTAAAATTTTGGATATGTGTTGCTAACACGTTAGGGAAATACAGTTGATATGTAAAATGGGAATAAGTGGTTCCTGATTTCTTTTATGACTTCATGAACTTGGTGCTCCACAACTATCAAAAAGGAACTGGTTAAAATGCTTCTATTTTCAATGTTGAGCTATATTTTGTATTTTTAACTTGCGACATTATTTCACTGAAACTTAATTAAGCCACAGGTAAAAGGTTACCACAACCATACTACAGCAATGTTGAAAAATATTGTATTTCTTGTAACCTATACCACCATATTAGGTACTTTTCCGTAAGCTTAACTTTTGTGATTTTGGTAACTATTTTATATTTATTTGTGAAATCCATCTCAACTAGGCATTCTAAATTGTACTCACCATTTACATCCCAAGGTATATTAGTATATCCACCTTGCACTTCTCGATATATATCCAGTTAAAGACAGAATATCAAAATTATTCCTCAGTTTGATACATTTTGTATCACAGACTCTCACATGTGTATTCAAAATTGATGCTTAAATTTGACCTGAACCAATTGACCTATAACCTGACATACGGTGACCTAATAGCCTTTTCTTCTCCTAACAACACATTAAAGTATCAAATTGACTAATGACTATTCATCCATTGTGTAAGTATTTATTTAATTTATTCAGTGTTATATATTTTGCAAGCACCACTAGATTTTCTATAGAGAGTATAACAAAGGATTTGATGTATTCTATTCATGTACCCTACTTGAACATGTTGAAAAGAATAAATTATGGTTTGTTATGAAACACGCATCTGAGTTACCAGGATACGGTAAACAAAAAATATACAGGGCTAAAATGACTTACTATACAATGGCTTAAAAGCACCTTTTTTATTTATTTATTTTTTTATTTTTTTATTTCACATGATCCGTGCATATATCGCCTCGCTATAAATGAAATTTTTTTTTTAGACCAATCAAACCAATATATGGGTGTAGTACGGCCTTAACGTTTGCAGATTTAGTTGATTTCTGGGAAGAGTTCTTGGAAGGTACAGTTTTCCATGGTAAGGGAATAGGGGTAGATCATCATCAGGTTCCTCAGGGGAATCATCCACTTCAAGGACACTGAAGGGATTACTTGTAGGAATTGATGGAACATCAATTAGATCAGCAGAAGGGTGTTCAAAGTTAGATGCATTCACTTGTTGAACTTCAGGTTCATGCACACTGGGGTCACATACATGTATTTCTGTTGCAGTAGTGTTCATATCATCAGTCTCAGTTGATGTTGAGACATGGCAAATGTCTGTCTGACAAGAAGCGTCACAGTGTGTAGGTACAGTGGTGGTTTGTATTCCAACTGAAACAAGGCCGAGAATGTTCTGCCTTTGGAGTAGATGTAACTGGTAAAGGGAGGGGAATTATATCTTCTTCATCACTGTCCATTAAGGATGAGTTGCAGGTTTCAGGAGTAGTCTGCTTAACAAATGATGTTTCAGAGTCAATTCTGTCACTGATTTCAGGAAGCACAGAGTCTACCCATTCAGTATGTTAGGTGCCTTGGACAGAAATAGTAGATGTTGAAGTATACACAGTAATAGTTGCCATTGGAGTTAAAGATCTGAAGATAAGTCCACATTTGCCCTTGCTTTCAGGGGATCCATACATAGCTGATAAGTGGTAGAGAATTTCATCAACACACTCAGGATCCACAGTTATTGTAGTGGAGAATGTTTTTGGAGTAATTTTCTTTTTATCAGTGTTGTAGATTTCTCCATTTGTAAATCCAGCAAAGGACAAGTTCATAAAACTATGTAAAGTACTCCATGCTGAGCCAATTGTCCTGTTCAGAGAAGATACCGTTGTTCAATTAGGACATTATTGTCCAGTGAATAGATGATGGCTGGATGCAAAACAGGATGTGCAGTGGTGAAAATCAATAATTATGTTGGTACAGTTCACAGATCCTTGAAGATATTACTCAAAATTAATATATAAAATGCAATATAATTCCAAAATTATATGTCCATACAAAATAAAAAGCACATGTGTAGAATCCTGGTGCTTAGCTGGTTACAACCGTATAAAATTTATGTGGTATACTTCGATGAAGACAGTTAAATTGACAAATGTTTGGGAGCTCAAGAAGTGTGTGTGTGTGCACTCTTGACTCTATGATGTTTAAGCTGGTGTGATACTGGTGAGTGACTTTTACTTCCTGTTGACAATGTCCTTTTTTGACCCTTTTGGCAGGTGTTTCTAGAAGCAAAAATTAAAGTGTCATAGATTTTGGAAAGTTCTCGGTCCCCGTCCCTATTAAGGATGGGGCTGGTCTCTTATTTGATGATAATTAATTGCTTCTCTCACTTTTCTTGGCAATAGCTTTTCTTCTCTGCAGAGCACTTCGACGTTGTCAGTGTCAGCATCATGTCCTGTGCGCTTGTGGTGCTCTGCAATTGCTGATGTATTTGAGGCGGTGTCGGCAGTGTGTTCTTTTAGTCTTTCTCCTAAACCTTGCATCGTTTCTCCCACGTGTACGTTGTTGTAATCTCCACACGCGGTACACCACTCCTGATTTTTCATCATTATCCTTGGGCGCGACAAGTACTTCACCAAAAGTTTGATGTGGTTTGAAGACGGTGGAGATGTTATAATTGCCAAACACTATTTTGATTTATTCTTGCTCGCCAAGAAAAGTGAGAGAAGCAATTTACATCAAGAAAGACAGCCCCACCCTCATGACCCTTATAGGGACGGGGCCGAGAACTTTCCAAAATCTATTACACTTTGCTTCTAGAAACACCTGACAAAAGGTCAAAAAAGGACATTGTCAACAAGAAGTAAATGTCATACATTAATTATTCACCAGCATCACACCGCTGATGACGGAGTATGGTTACTCTGAAATTATTCGGACAAAAACGTGAGTGTTGTTGACTACTTTTCTTTGATGTCTACTACCAACAACGTATAAATCTGTACAACACTTTTGTAGTAGGTACTCGAGTATTTATTATCTTATACCTCTCCCAGGAAACATGCGTAATGACGTTTCAAAGCGATTTTGATAGTGGTGATCGCCTTGAGGATGATGAACCAGCTTGTTTTGGCATAACCATAGCTATAGAAGATTTCATGGCTCCCTACAATCCTGGTGATACACCTATCAGCAAGATTCCACTACAATTCCTGGTATGTGAGTGCGAATCAGATGCTGCTTGTAATGATGTACCAGTGTTTGTGGAACCACCCACACCAGCTGCAGATGAAATCATAAACATAGCTCTTGGCAGTACGTACAGTGGTGAAATAAGAGTGATGCCAAGTGGTTCGAGTTATCCGTGAGTATAAGCTCTCCTATATCAGGTTTTAACATTTGGTGTTCATTAACCCTAACGCTCCTGAATACTACAAAATACTACTTGATATATGCGCTGTTCGTGCATGCATCCCACGTGGTGTGATGACGCAATCGCCCTAAGTGATATAGGCACGGTTTCGCTGGCCAGCGAAGCCCAAGACCCGTGGCAAAGTGTCGCCGACCGAGTGCTTGGCATGCGAGGGGTCTCTTTCCTTCTTTTCTCTCTTTATTCTTTCCTTCTTTCCCTTCCCGTCGCCAGGGCGGTTAGGGTTAGGGGCTTGCTAAGGGCATCGTTGGATTAAAATTAGGCTTGAAATTCAGTGGCGTAGATTTCTTTTTGACATTGGAAGGGATGGGGTTGGAAAGATTTCTTGAAGTATATTCAGCACCTTTTGGCGACATAAGTTTATCGTTAAAATGCGCGTTTCGCGCGCGAAAAATTTGCCATTTTTAAGCAAACTGTTGAAATATGGTGCAAAAATGAAATAAATTACAAAAAAATTGCACTTTTGGGGCTAAAATGGCCAAATAGGAGGTTAATTTCGTCTGAAACCCACATACAGGCGTCAACATTGGGGGGATGATTGTATGGACCACCCCTGGTAAATTATTGGGCTTTTTTTTTTATCCCCCATCCCCCCGCCCCCGGGATCTACGCCTATGTTGAAATTGAGGCTTATAGTGTTATGGTTTTCGATTTTGACAGGCCTGAACCAGAGGATGATTTAAGTATTAGCAGTGTGAATGAACATGGGTTAGTTATACGGAGAAATCTAATTGTTTAATTTAGAAGTATACAGCTCTACTACAGTATATGCAGTCTACTTGTTCTCTTTTGACAAGGGACAGTCTTCATTGAACAGCTCTTTCTCGGAGCCAACAAACCTTTAATTTAGCAGATAGGCGAGGTCTGCTTGTTTTCTGTAGACAAGGGGCAGTCTTCAGTGAACGGCTCTTTTCAGAGCCACCAAAACTTAAAAATCAGCAGATAGGCGAGATCTGCTTGTTTCTGTAGACAAGGGGCAGTCTTCAGCAAACGGCTCTTTTCAGAGCCACCAAAACCTTTATATTAGTAGATAGGCGAGTTCTGCTTGTTCTCTGTTGACAAGGGGCAGTCTTCAGTGAACGACTCTTTTCAGAGTCATCAGTAGACAAGGGGCGGTCTACATGTCTCAATCTTAGGTACTTTTGTCCTGAAGAAGTCAGAGCTACTTCTGACGAAAGCTTGACAGTTCTAAACTTGTCCGACGGCGAACCCGCTAAAAACCCACTAATTGTTATGAATTCCCGTCGTAAAAGCCTATCCCACAATTTGATTTGATTATTTATCTTTGTTTACAAAATTACATGAGTGATGACATTTTAAGGGGGGGGGATCCCCTCTTAAATTGAGCAAAATTGAATCATATCTAATTTGGAATATTTGGAAACCCCCCTGAGGTTGTAAAGTGAAGATGACATCACGGGATTCTCCTCAGGAAATGCTGTCATGTGAAAGGTTAATGTTATAATTAAGGCTTGGGAATTTCCAAGATCACATTTGGCTATTAATATTTGGGATTTCCCACTGCTTGGTATATAAGAAAAGGTAAACATAATTCTTCACAGTTTATAGTGTTGATCTGGGCTAGCTAGCTAATATGCTTACAGTCCAATTCCTTCAAAGAAAGGAAATTGCTATCCAGATATATTTTACGTAGTCAATGCACTACTGCCTGCCGGTGTTGTCTGAGAAGATCTAGAATACGTCAAATGACGTACTTCTTCCAAGAAAGGAATATATATTCTTCTGCCGATTTGCTGACGTCTGGTTAATGGAGCAACACAACTGTCAATATAAGTTGGAACAACTGCATCGAAATCCTGCTTCCTGAAGATATTGTGTGAAAGGTGGAAATAGCACCAATTTTGGAGAAAGCAGCGCAAGGAGTTAATTTTGGAGAAAGCAGCGCAAGGAGTTAATTTTGGAGAAAGCAGCGCAAGGAGAAAGCAACGCCATTTTTGTGTGAGGATTTCGTACGCAAGGATATTTATAAACGCAAGTGTTCACTGGACTTCGCTGATTTTCGCAGGACAGGTGAATAAGTATATATTACATCAGTCGTCCAGAACATTGCAAGAACTCTATGATCACCAAGAAGAAGAAGTACTAAATAGTTAAAGAGTGATTATATTTGATTATTGTGTATGTGCATTTGTTGTCATATATTGTACCAATCATAACGTGCTCTCAATTAAAGACTTAGATTTTGTTAGCTTAATCAAACAGTGTATTTGTGTTGTGCATTCGTGTGAAATCGGGTAAAAGGTGATTTTGGCCCTGAGTCAAGTACGACTCGTAACAATAGATAAAATAAGTCTAAATTTTAGCGGTAAATGCCTGCAATCCTAATAAAGGAATATTAATTAATGTGATAATTGGTCAAAAAAGGTCAAAATTTGACTTTTTTTTTTCAATTTTAACCGTATATTCTTAAAACGAAGGAAAAATTTAAAAATGTCAGAAAACAGGATCTAGTTTTGTGCCTTTAGTATGCAATTTTTATCAATTTGAATATTTAAGGTAAGTTGTTTTGGTGGACCCCCCAAACAAAATTGCATGGAAAATCAAAAACTGCTCATTTTTTGCAGGAATTCGCCGTGCTATTTGGATCAGCTATGTCACGATTTAGGGGGAATTTAGTATGAGGTTTTCATTCCTAATATTTTTCCTCATAATACAATGAAAAACAAAAGCAATAGCATTACAAACCCTAATAAAACAAAGTCAAACATAAGAATAATTAAAAAAGAATAAAAATATATCTAAAAAAAAGTCATTCTTATGTTGACTTTGTTTTATTAGGATATATAAATATATTTCTTTTGTTTTTCATTGTATTATGAGGAAAATTATAAGAATTGAAAATGAGCATCTAGGAAAAGTTATTCTTATGTTTGACTTTATTTCATTGGGGTTTGAAAATCTATTTCTTTTGTTTTACATTGTATTATGAGGAAAATTATGAGAATTGAAAATAACCATCTAGAAAAAAGTCATTCTTATGTTTGACTTTGTTTTATTAGGATCTGTAAATATATTTCTTTTGTTTTTCATTATATTATGAGGAAAATTATGAGAATTCAGAATAAGCATTATACAAAAAATCATTCTTATGTTTGACTTTGTTTTATTAGGATCTGTAAATCCATTTCTTTTGTTTTTTATTGTATTATGAGAAAAATTATGAGAATTGAAAATAAACATCTAGAAAAAAGTCATTCTTATGTTTGACTTTGTTTTATTAGAAAATGTAAATATATTTCTTTTGTTGTTCATTGTACTATGAGGAAACTTATGAGAATTTAGATTTATAAACCCCTTATAAAACAAAATCAAACATACGAATAACTTCTTTCTAGATGACTATTTTCAATTCTCACAATTTTCCTCATAATACAATGAAAAACAAAAGCAATAACTTTACAAACCCTAATAAAACAAAGTCAAACATAAGAATAATTAAAAAGAATAAGAAATATTTCTTTTGTTTTCATTGTTTTATGAGAAAAATTATGAGAATTGAAAATGAGCATCTAGAAAAAGTTATTCTTATTTTTGACTTTGTTTTATTAGGGTTTGAAAATATGTTTCTTTTGTTTTACATTGTATTATGAGGAAAATTATTAGAATTGAAAATAAGCATCTAAAAAGTCATTCTTATGTTTGACTTTGTTTTATAAGGGTCTGTATTATATTTCTTTTGTTTTTTATTGTATTAAGAGGAAAATTATGAGAATTAAAAATGAGCATCTAGAAAAAAGTCATTTTTATGTTTGACTTTGTTTTATTAGGATCTGTAAATCCATTTCTTTTGTTTTTCATTGTATTATGAGGAAAATTATGAGAATGGAAAATAAGCATTGAAAGGAAGAATCTAGAAATTCTTATGTTTGACTTTCTTTTATTAGGGTTTGTAAATCTAAAAAAAATTAAGAGAATTACAAATTTATTGAAAAGAATCTTTATATTAAGTTTAGTATTTTGTCTTTTACTTTATCCCGCATTATATGGTATATTGTTTAGTGTCTCAAATGAGTATGAGGTATTAGGGTTTCTTTTCAAAACATGTCCCGTTTTTTCCGACCCTAAATCGTGCCGTATCTAAGTTGGATCCCATGCATCATTTCCTTATCATCATTACTTTTAAAGATACAATACAAAACAATGTCTAAAATTTTCCACTTTGAGTGATCCTGCGTTTAAAGCATTTATTGGGTTGAGGCTTAAGCAATAATTGTGTAACATTTTAAACAGTGGCAAAGTTTAAGACTCTTAACCAATTATTAGAAGAGAGGGCCACGTAAACAACGGGTATTAGATTGGTTAAGGGTGTGTGGACGTGCTGATGGGGGTGCGTTTGTAAATACCTAAAAACGAGAACCTACATTATGGATACACACGTGACAAACTAGGACTCGAATCCGACCGTGGACGTCCTCGATATAACCAGGGCATCGCAAATAATGTAAAAATGCATTTAAAATGTGTCCACCTATAGGGGTATAGGGCGGGCCGCGGTTGGATGACAAGTGGTCTGGTGTGTGAGTTTGAGGTCCACGTAGTGTCATTTAAGAACTTGTGTGTGAGTCCTCGGTTAGATAGTATTGAGGTCCTCGTTTGGAGGTATGTATAAGGGTGTGTGGGTGTATGTGTGGGGGGCTGAATTATTAAAAGGTGGAATGACGCCCGTGCTGATTATACTGCAGATAATCACTTTAGGAGTCACAATAAATTATTGAGCCTAAGCTTTATACAAGGTTCGAGGTATAGTCATAAGAAATGTAGAATTAATACCATAGTATCCTACCATTAGTCTGAAAATGATGGACAGCTCAATAATTTACAGTAATAACACAGGATTATACTTTGATCAGCTCGTAATCGACGGGCCTTTATACATCGCGGATAAATCAACATATTTTATTTTAAGAAATTTCATGTGGTAGTGGTGAAAGCCTAACATTTTCCTCCTATTACGAGCTGATCAAACTAATAGCGGGTGTGATTATGTTGAAACGGAACCATGAGTGTGCTCATTCCTTCGTCTTTACAGCTGTAATGATCAAAATCAACGGTCTTTCTGAGTTCTATTTTGGTCAAAATTAGGGCTTTCAGATTTCACACCACCAAATAGTATTATACGGTCGTGCACCCTGATTGCATTTCTCAGAAAAAACGTAAGTATTAAAATGAGCAGAAATTTGCATAACTTTGGCTAAATTTGGATTGGTCATGATTAGTAATATCAAATCCTGCAAGTGTACCACAGATGGGAGAGATCGAGTATTTTTTAATAATTTTAAGCAGTCGTTTCTGTACAGATACACTGGCATGATTTTGGAGGTAAATTAGGTAATTCCCAGACATCATAGACTTCGAGGGCCAGTCGTAAAAAATAATGACGGTCAACCTATATTTTTTCCCAGTCAGAGGGATCAGGCTAGGGCTAATTTCAACCATCATAGCTGTCGCGCGCTAAGAACTGAGTCGCTCTTGCGAAGAAAAAATGACGTTTTCTTGAGGTACATATCTCTATAGGGATTTATTTGGTGGTGTGATATCTTTAAGGGTTCGCTCACCCGGTAAGCACCGGGAGACAGGGGCACATAATAAATGTATGGTGGGTATACTCCCCCAGAATCTTTTTGGGGATCGGAACATACCAATATGGTAAATTTGTGTTAAGTGCCTCTCTCCAGGGCCATTACTTTTAAGTTATGGTCGATGGGTTTACCCTTTATTTCTTAAAAAATAAAGGGTAAACCCATGATTTAAACTACATGATGCAGTCATGTCTACAGTAGAATTCACCTCGACCTTTGCAGGACTTAAACTCTATTAAAAGCTATTAAACCAAGATAACACTCATTGAAACAGCTCAACTGATTAAATCGGATCTTCTCTGGCTGTGCACATGTGTCTGTTTTATATGTGCGGTATCGCAATGAGCTGCTATAATACAGCTTCAGTTGGGTAACGGATTATAAAGGAAACGCAAGGAAACAATGGTATGTGGACCATTGTTCACGAAATGAGACAATGGCCTGCTTTTTGTTAACCAGCAAAAATTGGACCTAAACCTTTGAGGTCATAAATATTTTTAACATGTTTAACCCTATAGACACCGAATAAAGTCAAGTCACATGATATAACCATGTTCTCATCGCATGAAATTTGTGGAAGGAGTAGCATTTTTTTATGAAATCACATTTTTGACCATTATAGCTAGGTCAAAGGTCACAGCAAGGTCAAAGTCAAATGGGAGGTTTGGCCTAGCCCAGTGGTTTTTTGGGTCAAGTTTGGTTGAAATCTGTCAATCCCTTGCAGAGCTAGATGCAGTTGATTGCGGTTGCCAGAAAAAAGAAAGAAAGAAGAAGAAAGAAGAAGAATTGGAAAGTGACAGCACAAGCCGACGTTTGACGTCGTCTTGTAAGAAGAAAGAATTGGAAGAAGACAGAACAAGCCGACGTTCCGTCGTCGGCTTGTAAAAAGACTTGTTCGCGTCTACAATTCTGACAACTAGACAGAAAATACCGTACTGCGCAGGTCGGTAACCAATCACGGCACGCCTTTGCCCTGACGTCAGACGCAAACTAGTCTTTTTATATATGTCCTTCATTATATTAACCTTTAATAATTACATTTTTATTTCTTTTCAGAGTTACAGCTGTTACAACAATATCCCCCGAAGGAATGACTAAATCGGCTCTAATGGTTGATGGTGATGAGAGGTTTATAACTCAAACATGGACTCCAACTGCGGACGATGCAGGTCCAAATATATTATGCTTTACCGCTGATGATGGTTGGTAAGTAGGCCTATATCGGAATCCCTCTTATTTTTTCTCACCTCCGTTACCATGGTTACTTACCTTCTTCCGCTCTTGTATGTAATTTTCCATTGCATTCATGCGGAGCTACCATTGAAAATGCGAACGTACAGCGCGCGGTTACCAGCTCCGGCTCTATCATTGTAGATTGTTTTGTTTTCAAAGTATTTATTTTAATATTTAATTTCAAGTATTTTTAAATTAAAATTTATATTGTTTTTCTGGTGATTTTCAAAATGAAGTGGAAGAAAAAGAAACTATATATGAGTTACGACTGTGAAGATTATCATTCATCCAGGTACTAATAATTTCATAGATGAGTTACATGAAGGTTGTACATATAAACATGGGAATGAACGTATGCACGAACCGGTTCATAACATTCTCAATTACTCCTTCCGTGCTTGGAAGAGTATGCTGAGTATGCTGAGTATGCTAGCATACGTATGGTCATGGTGTATACCGTTGTCAAAATACCACGTACTTTAGTACAGTAATAACGCCCTCTGTTGGTCATAATTACGTATTTTCAATGTAGTGAAGAAATATTTGAGGTAATATGCGACCCCATAAAAAGCAGAATATTGGTATGTTAAAAATCAAAATGAGGTATGGGGCTGGCTGGGGGTGGCTACGGGGCATTATTTCAAAAGACAATATTGCTAAGACAATATTGTTCAAGGTTGCGCCGCAGGCTTATAAAGAAACAATGTTGCTCCAAAGACAATAGCAAACAAGCTTAAACTATAAATTAGCCCCCGATAGAGGGCAGGGCCTGAAGAATGAGGGAAATTATGGGGTAAAGAGTAAAAAAAAAATGTAAAAATAGGCCTATGAAATGGGTGACGAGCTGTCCGTAAATATAACAGAATTTTCGTTATCAGTTTGTCATCCTTAAGGTTACTCTTGCTTTCTTGCCCTGCGGGGCCCTTATATTGGGGTCCCACTCGGAGTGTTTAGTCGTCGTATGGGAGTCTCCGGCCTCGGGCCTACCGACCCTGCGGCCTTGATGTTTTTGGTTGATACTGGGCCCCAGCATCAACAAACAACAATGAATAACCTTAAGGGTGACGGGCTGTCTCTAATTTAAAAAAAAAGCCTTAGTGTTAAAACCTTGAGTAACCTTAATGTAACGACCTTGAAATGTAACTTCTAAAAATACTAGTTTTTATATTCTATAGTGTTATATTACCTAAAATATTTCTTCACTACGTTGAAAATACGTTTTAAAGTGAATTATAACCAACAGAGGGCGCTATTACTGTACTAAAGTACGTGATATTTTGACAACGGGATACACCGTGACCATACGTATGCTAGCATACTCATCATACTCAGCATACTCTTCCAAGCACGGTCTTCACTGTGACAATACACTACGTATTGTCACAGTGTTTTCACATGTACAATATGTGTGTATTGGGTCGTTTAATACTTTTGGCATGTGTTTTATTTACTTGCAGTCAGTACACGGAAATAAGATGTGTTACACTATATGTGGGTCCAGGTATGTAATAGATAGTGACAATCAATGAATTTGCTAAACACAATCAGTAAGATCATAACAACAAGTTCCAATACACCGAGTATCAAACTCAATTTACATCTCGCCGTGATTTAATAGTGTGTTTACTATGCAAATAACCACTTTCCTTGCTCCACAGTGTATCGGAAACTAACATTTGTTCTGCTAAATGGTATTCCCAATTTTACGTGTTGAATGCCACACTTTCCATACCCCAGTAAATATCAAAAGAGAAGCTAGCTGTTTTCCGTGTTAAAACTGACATTCCCCAATTTCTAGCGCACTTACACGCGTCATAATACAACAGCACAACAATAGAGACACCGTAACGGCGGGAGATTTCGTACTGTATACTGTATTAAACAAGTAAAATCACGAACTTAATTCGCGGCAATTCTGGATGATGAATTGATGATGAAATATAATCCTCATCTACAAATAAACCTATATATATTTATTCCGAAATTGTCTTGGGAGAGTAAAGAGCAGAAAACAAGAAGGTCAAAAGGTAAGCTTACATTACAATACACACTGGTTAAACCCAGTGGCTAGGTAAGCTTAAATTTTCATTTTACTGCATACAAAAGCCTGATATAATAATAATATTGAATGGCTTATTTTCGTGTGATATAAGAATATATTGCACTCGATAATATTTTCTTGTGCAATATATTCTTGTAACACACTAAAACAAAAATCAATATTATATAAATATTGCATGGTACCTGATACATTTTTTAAAACCAAGATACGGCTTTCGAAAGGAATGAATACGTGCAGTTGGTCTATACCCTTGAGTGTGTGATTATTACGTAGTCAATTCACCACACCCTGGTGAATGGGAGATGTCCTCCAACTCCATGTTCATCAAAAGTATCAAAATATAATATCAGATTTAAAATAAGATTGTCGACAGACAGAAATTACAACACAGTGGCCTGTTACTTTTAATTGGGAAACATTACTTTCGCAGTTACAAAACTGGAAAGGAGAGTAAAGATAGTTCACAGCCACAAAACTGGAAAGGAGAGTAAAGATAGTTCGGCCTACGATAATGTACTTAAGACTTGATTCAAGTCATTGGTCAAAATAAGAGACGGACAAGTATCTCATATTATCAAAGTTATCTTTTTCGTATCCAGAATTATACGCGATTTTAAGCAATATAGCCCTACGCGGTTACGCCTTTAACTTCGCAATCATCCAGGTAGATAAACATAATAAAATGAATATTGAATCTGTTCATCTGGACTTACTATTTTTGATGGCGACAGTATCGCGTCTCATCTAAGACGCATCATCAGGCTGACTGATCGGATGATGACCTGTGACACACTTGATGGTATGACATCACAGGAAAATGACTCTGACTGTGAGGACCAGGGCCGGATTTACCTTTTTTGGGGCCCTGGGCCAGTTTAAAACCCGGAGGCCCCCAACGCACCGTGAGGAAAGCATGTGCACTCAAGTGGCCAAGTTTTTCGATTTTACTAGGACATTTTTAAAACCAAGATGGCTGCTGGCATAAACATTCGGTGAAAGGCATTCAGACCAATTTTAGTGATAATAACATTCTTCACAAAGTTGGTTGTTTTCTTGGCTATACGTCGAAATTTTTAATTTAATATAAAGGTTAAAGTAAAGAGCCCCCAAAATACACATTTCAAAATATTTCAATATATGTTTTTAACCCCCAACGCACCGTGCGTAAAGCATGTGGCCAAGTTTTTCGATTTTACTAGGACATTTGCGCGGGAAGCGCGGAAACAAAATTCAATTTTAGCCCAAATTGAAGCTGAATTTCGGTATATAATAGGCCAGTGCGCGCGAAGCGCGCAAAACTTTGCAATTTTGTACACTATTTTGGCCCAAAACATGGTGTTTTTCGGCTAAAATGGAAGATGCACAAGGACCTACGACACAGCAATCAGAAAGCTACCCCGGCGACTCTCCTGTGACGTCATACCACCAAGTGCGTTACAGGTCAATAGTTCATCATCTGATCAGCCTGATGATGCGTCTTGGATGAGACGCGATACTGTCGCTATCAAAGTAGTAAGTCCAGATGAACAGATTCATTATTCATTTTATTATTCCATACGTTCTTGGAAATTCAGACAGAGGGTATGTGCCAAATGAAATTTTCAATCAGGGTATAGTTTGATGACTTATGGGAAGGGTGTCTGAAATTACGTCAAAATTAAGAACATATATCTTAAGCAATAGACGCCATATTGCAAGAAGGTTAGAGTTCAAAGGGGAAACGTTAAAGGTCACCAGGCACTCTCTCTAATATTATTCACGAGTTGTAATACCGGTTGGTAAAAACAATGATTTGTTAAAATATCCCCGATTCCCAATTACTAAATATAAGTATGGTACTTTACAAACTATTCTTTGGTAAATCTATCCAATACGACGTTGACTTTTGAGATATCTACGAATCACATTTAAATATCTTCCTGTAGTGATTTAGCCAGAATATCATGTCAATTATTCTTTGCGCATGGTCAAAGGTACTCTTAGACTAGCCACAGACTACCCGGTGGAAACCTTAACAAACAAGGACTATACGTTAATAATATTATTTCAAAATGGCGATGTATGTATCTTAAGTCGAACAGTGGCCTGACGTGACATGGGGTCTCAACATTGCCCTTATCATGCTTATTCAATTTCAATTTACAGATGAAGACATGGATGGAACAATCGATGAATTCGATAACTGCCCTGACACACCTGGAGATCAGACAAACAGTGACGGGGACACTCATGGCGATGTATGTGACAACTGTGTGGATATATCAAACGAAGATCAAACAGATACAGACGGCGATGGTGTTGGCGATGTATGTGACAAATGTCCCAACTCATGTGTCGGTTGTGGTGTCGTATCAGACGCCGATCAAACGGATACTGATGGCGACGGTCTAGGTGACATTTGTGATAATTGTCCTACAATTTCGAACTTGGATCAATCTGATACTGATGACGATGGATTTGGTGACGTATGTGATAATTGCCAGAACATTTACAATCCGGGACAATTGGATATCGACGGAGATGGCATTGGTCTTGCTTGTGATAATTGTGTGCTTCTGGGGAACGTAAATCATGATGACACTGATAATGACGGTGTCGGTGATGTGTGTGACAATTGTATGGAAGACTCTAATCCTAATCAAACAGATGCTGATAGCGATGGTGTTGGGGATGTTTGCGACAATTGTATAAACATAGCTAATGCGGATCAAACAGACACTGATGATGACGATATTGGTGACAAATGTGATGAGCAGGGTAAGAAAAGCATTTCAACAACTTTTCCTATACCTTTGTACAGGAGCCAACCGTTGTTAAACCGTGATAAACCCACACTTTTACTGTAGCGTATACGCGAACGCGAGCGAAACTACGCGTTACGCGAGAGCGCGTAAAATTCGTCATGCCTGGAACCTTTGTGCGTATGCCAGCTTACAAGTTAAATTCAGTATTTTTCAGGTAGCGGCTAAACATTGCCGTTTTATTCTGTAGTTTTATTGCTGATATCAAAAGAGAAATCTTTGAAGTTTTTGTAAGGCTGAGTGGCAATGATTAACTGACATTTCTCGTAAAATAATCGTGAATTATACGATATTTAGCTTCTTTTAGTTGTTGAAAGGGATTCAATCATGTGTCACCGTTGTTCATCACCGTTTAACAACTCGCGTCCGGCGCGTCTGCGTGGTTTACTTCGCTCGGGCAGCTTCCGCATCATTGTTAAACGAAGATGAACAACGGTGAAACATGATTGAATCCCTAAGGGAAGGATACGGGTGAGCAGGGTAAGAAGGGCGTGGGAAGGATACGGGTGGTCAGGGTAAGAAGGGCATGGGAAGGAATCGCGTGACCAGGGTAAGAAGGGCATGGGAAGGATACGGGTGAGCAGGGTAAGAAGGGAGTGGGAATGATACGGGTGGCCAGGGTTAGAAGGGCGTGGGAGGGATACGGGTGGCCAGGGTAAGAAGGGCGTGGGAAGGATACGGGTGAGCAGGGTAAGAAGGGAGTGGGAAGGATACGGGTGGCCAGGGTAAGAAGGGCGTGGGAAGGATACGGGTGGTCAAGGTAAGAAGGGCGTGGGAAGGATACAGGTGAGCAGGGTAAGAAGGGCGTGGGAAGGATACATGTGGTCAGGGTAAGAACGGCATGGGAAGGATACGGGTGGTCAAGGTAAGAAGGGCGTGGGAAGGATACGGGTGAGCAGGGTAAGAAGGACGTGGGAAGGATACGGGTGACCAGGGTAAGAAGGGCATGGGAAGGATACGGTGGGCAGGGTAAGAAGGGCGTGGGAAGGATACGGGTGGTCAGGGTAAGAAGGGCGTGGGAAGGATACGGGTGGTCAGGGTAAGAAGGGCATGGGAAGGATACGGGTGGTCAAGGTAAGAAGGGCGTGGGAAGGATACGGGTGAGCAGGGTAAGAAGGGCGTGGGAAAGATACGTATGAGCAGGGTAAGAAGGGCGTGGGAAGGATACGGGTGGCCAGGGTAAGAAGGGCATGGGAAGGATACGGGTGGCCAGGGTTAGAAGGGCGTGGGAGGGATACGGGTGGTCAGGGTAAGAAGGGCGTGGGAAGGATACGTATGACCAGGGTAAGAAGGGCGTGGGAAGGATACGGGTGAGCAGGGTAAGAAGGACGTGGGAAGGATACGGGTGGTCAGGGTAAGAAGGACATGGGAAGGATACGGGTGAGCAGAGTTAGAAGGGCGTGGAAAGGATACGGGTGGTCAGGGTAAGAAGGGCATGGGAAGGATACGGGTGAGCAGGGTAAGAAGGGGTTGGGAAGGATACGAGTGGTCAGGGTAAGAAGGGCATGGGAAGGATACGGGTGAACAGGGTAATAAGGGCATGGGAAGGATACAGGTAAACAAGGTAAGAAGGGCATGGGAAGGATACGGGTGAGTAGGGTAAGAAGGGCGTGGGAAGGATACGGGTGAGCAGGGTAAGAAGGGCGTGGGAAGGATACGGGTGAGCAGGGTAAGAAGATGGTGTGGGAAGGATATGGCCGGTAGGATAGGAGTGATCAGTGTAAGAAGGGACGATGAGGACACATACTGGTAGGATGAGAAGCGATAGGGAAGACGCGGGCGGGCAGAGTAAGTGATTGGGAGGAGATGGATGATCAGTGGAAGAAGGGGTGGTGAAGACACAAATTGGTAGGACGAGAAGAGATGGGGAAGACATGGGCGGGTATGGTAATTAGGGGATGAGAGGAATCGGGTGATCAGTGTAAGAAGGGACGGTGAGGACACACACTGGTAGAATGAGAAGAGATGGTGGAAGACACGGGTAGGTAGGGTAAGAAGTGCAGTGGTAAGGAGGGCAAAGTCAGGCAGGATGAGAAGTAGGGGTGTGTGTGTATGGGGGGGGGGGCAGGATATCTTCCGGACACGTTAAGGGGGAGAGTTTGTCACTTTTTTGGGAAATGTTACCATCAATCAATTACCTTGCAATTGTTTGAATTTTGGCTGATGAGTTTACAAATCAAAGATCCGTAATTATTAAGCAATAACACGGAGGTAGATGTAGGTTTGGTTATTAATATGTTATAATATTCTTACGATCAAGTATAGGATTAAGCTTAATTTATACTCCATCGCTGAGCGATAGCGATTGGTTTTTAGCCAATGAGGTGGAGCGCATTTTGTTGCGTTGGGAAAAGCGAGCTACCTCATTGGTCTGAATTAAATGCTTTCTTTTTCCAGAGGCTTGTTATTTACTTGATTGCACGGAATACTTTGTTAACGAAGATGACGGTTCGTTGAATATTACCATCCTACGACGAGGAGATCTGAGTTATACTACAACCATGCGTAAGGATGCCATTTATTAAAGACCCATTCAGTGATTCTAGCGCAAGTGTAAATTGCTTAAAAGTGAAGTCATTCAAATTGTCAAATTGGGAAAAACGAGGAAAACAGCAGTATTTACGAAGTCGAAGCCCCATTCAAATGCATGTAGCTAATTTATATACTGTCAGTATATAATTTACAGATTCATGTAAAATGTCTTATTTTGTCTTAAACATGTTAAATACACGGTTTTCGGCTGGACCACTAGCAGGCTATGTTATAGCACATCTGTGACAATGACAAAGGTATCAAAATCTGAATTTTTGATGATTTTTACGATCGTCCGGATAGCAAACCACTGAATGGGCCTTTAAATAAATATGTTCCGGTAACCGATCCAAAAGAATGATATTACTCACTCGAAATATTTCGAGGGGTCTTGTTCACTCTGTGGCTGTGATAACATCACCACGTTTGAAGGTTGCCGTTTTGAGATAATCTGTCATAAACTTCGTGCAATGGGATATTCCATTTAAAATCCACACTACCCCTGTGGAAGATTTAGCTAAAGACGAGGGAGCATACAAATTGGACAGAGTTTATTGACCAGATCATATCAAAACGGTTAACTGTCACCTCCAAATGGAACGACGTCATTACAGCCACTTAGGACTGCCAACTTCTAGAAACACCACAGTCATTACAGAGGGAACAAGACTCCTGATAGAGTTGATAATATTTCGAGTGAGTTCTTTCATTCTTTTTGGTCTGTTGCCAGAACTTATGTATTTAATTGACTTTTGAACGATCCTGATGAGTCTCATCAATAAAACTACCAATAATTATTTCTAATACCTAACGCTACTAGACCATACAAAACCATACAGCACGAATCGACTGCAAGTCCAATAATTGTTTATATCCCACGAAATCGGATTGCAATGCACAATCATCATGGTCATTCAAACCTACATATAATATATGCACACACCCATGGCTTGTTATCACCAATCTTCTCCGCACCCACACTATAACGAAAGACAGAAAAAGACTAGTTCGACAAAACCGTACTGCGCAGGTCGGCAACCAATCACGCGCGCCTTTGCCCTGACGTCGGACGCGAATTAGTCTTTTTAATCTCTGTCTTTCATATTAGGAGGCGTTATTGCCGATTCATATCAAAGCAGCCAATCAGAAAAGCGGTTAGAAAAGTACCGGAGTGCATTGATTTTGTATAACTCCGCGTACTACGCGCAGTGCTTTCGCACTTAATCGCGTCGCGTATGATTCATTCATTTTTCGGGACGTATCAACATCAGCGCGCGTGCATTATTTTGTCTAATTTCTCTCCCAACAAGTAATACGTGTTCATTAACCTATTATTCATTAATATCTTTGTTATATTCTAATCGTTAGTGTTGTTCACCCCTTTCATGTTGTAACACATGCATTTGATTAATACAGAACTAGTAGCGACTGATCAGTCCGCAATGAACTCCGCTGACTATTTAGGATTTAGTCCAGCAACAGTGACATTCCAAACTAACGAGGATGAAAAAACTGTTATGTTGCAAATTGAAGACGACACGAGTATAGAACACGTAGAGCAACTTTTAATTGAGATCGAATTCGTAAGCAGCCCTCAAACAGATGAAACTCTTTGTACACCACTTCATAAGGCTACTGTAACAATTGAAGACAACGACGAATCAGGAGAACCAAGTGAGACTTCAATTATTTAAATCTGAAATAATGTGTTTGTTTGTTTGCGTACTTTACAGACAGCCGTGCCATATATTATGTGTCTTCCAACTAAATACAAACTTTATTAGCAACAAACTACAAGTAAAATTAAGTGTTGATCATAATAACGTTAGGCTCTTACAGAAACTGTTGGCCTCCAAAGAAGACATGGGAATTCCCGTGTCTTCTTTAGACAGACCTACTCTAAAAATCCCATCTCTTCTTTATGGCGATGCCTGTAACGTTTGCAATAGCCTTTAGTATGTTTCCTTTAAATATCGTTATGATTATAAATCCCACGCAACGTAATGTATACTTCTAGTCATGCTAGTTATCACATTTCAAGTAAAAATAATATACACATTTTGAACAAATCCATTCTTTCTTTGTTTCATTCTTCCAAATTTATCACAAGGGATATTTACAAGTATATTTTGTCAATATCAGGTTCTGTCTGTTGTAGTTACTGTGTTTTCTTTAATAAACGATGTAGCTAGTAAATGCAAATAACAATATGTTATTACAGCAATTTGTGACAGTGTCTTGTTTAACAATCTTGATCGCTTATAAAATTTGCAGAAACTTGGTATTTCCTTGATTGTAACGATTACTATGTTAACGAGGCCACTGGATCGGTCAATATTGTCGTTAGGAGACGAGGTGATCTGATTGTGCCAACAACAACAAGTAAGTTATTTAGTATAATTTGTATACAGCACAAACTGAGTTTGAATTGTTTATCTCAAAGAATGGTCGTTCATATTGAGGCAGTATTATTGAACTTGAGTGTAGCATTCCCGACCACATGCCTTTGCTAGACTTGGAGCATGGTCTGACATTTTGTAGAGGATTAACATTGTGATTATGCGTTTAAACCGCTTGGGCAAAACGGAAGAAAAAAAATTACTTGTCTTGCTATGATTATGTTGGTTCCTTTTGAGAGATCAGGGCCTAATGGTTATGGTACTTACTTGCTGGTACATTGACTTGGAGGAAAAAATGTCTGAAACTAATTGGTAACCTCTGTGGATTAAATTCAGACTTCCGCGCAGGCTAAATTAGATGATTCAGATGCCAAATTATCAAAAACTCAACAAATTTTGACCTGAAACTGCTCTTGTTTTCACGCACTGGGCCGTAAACACCTTAAAATGGCAGTACGCTCCTCTTGAAACTGAAAGTAGGTAGAGCGAATATTTACTAAAAACCGATGCCGTGTGGATAAATTTTGGTAATATTACAACAAAAATAACATTATAATGATATAAAATATACCATTTTGAAACCCCAAACCCCAAAATGTACTGTTTTGGCTATATAACTTGGTCAATTTCAGCGAATTTATAGCAGTTTTTTCAGTATACCACACAAACAAATAGTGCCTCGTCTTATTTCCGTGCATCACCCAGGCCTATTAGTGGTATATAACCTTATTTTATTTTATTTTAATTTTATTTTATTCATCTGGCAATTAACAACAAAATTGAGACAAAACAACAAATTAAGGTTTTCTGCTTCAGTTGTGACCATATAAACCACTTCACCAACTAAACATTGCATTTATTTTTCTTTTGAACAATAAAGCTATAACTGCAACAGATCAATCGGCAACATCAGCAATGGACTACGGAGCGTTTACTGAAGTGACAGATTTGACGTTTCTAGCGGGTGAAGACATGAAAACGGTTACTTTAGATATAACCACTGATGCAAGTGAGGAGCATACAGAACAACTGATGGTACAAATTGGATTTGATGATCCTGCTACTGCCGCTACCGATGGACAGGCACTTCTTGAACCTCTTCACAAAGCTACAGTCACAATTGAGGATGACGATTCACCTAGTAAGGAATCCAAAACCATTTTAGATTTTTGTATACTACCTAATAATGCTAGTTAAAACAAGTTTCACTTAATTATATATCAGCAATAAAATGATTCTCGTGTTTTTTGAGAATCCAAAATACGTGTAAATTGTGAAAGAGCATCTTAAATTGATCATTTCCTTGACAATGTCACACACATATTTGAAAATACTAGTGTTATAATAATGATATTGGGCTCGTACAGAAATTGCTGGCCTCCTAAGAAGACATTGAAATGCCCGTGTCTTTTTTAGGCACATCTATTCTAAAAATCCCATCTCTTATTTATGGGGATGCCTGTAACGTCTGCAATAGCCTTTAGTCTGTTTCCTTCAAATATGTTTTTTTGCTTTTAGTATTTTGAAAAATGTAGTCGGTAAATGCAAATAACAAAATGTTATTACCGCAACTTGTGACAGTGTCTTGTTTAACAAACTTGATCGGTTATAAAATTTGCAGAAACTTGGTATTTCCTGGATTGTAACGATTACTATGTTAACGAGGCCACTGGATCGGTCAATATTGTCGTTAGGAGACGAGGTGATCTGAGTGTGCCAACAACAACAAGTAAGTTATTAGAGTCACGCGGTAGCCGTGACCAGCAAGTTTTAAAAAAAAAGACTGATATAGAAGACTAATAACAGATGCTCCCGCGAGACTATATTTACACCTAACATTAAAACACTTCTATTGTTCGATGTTATTTTTCGCTGGGTACAAAATGTATCTAAAACCATGCTAAATGTTATTTACAGTCCCATGTGTAATATCTTGACAACTCATTAATTCAAAAAGGGCCACCAATCCTACAGTCAATCATTGTTGGTAATAAACAAATATTTTTGCTTCCATTTCACGCGGTATTTCATAGCGAAAATTAGTGGCAAATCATTCTGATCCAGAATTTTTGGACACTGCTACAGGTCTACCTGGTTATCACCTTCACACTACTTTTTCAGATTCACTTCCAATTATACCCTAGCAATTTCTGAAATACCGTACATACAAATTCCGAACCCCATTCGCCCAAAAATCAAGTTTTTCACAATTCTTTGTTCTTTTCGGACGACAAATCAATTCATATAATAACATCGACGCGCTACTTCACAGCCGACTACCGTGGTCTAATGGTTAAGGCCTTGGATTCCTATTCCGGGTACTCGAGTTCGAAATCCGCTGACCAACTTATTTTTTACAATCTTTTATTAAACAATAAATTTTAGTTCATCAAGGATAATATAATTTTAAACATCCGGTGCTATTGTGATATTTTTTTAAAAATCAAAGCAAGATGTTTTATTCTCAGGGAAATTGTTTATTATATTAAGAACCTACTTTTAAAAAAACCACCACTGCACAGTGTCATACAACATCATCAATGATAGAGACCAGTTCTATGTATCCAACCAGTTTAAAAGACAAATTAGCCACAGATAGAAGCCAGGGCCTGAAAAATTAGAGAAATTAAAACCACAAACCGCGAAAGAACGCCAAACACCGCCGCTCACTAGGGATATCCAACTAGATTGGCCCGCAGGGCTACAAAGAACCACAAACCGCGAAATTTGGATATCCAACAAATTAAAACCACAAACTGCGAAAGACCACCAACAACCGCCGCTCAATAGAGACATCCAGCTAGATTGCCCCGCAGGGCTTCAAAACCACACACCGCGAAGTATAGTTATCCAACAAGCTTAAACTATAAATTAACCTCCGATAGAGGGTAAGGCATGAAGAATGAGGGAAATCAAAACTACAAACCGCGAAAGAACGCCAAAAACCGCCGCTCACTAGGGCTATCCAACTAGATCTATAAATCTAAATAACTATCAACCGCGAACTTTGGATATCCAACAAGATTGCCCCGCAGGGCTACAAAGAACCACGCACCGCGAAGTATAGTTATCCAACAAGCTTAAACTATAAATTAACCCCGATAGAGGTAGGGCGTGAAGAATGAGGAAAATTAAAACTACAAACCGCGAAAGAACGCCAAAAACCGCCGCTCACTAGGGATATCCAACTAAATTGGCCCGCAGGGCTACAAAGATCCACAAACCGCGAAATTTGGATATCCAACAAATTAAAACCACAAACTGCGAAAGACCACCAACAACCGCCGCTCAATAGAGATATCCAGCTAGATTGCCCCCAGGGCTTCAAAAACCACACACCGCGAAGTATAGTTATCCAACAAATTAACCTCCGATAGAGGGTAGGGCATGAAGAATGAGGGAAATCAAAACCAAAAACCGCGAAAGACCGCTAACAACCGCCGCTTAATAGGGAAATCCAACTAGATCTATAAATCTAAATAACTCTCAACCGCGAAATTTTGATATCCAACTAGATTGCCCCGCAGGGCTTCAAAGAACCACGCACCGCGAAGTATAGTTATCCAACAAGCTTAAACTATAAATTAACCCCCGATAGAGGGTAGGGCATGAAGAATGAGGGAAATTAAAACTACAAACCGCGAAAGACCGCCAACAACCGCCGCTTAATAGGACATCCAACTAGATTGCCCCGCAGGGCTACAAAAACCCACAATCATTAAAACATAATTATCTTGCTAAGTCGTGGCACTTAGACGCTTCCGTAGTATAAGTATTGCTACATATACGCGCATTTCTCAGTTTCAATTTGAAGTAAATCGGACTGACTCTGTGTCTCGCTGGCATCGTCAACATTGGGTATGTGTTGTTCATATTTACATTTTCTTAGTTGCCTTGAATAATTAAAGTATATTAAAATGTATATGTATCCTATTAACATTACAGTCACGCGGTTTTAAAAATAAACGGCTGATAAAGTTTTATTAAATTATTTAAGGATAGCATAATTTCAAACATCTACTTTTCGTTTTATTCGTTTTATGGAGTACTTCGTAACCTGATGACTTTCCAAAAACGTTGACAACGTAAAGAAAGCAGCAAGTTTAAAAAGCCCCACCTCGGCCCACTTTTTGAAACTTGGTCCCATTGTGAAGATCCACAGCAATAACGTTTAAACAATAGCATCATTGCCATTAACATGCCTACTTGTTATTCGTTTAATTCAATCATTGATCATGAACTTAATAATTATTATAAAGCAAAACATATATAGGATATTGGCCAAGAACAACATAATAACCTTTCTGATCGTTCCAGAATGCTAACAACTTTTAAAATATCGCATCGGCACATTAAAGATACATAATACTTGATAATTATGACAAAGTTTAAATCAGTATATTTTACAAATGGGACCAAGTTTCAAAAAGTGAGCCCAGGTGGGGGCTTTTTAAACTTGCTGCTTTCTTTACGTTGTCAACGTTTTTTGGTGGATTTA